>NW_004524587.1:27156600-27160087 GCF_000260255.1 Octodon degus
CTGTTTATAGCCTCCCAAGAGCTGGGATTACAGGAGTGCTCCACCATGCCCAGTCTCAATCGCCATTTCAGTGTGCCCCAGGGGCAGGGCTGGCACAGCAGTCCCCTGCTCCTGTGCCTGCTTGCAGGCGCTTTAATCTGCTGAGCTATTTGGCTGGCCGTGACCATAGTTTTGCCTCACCTTATGCTCACCTAAGCAAGTTCCCTTGTTCTCCACCTTAAACCTGCATGATTTCACACTATAAAAGTCCCTGGAGGGGGCCGGGGAGATGGCTCAGTAGCATAAGTGCTTCCCTGGCAAGTGCAAGGTCTGAGTTCAATCCCCAGTTCTGCCAAAAAAAAAAAAAAAGAAAAAGAAAAAAAGAAAAAAAGAAAAAGAAAGAAAGAAAAGAAAAAGAAAAAAAAATGTCCCTGGAAGAGACAGCTTCCTGGGGACCACCCACTTGGGGCCCTCCTCCTATCTCTCTCTGGGACAGGAGCTTTCTTTACCCCAATAAATATATTCTGCTCATAATCTTCTTTTGTTCCTAAAATTTGTTCTTCCGTTTTAGAGATCACAAACTTGTCCCACGTACTTTTCAGGTTGGGAGATCAGTTTTTTCCTCTACATCAATGAGACGAGTCTGTGTTCTTTAAAACCAAAGAATGAATTTTAGGAACAAACGGAGGTTGAGAGTGTAGTATTTATTGGGGGAAAGAAAGCTTCTGTCAGAGACGGACAGAAGGGGGGCCCAAGCAGGTTGTCCCTGGGAAGCTGTCTTTTCCAGGGAATTTTATAGAGTAAAACCATGCGGTGAAGTGGGTCTAAGGTGGAGAACATGGGAACTTGCATAGGTGGGCATGAGGTGGGACAAAACAATGGTTAATCAATGAGATTCCAAGCACCATTGCTCGGGTAAAATTGATTAAATCCAGAACTGAATGGGGAATTGAGTCACATAGCAAGCGGACATGAATATAGAACAGGAGTTTATCCAGTAGCCAGCCGGTAGCAGTTGGATTAGTGACTCTTCCTGGCTTTCTCAGGCATTGATCAATCCGGGATGCTTGCCTTTAGGGAGGTAAGCACTTGTTTGGATCTTTGGTCTTTAGATCTGGCCCACAACAGGAGCATCCTTCTCTCTCACAGATGGGAGGTATCTTGTCTCGTGTGCTGTCTCCTTGAGGGCCTGGCCCTGTCTGACTGCCTGGAATATTTCTATCTAATTTAGCTGCCTACAACACTTTTACTAAATATCAATGCATTTAGTAACTGTAAATGCCAATGTAAATATTGTTGTATATTTGAAAAATATTTAGTTACTAAATTTCTAATGTATGTAGAAGCATACTGATTTGTGAGTCTCATTTTTTTTCTGTGAGTATAAAATTCATATAATGACTTCTGTACTAGAACATATCAGTCACAACATGTCAGTCACTGTTCCTTGATCTGCATCCTGGAGGCATGGTCACTCGTTTTTGGCTCAACAGAATTTATTCCCTTATTTTTACTTATTTATTTGTTTTTAGGCAGTGTCATTATTGACAGTGGACAGTGCACTTAGGGCTCAGTCTCAAAGCTGGTGCTGTGGGGCAACGCCTGCAATTCTCTGGTCTCTGAAAAGTGAGTGGCTGAGATGATGTTCATAGTAAGAGCTCCTGGCTGGGGAGATACCTCAGCGGAATAAGCGAATAAGCGAATAAGCGTTTGCCTGGCAAATGCAAGGTCCTGAATTCGATCCCTGGTACCACAAAAACAAAACAAAAAAACAACAACCTGGAGTAAAAGGCGCAGCTTCTCAAGGGGGCTGCGGGAGAGCCCTCGGAACTTCGGGAAACCTGGAGAGACCGTCCAGGGCGCAAAGTCCAGGGCGCAGCGGGAGTGAGTTAGCCCTGGCGGCGTGGAGCCCGCGGGGAACCCCAAGGCCGTGTGCTCCCTTGCCTAGTCACGGTTGGCTGGGCGAAGCGTGCCCGGGCGGGTGCACCCGTCTGGTGCACACGGCCCGGGATGAGGGCTGAGGATGTGGGGAGTGCCGCTCTGGCTCCGGCTTGGCTCGTGTCCCAGAGCTTTTCCCTCCCGGAGCCGCTTCCGGCTGCCCTGCCGCCCCTTCCCGATAACCTCGGGATGGATGCCCTTCCCCCACCACCCCTGGTGGTTCCTGAAACTAGAACCGGGGACTTAGCTGGCGTCCCGGTCCCCCAAGGGTGGCTCTAGGTCATTTCAGGAGTCCTTGTGCAGCCCTAGGCTCCAGTTTGGGTACCGGATTGGTGCTAGTGAGGATCAGAAGGAGGGAGTTTTAAGCAAAGGACTGATGTGGATGTGACTTAGCCCTCCTGGCCTTGTCCCTCCGTAGACACGTCCAGGCACGCTATCAGTCTCTCTTTGCCTGAGGTTCTCACGGAGCTGCCCGCCACTCAGTGACCCATCCCACTCGGACCACAGTTTTGAAAAGGGGAAGGGATGGATGCAGGTTACACGCAGAACTCATCAAAATAAGACGGAGGGGGCGTGGCGGGGAGATGACTCCGCAGAATAAGCGCTTCCCTGGCAAGCGCAAGGACGGCCTGAGTTCAGTCCCTGATTCTGCCAGGGAAAGTGATTATTTTCCTTTTGATATTCATACTACATTATGTAGTCGTGGTCAGGCCTGTTGGGTCACTTCTGTTCTAAACAACACCAAGAGGAAGTACAGGTTATGAGCCTTTTCTTCTAATGGAAAAATTAAGGCACAAGAAGTTTATAGAAATTATGGGTTACAGACCTAGGCCTTGATGCCTCTGGGAGTGAATCCACTCAGCTTCCCAAGGGAAGAAGAAAGTCTAGGATAGGGATTTTTTTCTGTTTGTTTTTTTCTCTCTCTGCCTATCTCTCCCTCCCTACCCCTCTCTCCTCCTTCCCTCTCTCCCTTGCTCTCATTTCTTCATCTAACAATATTGCCTCAGTCTCACTGTTGGAATAACACGCCTGTGCTGGCCACAGGCAAGAAGAGTCCAATTTTGAACCCTACCAACTTAATGAGAGCCAGCCTCAAAATAAAATTTTAGAAAATCTGGGGATGTAATTCAGTGGTAGAAAGCTTGCCTAGCATGAATGACGCCCTGGGTTCAATTCTTAGTGACACACACACATCCCCCCCCCCCACCAGGGATTGAACTCAGGCCCTTGCGCTTGCCAGGGAAGCGCTTATTCCACTGAGCCATCTCCCTGGCCCCCACATTTTGTTTTTGTTGTTGTTGTTGTTTATCTAGGCATGTACTTAATACCTCTGTAGTGCTTGAAATCTTTTAAACAAAGTAAGCCTAAAGCTCAACCCTGGACTGTTTAAGTAAACCTATGTCTAGAAGTAAGACTGATTATGATTCTATATTTATTTTATTTATTACATTTATTTATTGTGTGTGGCCAGCTCAGCCCACCAGGGGGCGGGTCTGGCTGGCATGTGGTGCTGGGGATCGAACCGCGGTCCCTGTGCTTTGCCAAGCTTGTTTCAAGTAGGTGCTTTAGA
>NW_004524587.1:27161882-27165111 GCF_000260255.1 Octodon degus
GGAACTGGAAGCTCAGAGAGGTTCAGTGATTTGCCCTGGTCATACAGTCATTAAGTGGTGAAGTGGGCTGTGAACAGGGACTGCCTGACATCCAAACCCACCCAGTGGCACAGGCTGGCTTCTGAAATTGCCCGTTCTTGTGGGGAATTGGAGGGCAAACTAGTCCTTACCTTTGGCCAACACTCATTTTCCTGTTGGACAGAACATCAAATAGCATTCACTCAACAAATAGCCAGAGGTGCTAACCGTCAGTTTTAATTATAAGCCACCCAGGCCTCACCCTCCAAACCACAGAAGTCAGTGAGAAATGGAAGTATTTTATCTGGTGCTGATCATACCAGAAAAATCCTGGGTAATTTTGTCCAAATCCTGTCACTTTGCAAGTTCCAAGCAGGAAGGGGCTGGGATTGGAAAGATCTTCAGAAACTCACAGCAAAGTCTCAGTGGGGAGCTGCTGGAGAGTCCTACCTTCATCCCTACACAGTCAAGACTGAGGGGTCCCTGCAGGGAGATCCAGGCCACACAAAGTGCTTCTAGTCTGCGATGCCTAGCCTTGTCTAACTGTAGTGTTTGTAATTGTCCTATTTCCCATTATTTTGTTCTTCATACATTAAAAAGAATGTTTTTTCCTGTTGAATCAGAAATTAATTTTGTATTTTCCTATGTTTGCATCTTATTGATCCAGCCATTAAGTGATGAAGTGGGCTGTGAACAGGGATTGCCTGACATCAAAACCCACCCAGTGATACAGGCTGGCAGCAGCTGGGTTTGATCCCCGGCATGCTGTGCCGCAGGGCACCCTAAAACGGCAACTGCGACTGGGCATGGTGGTGCGCACCTGTAATCCCAGTGCTTTGGGATTTTTATTTACTGGGGAGAACTAGGGACTAAGCATATGTGCACCCGTGTCCTAGGTGAATGTTCCTCAGTCCTTTAAAAATATGGAGACAAGGTCTCACTAAATTGGAAAGGTTGGCCTCAAACTTTCAATCCTCCTGTTTCAGCCTGTGTGACCAAGCCTGACTTTCTTTTGTTTTCACCAAAGTTTAAGTCTGTAACTGATAGAAAACAAAAGCTCATTACACACATAAGGCACCTTAAGATTCAAGCAACTGCGTGCAATGGTTCATGCTTGTAATTGAAGCTTCTCAGTGGCTGATGTAGGAGAGCAAGTTCAAGCCCAGCCTGTGCCTCTTAGTCATACACTGTCTCAAAATTTAAAAGGCCAGGGGATGTAGCTCAATGCTCCCTGAGTTCAATTCCTAGGATCAGAAAGGGGGAAGGGGAGAGAATTCACACAACTTTGTAACACTTTAAACCTAAAATCCAGGACCGGCCTGATAGCTCAGCGGACCAAACCGACTGCTTAGGCAGAGTGCAGCAGCGGGGTACTTGGGGCTTGCTGAGACGAGATTGAGACTGTGGGTGTAGTGGTGACGGCCTATAATCACAGCGCATTGGGAGACTGAAAACAGGAGGATCACTACAAGTCTATGTAGTGAGACCCTGTAGACCCTGCCTTAAATACATAAAATAAACCTAAAATCCAGTAAAATGGAGCACATCTATAATCCCAGAATTCAGGACGCTGAGGCAGGAGGATCCTTGAATTTGAGACCAGCGCTCAAGGCCAGCTTGAATTGCATAGCCAGAGCCTGTCTCAGAGAGACATAAAATAGATAAAAGTATACCTTAAGAAGTTTCTGTGTTGGGAACATCCTGTACCTACCCAGAACCCACCACAGAACATGGTGCACTGTTCTAGAGATAGCGCTCAGCAAGGTTTCCTAGCTTGCTGTAGGTCACTCCTCAGCCCAGAGCCCAGAACCCATAGACTAACATTTCACCCCAGAGCTCAGAACTCCTAGTTTAATCCCTCACCCTGATTTCCACCCTGTGAAATTTCCAAGGTGCACAAAGCAAAACGGGAGTTGGAAATCAGTTAACAACTTTTATTATCAGTCACATAATTTCATACAAAACGAAACGTAGCAAATGGGTCAGGTTTTTTTTTTTGTTTTTGTTTTTTTTTAGAATACAAGTTGTTTCTGTCATTCTATGTACACGTGGAAGCAGGGCTCGACTCAATCAGGCGCAGCAGCTGCACTTGTCGGAAGCCCCTTTGCACACGCAGCCCTGGGCACACTTGGCACAGCCCACTGGGCAGCAGGAGCAGCAGCCTGCGGGGAGAGGGCGGCAGAGATGAGTACTGGGGAGGAAGGGAGAGCGGCTCCCGCACTCCCTCACAGGGATCACTGGAGGCGCCAACTTCGAGCAGGGCGATGCATGACCTCCCGAGCTGCTATATTCCCCCCAGGACGGTGTGGCCGACTGGGCAGAGGTTGGGGGCAATGACGGGAAGAGGGCAGAGAGGGTCCCACTTACTCTTCTTGCAGGTGGTGCATTTGCATTCTTTGCAGGTGCAGGAACCGGCGCAGGTGCAGGAGCCACCTGGGAAGGGGAGAGAGGTAGATAAGTACTGTCCCTTAACCGTGGGGAAGGAGAGCGGGAAGGCTGGTAACCGTCACTCCAGCCCCACACTAGGTTAAACCTCCTTACCGGTAGCGCAAGAGCAGTTGGGGTCCATGGCGAGCAAAGCGGCGGCTGATCTGGAGTCCTACGGATAGCACGCACAGATGCTAGAGGAGTCCTCCAGGCGTGGTGGCGCGCAGCCCTCCGCGCGCTACCTTTATAGTCCCTCGGCGTGCTGCAGCGAGTGCAAAAGCTCCGCCCGGCACTGTCCGGGCGCAGAGTCACGAGGGGCGCTCTAGGGCCGAGCGCACTGCCTGTGCACACGGGCCGCCGAGCGCCTGTTCTCAGAAGGCGCCGTACGTGAGCCTCCGGGCCGCCTTGGGGGCATGCATGGGGCCGGGTGCAGAGTGGGTGGGGGACACTTTGGACCATGTGTCGTGTGCCACGTCGTGCACTGATCCCGATCATGCCGTTCCCTCCGCCATGTGCACCCCATCCCCCTCCCGGACCGGGAACTGAGCGGCTAGAGCCACAGAAGTGGGTCTTTGGGATCCTGCTGGCAAGAAAGACAAGTACTGAGTGTGGACAGATTATAGATTACAGCCCAGGGGTAGACATCGTGTTGACTCATAAACTGGGAAGCCAGGCATGGTGGCCCAAGCCTCTAATCCCAGCACTCAGGGAAACTGAGGCAGGAGGAGCAAGAGTTGAGACCAGCCTGGGCTCCAAAACAAAAAACACAAAACATTTTTTTTTT
>NW_004524587.1:27165331-27167051 GCF_000260255.1 Octodon degus
AAATAAGTCCCTCGATTCTTCTTCCTTTCTGTATTTAGGACAGGGTACTCGTAGTGATCCTCCAGTTTTCAGCCTCCCAAGTGCTGGGATTACAGGCGGTCGCCACCATGCCCAGTTTCAATCACTGTCTCAGTGTGCCCGGTGAACCTAGCCGGCACAGAACACCGGGGATCGAGCCCTGGACGCTGCGCTCTGCCTAAGCAGGCGCTCCAGTCCGCTGAGCTATCAGGTTGACCCGATTCTCTCGGTTAGATGGACGCCTCTTCTTATCTGCCTCACAAGCTTCTTGGCAAACTTCCCTCCACACTTCTAGGAGATGACTGCAGCCCCGGGAGGGCAGTGGCAACTTTTGCCGAAACGACAACGAAGCAGCTGACTTTAACATCCATCCAGTAAAACACATAAGACAAAGCGTTTCGCCCCAAATGGCCCTGTCTTCACTGGTTACCAGCCATCTGTGGCGCGTTCCTTCTTGGAGGGCAGAGGGGCCCAGAGCCGCACTTGCTACCTCAACCTCAGCCTCCCTTCAGAAACACCACCACATTCAGGCTAGAAATGTGTGACATGAGAGATGGAACTTAAATCTGCGTACCTTTAGGCCAACAGCTCTTAGCCTTATATTTACTAACATTCATGAAATACTTGCAACTTCAAGCTTCCTGAGTGCTACTGAAGCAAGTTTCCAACAGACAGCTTTTAACTGTTCATCAGAGATGCTGTCTTCCGTGGCAGGGCTTGTCGGAAGACACAGGGTGAACAGCAGCTCTCTCGGTGTTGAAAGGCAGAGTTTAAAACAGATTTACATGTGGAAACTGGTGCAAAACACAAAGTATTACAAAGAACTGTGGGATGGCTACTGATGATATACCCACTTGTGGTGGATTACCAATGGGTGATGGACATGTTACACCCAGCAGAATTAAACCAGCTGGGTGTAGGAGGCCCAACTGAGGATTGTTGTCAACAGCATAAAGGCAGAACAGGAGAAGCTGCTAAAATGTTGTTAGGGATGCTGTTTGGAAAAGCTGTTTGAGCTGTTGGAAGCTGCTTGTTCTCTTGGGCTGTTCTGCTGGAGGACCTTGTCATGCTGGCTTTCCTGATAAACTTTGGAGGAGCTCTGGTCCTCTTTCTGGCTCTGGGGGGGAAGATGGTGCACTGCCTCATGGGGAAGCTTGTTGAGTTGGCTTTCCTGATGGGAACTTAGCTTTCCTTATCAGTAAGGAGGAACTCCTGCTCCTTACTGGAGGAGCTGGGGACTTCACTGTTGCTGAAGGTGGCTGTGGTACATTTGGGGGAGCTCTGGTGCTTCCTTTGAGCATTACTTTTTGGCTCCTGTTCAAATCCCTTCGTCTGCTAGCACAGATCCTTCATCCTGCTGGAATAGACTTCCTGGCTTCCACCACTGACCGTTGGGCCTTTCCAGCACAGATCCACGAAGTGGGCTTGCATGAGACTTCATTGTGGGCTCTAGGCCTCCAGCTGGACTTGTGGGAGGCATTGTTATGAGCGCTAGGCCCTCAGCTGGATTCTTTAGTGTTTAGTGCGTGGATATATTTCCTGCACTTATTGTATATAATTCTTTGGGTGATTCACTATAAAAATTTTTTTTAAATTTTTATTTATTTGAGAGAGAGAGAGAGAGAGAGAGAGTGTGTGTGGTGTGTGTGTGTGGCCAGCTCAGCCCACCAGGGGGCGGGGCTGGCTGGCATGTGGTGCTGGG
>NW_004524587.1:27169006-27170360 GCF_000260255.1 Octodon degus
CCAGTGGAATGTGCAGGTAAACACGTTGTCCTTTTCCTTCCCAGAACTTCCCGTGCCAGTGATGTGTGATCCTTGGTTAGTTTCTGTGCCCCTCTGTCCTGCCTGGCCCTGAAAAGTCCAAGAGTCCATAATCACAGCTTCCTGTCTGTTTATGTCCCAACTCCCAGCACAGGGCTAGATTTGCAGTAGGCACTCGATAAATATTTGTCAAGTGAACTGATGGAGGTTATCCCCTGGACTGTCCCTCGCTTCTCAGCTCCTATTTCGAATCAGAACTCTGATTACAAATGAAAATAGAACATTTTCACTGGGTACTGAAACCAGGTGCTTGAAAAGAAAGAGGTGAGCTGTCAGGACTAAATTCCAGTGGTTACTCTGCACTCTTGATCAGTGACCTCGGGTTATTATGGCCTAGAACCCTTCTGAGCTTCTGTTTTTTTTTTTTTTTTTATCTTCATTTGTCAAATGATCAGAATATACTAGAATTCCAGGGTGATAGCCAGGCATCTATGACATCTATCTATCTATCTATCTATCTATCTATCCATCCACCTGTCTATTTATTTGGTCTTTTTGAGTCAGGGTCCTGCTATGCAGTTCAGACTGACCTTGAACTCACTTTGTAGCCCAGGCTGGTCTTGAATTCATAACAACCCTCCTGCCTCAGCAGCCCAAGTGCTAGGATTACAGGCATGCATCACCATGCCCAGATCATCTATGACTTGAGCCGAGATCACAATAATCTGAGAGTCCTATTTAGATACTTACTCTTGATCAACCCAGGGAAATGACCCAAAGCTTGAAGAGGCAATAAGGCTTGCTTGGCCCTGAAAAGGCCTAAGTCTATGCCATCCTTGTTGACTATAAGTTTCTTCTGGGCATAACCTGTCTGCCTCAAATCCCTTTGATGCTGGGAGACGAGTGAGAGATGCTGAATCAGAAAAGGTGAGAGAGCCAGGCTGTTTTATTAATCTCTGTGCTCCAACTTCAATGTTTGGATGGAGCACTTTAAGGGAATTGTTTCCAGGTTCTTAATGTCCCAACCAAAATTTTGCTGGACACTCAAGAATAAGGAGTATTGTTAAAAGTGAAAGAGCAAGCCAAACATGGTCACCCATGCCTATAATCCCAGTACTCAGGAAGCTGAGGGAGGAAGATCTGTTAAGATTTGAAGGACAACCTGAGCTACATAATGAGTTCAAGGACAGTCTGAAGTACACAGTGAAATCTTGTCTTTAAAAAAAACCACTGGGTGGGGGGAGGGTCGGGGAGATGGCTCAATGGAATAAGCACTTCCCTGGCAAGTGCAAGGGCCTGAGTTCAATCCCCGGTTCCACAAAAAAACAAAAACAAA
>NW_004524587.1:27171235-27176925 GCF_000260255.1 Octodon degus
TTCTACTGAGCTATCTCCCAAGCCCAGACTTTTGGTTTTTGCACATGTTTGGGTGTCTTAAGGGACTGGATGGCCTTTACCTGCTGGTTTCTCAGTGTTTTGACATAGTTATCCTTCTCTGTGTGGTTTCTCAGTTTTGGGCCCACAGCTTCCCATTGTTTACTTGTCCTTCCTTTACCTCCTGCCTTTCTACTGTCTGTGTCAGGTGACCATGTGGCCCGGGCCTGCATTAGTAGAAGTACGCCCTCTAGAGTGAGAGTGGGGATTCTTCCCTCCACTTTTGTTTGGATTCTTTTTGTTTTGTTTTGTTATTTTATTTTATTATTATTTTTATTTTTGGAGTTCGGGGCTCCCTGTGTAGCTCTGGCTGGCCTGGAACTCCTGGTCCTCCTGCCTCAGCCTCCAGAGTGCTAGTATTGCAGGCCAGGATTATGGGTGTGCACTACCACCCCAGGTATTTTAACTGTCACTCAGCCATTCATTCATTTCCCCCTATGATGATATCTTGGGTTTTCCCTTAGGGAGTCAACTCTCCCACTCCCAGCGCTCGAAGTTTCAATGTAGTAGGCCCCGTCCATGGGCTCCCTAACAATTTCATCTCCCTGCCACAGTGGTTGGCTTTGATTGGGCCACACAGCTATACCTGAAAAAGAAGCAGGAAATAAATAATGGAGGATCACAGGGATGATGAATATAAACAAAGGTATCATGCACATTGGAACTTCCTTCCAAAAATTTGAACCTGGGCCTACCGCGCTGGTCCTGCCCCCGGGATGCGCTGAGACTGCAATTGAGACTGGGTGTGGTGGCGCGTGCCTGTAATCCCAGTTCTTGGAAGGCTGTAAACAGGAAGATCACTAGGAGTCTGATCTAGTAGTGAGACCCTGAACACCCTGTAGACCCTTCCATAAATAAATAAATAAATAAATATGGGGCTGGGGAGATAGCCCAGTAGAACAAGTGCTTGCCTGGCAAGCACAAGGGCCTGAGTTCAATCCCTGGTTCCGCAAAAATAAACAAACAAAAAAAAAAGGTGAATCTGGGGAGGGTGGGGTGAAAATGTTTCAAGTCTATCAGTAATATTCATGTACAAAGCTTCTAAAATAAAACCCAGGGGCTGGGGAGATGGCTCAGTGGAATAAGCGCTTCCCTGGCAAGTGCAAGGGCCTGAATTCAATCCCTGGTTCTGCACAAAAGAAAAAAAAAATCTTCTGGTAAAATAAAACCCATCAATTTGTAAAAACAATAAAGAACTGAAAAGGCAAAGCTGTCTGTTAGAATTCAGGCTAATAGTTGCATTGAAAGCTTTAGTATTGGAGAACCTTTGGAAATATTCTGGATGGTGATCAAGGAGCTGGCTGCAAGGATGTAGTTACCAATTCTGTAGGCAGAGGCCCCTAACTGGTGCACTTTTGCATATTTATAAGTTAACCTACAAGTAATTAAACTTCTTTTTTGGAGGGGTGCCTGAGATCAAACTCAGGACTTTGCGCTTGCCAGCACTTATATCTCTGACTCAAACCTTATAAACCTGAAAAAAAAAATCAACGAGCAGGTGTGGTGACACACACATGTAATCCCAGCACTCTGGGAGGCTGAGGTAGGAGAATCCTAAATTCAAGCCCAGCCTAGTTAATTTAGCAATTTAATGGAATCCTCTTTCGAAAGAAAGAAAGAAAGAGCCAATAAATAAATAAATAAAGACACACAAAGTGAAAGAACAAAAGTACACCTCTGGGGGGGGGGCGGGGTGGGAGGGCCAACGAGAAGAACACAAGGCCTCCCTCCCACTACAGCAGGCCCTGGGTCTGATAAGGTCTGATAAGATCCTGAGGTTGTGGGAAGGAGAAGAGAAAAGGCTTAAGAAACTCAGCTTCAGGGCTGGCCAAAGTGTGAAGATTCTGGATTCAATTTCCAGTACTGGGCTGGGGATGGGGAAGAATTAATGAAACTTCTCCTGGCAATGTTGGCAGAGTGGCACATATGGTTTCCATCTGTACTTGAACCTGAACAGATGTGAACCTGTTTCCCTTTTTTCTTTTTTGAGTGACCAAACCCAGTGCTGTACCACTGAGCTACATGCCCAGCCCTTTTCAAAATTTTTAATGTTGAGACAAATCCTCACTAGGTTTCCCTGGGTAGCCTGGAACTTTCCATTCTCCTGCCTCAGCCTCCTGGGATTACAGGCTTATACCACCACACGTGGCATGAAGCTGAGGGTTTTTTTGTTTTTTGGGGTTTTTTTTTGTATTTTAGGGAAGGGTCTACAGGATGTTCAGGGTCTCACTACTAGATCAGACTCATGATTCTCCTGTTTACAGCCTCCCAAGAGCTGGGATTATAGGTGTGTGCCACCACACCCAGTCTTAATTGCCATCTCAGTGCTCCGCGGGGGGCTGGGCCAGCACAGCAGGCCCAGAGATCGAACCCCCAGCCCCTGCACCTGCTTTTAGGCGCTTTAATCTGCTGAGCTATTTGGCCAGCCCTGAAGCTGAGTTTCTTAAGCCTTTTCTCTCCTTCTGAAAATAAAGGGGAGTTACTGTGAGACTTTTAATGCCTGGGACCCCTAATCTGCCACAGGTCATTTCTACCACATTGTCTTGTTCAAGTTGTTGCAGGCACTACCCAGATTCAAAGGGAGGGGACCATGACTCCACTTCTTGATGAAAGAGCCAGTGAATCTGTGGCATTTCTAGTCTGCCACACTGGTGGTGGGGAATAATCTTGCATATCTCCTTTGCACCAGGATGTGTGCCAAGGACAGTAAGATCTCTGTTACGGTTTATTTCTAGATGTCTCCTCCAAGCCTCATGCACTCATAGGTGTGAGTTAGTCCACTGAGTTTATAGCTAATTGTGATGTTGGGAGGCGAAGCCTGGTCTGAGGAGATTGGGCACTGGGGGCGTGGCCTAGGAGGGTCCATCTCCCTCTCTTCCCTTGATTTGTCTGTCTCTGCTTCCGGCCACCATGCCATGAGCTGTTTCTGCTCCTCCATGGCGCTCTGCCATGTGTCCTTGTCTTGGAGCCAGGGACTATGGACTGAAAACTCTACAAACTGTGAGCCAAAATTAACCTTTGCTGCCTAGGGCTGCAGGTGTTGGCTGTTGTACCACAGTGATGAGAAAAGTAACCGAGACGATTTCTCACTTTAGCCCCAGCACAGGGCTGAGAGCATGTTAACTCTCTCCTTAGCATCAAAAAGCCCTGCAACAACAACCCTTCAATCCCAAAACACCCCCATAAGACAGGTGCTCCTGTCATCTCTACCTCTTAGATGAGGTACTGAAGAGTCACACAAGGTCACACCCAGCTTGCAAGTGGCAGAATTGCAATTTGAACCCATGCCTGCATGTTTATAAAAGAGGAAATCTTTTCTTTTTTGTCTATGTTTACAGGGGCAGAACCAGGACAATGGATGAGGTTACAGAGATAAAGATTCTGAGGTTACAGAGATAAAGATTTCTGCAATTAGAGCTGGCCATGAGTGCAAGGGACCACCTCAAGAAATGGTCCTTCTCACAGCAGCTACAGAATCAGAGGCCAGTAGATGCAGTATTGGTTAGGGGAACTGGGAGAGGTCAAGCTCCCTTCTCTTTGGGGAGACTCAGATTCTAAGGTTCTTGATACAGTTACCATCTGCTCAGTTTCCCTGCTTCCTCCTCTTTCTATTGTCTTCCTTTATTTTGGGAGTGCATTAATTTTGTACTACTACATAACTAATTGCCCTCCAATTTAGCAGCTTAAGACAAGACAGATGCATTATGGCATGTATTATGACACCTGTAGTTTCTATAAGGCAGGAATCTGGCAAAGTTTAGCTGGACCTTCTATCTTAAGATGTCTCACAGACAGTAAGCTAGATGACAGATTTGCAGTCATCTCAAGGGTCAGTGGGGACAAAATCTGCCTTCAGAGTCCCTTGTGTGATTGTGGGGAGGATTTCATTCTTGTAGACTGTTGATCCAAGGCTAAGTGAAATAATCCAAACATACAACGACAAATATGGTATGAATCTTATGTGAAGTGCCTAGAAAAATTAAATTCATAGACACAGAAAGCAGAATGGTAGTATTGTTGTAGGCAGCTGAATTAGATAGAAATATTATAGGCAGTTGAACAGGGCCAGGCCCTCAAGGAGACAAGATAGAAGATAAGGTGACTTTGCAACATGGAAGAGACATACATTCCCATATGGGCCACACCTCAAGACCAAGACAAAAGAGGAAACACAGCTACATACTTCCCTAGGGATGGACATCAAGGATTGATATTCTAAGTAGGTATCAATCACCTTGAAAGAGCCCAAATGAGTCACTAGCCCAACCCCCAAACAGGAAGAGACCCTGTCTCGTATTTATGCTCACTTGCTATGTGACTCACTTCCCCTTTGATACTGGATTTAATCAATTTTATCTGAGCAATGGTGCTTGTAATCTCATTGGTTGACCATAGCTTTGTCCCAACTCATGCCCACCTAAGTGAGTTCCCATGTCTTCTCTACCAACTTAGACCCACCTCACCACATGATTTTCCTCTATAAAAGTCCCTAGAAGAGACAGCTTCCTGGTGACCACCCTCTCTGGGCCCCCCTGTTGTCCCTTTCTTGGACAGGAGCTTTCTTTCCTCTCAGTAAATCTATTCTGCTCATAACCTCTGTTTGTTCCTAAAATTCATTCTTCAGTTTTAGAGAACACAAACTCATCCCAGGTACCTTTTACGTTAGGAGATCATTTTTCTCCCTGTGTCATTTGGAGGTTCCCTGTATCAGTATCAGAGGTTGGAGAGAATGTTTAATGAATACAGAGTTTCAATTTGGGGAGATGGAAAAGTTCTAGAGAGAGTTGGTAGTAATATTTCACAATGATGTGTATGTATTTAATGGCACTGCACTGTACACTTTTTTTTTTTTAAAGTTTTTATTTATTTATGTGTGTGTGTGTGTGGCCAGGTCAGCCCACCAGGAGGCGGGGCTGGCTGGCACGTGGTGCTGGGGGATTGAACCAAGGTCCCTGTGCTTTCGCTTAGCTTGTTCCAAGGAGGTGTAGACCACTGAGCCATCTCACCAGCCCTGCACTGTACACTTATAAATGGCAAATTTTGTGTTATATCTATATGTACTGCAATAAACAGAAATAAGGCAAAATGGTCAAATTGACATGTAATTATTGTAGAGAGCTAAATTAGAAATATTATAGGCAGTCAGACAGGGCTGGGCCCTCAAGGAGACAGCACAGAAGACGAGATACCTTCCAACTATGAGAGACATGGATGCTTCTGCTGTGGACCAGACCCAAAGACCAAAGATCCGAACAAGTGCTGACCTCCCTGAAGATAAGCATCTGGACTGATTATCAGTTTGAGGAAGCCAGGAAGAGTCACTAATCCAACTGCTACCAGCTGGCTACTGGATAAACTCTTGTTCTATATTCATGCCCACTTGCTACATGACTCGCTTGCTCATTCAGTTCTGGATTTAATCAACTTTACCTGAGCAATGGTGCTTGTAATCTCATTGGTTGACCATAGTTTGTCCTACCTCATGCCCACCTAAGGGAGTTCCCATGTTCTCCACCTTAGACCCACTTCACTTCATGGTTTTACTCTATAAAACTCCCTGGAAGAGACAACCCTGGGCAACCTGCTCGGGTCCCCCTTTTGTACATCTCTGACAGAAGCTTGCTATCCCCAAT
>NW_004524587.1:27178420-27179229 GCF_000260255.1 Octodon degus
ATTTAAAAAAGGAAAAAAGATATTGATGAGAATATGGAGAAATTGGACTGTCTATGGATTGCTGGTAGAAACATAAGCGCTGATATCACCACTTTGGAAAGAAATTTGGCAATGTTTCCTCAAAAGTTAAACAGAGCTACTGTGTAACCCAGCAATTCAGCTCCTAAATATCTACCCAAGAGAAATAAAAATATGTCCATATGAAAACTCACACACACTCATTCATAGCTTTTACAAACACATCTAAGCAGCTCAAACATCCATCAATTGGTGGATGGATAAACAAAAATGTAGTATATCCATATACCACACAGCAATAAAAAGAGAAAAAAAGCAGTACACAGGGCCAGGATTATAGTTCTACGATACAGTGCATGAAGCCCTGGGTTTGATCCCAGCACAAACAGAACAAAACAAAATAGCAGATTACTAATATATGTAACAATATAGAATAAATCTCAAAAGTATTATGCTGGGGCTAGGGATATAGCTGAGTGATACAGCACCTGCTTGGCAAGCACAAGGTCCTGAGTTTGATTCCTGGTATCAAAACAAGTTGTAAAAGTAAAACCATTAAAAGATAAAATATTATGGCCAGCCAGATAGCTCAGCAGATTAAAGCACCTGTTTAGGCAGACACAGGGGCCAGGGGTTTGATCCCCAGCCTGTCATGCTGGCCCTACCCTCGGGGCACACTGAGACAGCAATTGAGACTGGGCACAGTGGTGTGCATCTGTAACCCCAGTGCTTGGGAGGCTGAAAAACAGGAAGGATCACTAAAGTCCGATCTGTGTAGTGAGACCCTGTAC
>NW_004524587.1:27180379-27181414 GCF_000260255.1 Octodon degus
TATAATGAGTTTTATGCCATAAATTATGTATTGATAAAAATAAAGACCTTTTTTTGTGGCTGGCTCAGCCTACCCTGGGGGCGGAGCTGGTGTGGCAGTGGTGCCGGGGATTGAACTGTGGTCCCTGCACTTGCCTAAGCAGATTCTTTAAACCATTGAGCTGTCTTGCCAGCCCAATTAAGACATTCTTGATGATTGCCTTCAGTGGGTCAGGAACTTTCAGAACTTCCTGAAAAATCCGAAGTAGATGGAAGGTAAAGAACAGGGGCCACCATATACAAGGAGTTTTCACAATTCAATAAAGAAAATGGTGACGTTACATTTTAAAAAAGAAATGGCAAAAACTGAGTAGAAAAAACAGGATAAAGAATATGAGCCAATAATCACAGGAAATGACCACAAAATTGGTCATTAGTCAACTAATGAAAACATGTCCAAACTCACTGAGTTATGGACAGATGTGATTTGAAACTAGGATTTCATTGTTTTACCTACCAGGCTTACCAAAGTGCCAGGTTAACAGAATGCAAAGGAATGAAGTATTAGAAACACTCAGATACAGATGGCGATGTTCAATTCAGAACAATGCCTATCACTCCCTCTCCCAGCCCTCAGAAATTGCCTCAGAAAGGTACTATTTGACAGCTCCTACTCAATGTAAAAAGTGCTTCTTTGTGTGCTCCAGTGATTATACCTCTCATAATTCAGAGAAACTCACTGGCATAGAAGCACAAGAAGGAATTGTAGGAGATGGCGTCCTAAGCCAAAAGAGCTCTAGCATAGTATCCTACTCACCTTGGAAGTAGGAGAGACTGAGGCAGAAATCAACTGTTGGACCCCTGTCTGCTGTGCTTTAGTGATGGGGGAAAGCTGAGGTAAGTCTGCTCGTCTGGCCTTGACTGGATTGCCCCATCCTATACTCCTCCCTCTATCTTAAAATTATATTGTTAAAATTACTTTCTTTTATTTTTTAATGTATTTGGTATAGGCACTCATTCCACAGCTCAGACTCATAGTGATCCACTGTTTTCAGCC
>NW_004524587.1:27183964-27186987 GCF_000260255.1 Octodon degus
TCTCCCAGCCCTCAGAAATTGCGTTTAGTAGCAGAAATTGCTACAACTTTCTGCCTTTATGTAGACCCAACTTGATTATACTAGGTACTCCATAGAATAAGGAATAAATAGAATCATACAGACTTTGAACTTTTGTAACCAGCTAATTTCACTACTCTAATGACTTCTAGGTTCACCCATGTTGCTGCGTGTGACAAAAGCTCATTCCTTTTTAGGTTGAATAATATCCAGTAGCATGTATAGCCCACAGTTTGCTTATCCACTCATTCATCAATGGACACTTTGGTGCACTCATCTTTTAGCTATTATGAATAAAGTAGCTGTAAACAAGAGCATACCCATATCTCATCATGTGTGGAGGACCACCTGAGCAGCTCTCCTTGAAAGAAGAGTGACTATCTCCCTTTTGGCTGAACCTGACCCTATTTCCTTGTATTAATATGTACAGAGCTAGCTAGGATTTTTCTTTATCCTTTCAATTCGCCTTAAGCAATGTATATTGGTCTAGCTCAGGTGTTGGTGGTAATTTTTGAAGATAGCATGAGTGTTTCCCTGATAACCCACAACTGCTGCCCTTTAATATGAGTGGGGTCAAGACAGGAGGAAGAGCCAGTGCTCCATGCTGTCAGCTGGGATGGAGCCTTGAGATAGAGTTTATGATTTCCTGGGGATTGAAAGAGTATACATCAGAGCCAAAGCACTAGACTTCCAAAACCTTAGATGCTATCTCAACAGCATAATGCAGATTACTTTCTCTGCATATCCTCTCTGCATATGGCAGAGGTAAACGCAGGCCACCTTCCTATCCCAGCTCACAGTACTCACCTACTTCCCATAATTCTCTTCCTCAAATCACTCCCCCTTCTCAGCTAAATAAAACCCAGGTGCGGCCCTGGGAGGCTCTCTTGGTTCTGAAAAGACTTCTTCGTGGCTAGACTTAGGGTCCCTTGGTTTCTCAATAATTAGAAATATACTTTAGTGTCTTTATTTCTGTCATGGGTTACACTGGGAGTGGTAGATTAGAACTAACTTGATGAGATTCCTATAACTTATCTTTGGGATTCCAGATGTTGATTTCTTGGACTGAGATGAGAACCTGGAGGGGACTCTCTACAATTGGCGCTCAACATGACCAGAACACGCCACCTTCTCAGCACAACAACCACTAACTAATATCACATGCGGTTGACCCACTGGACCTTGCGTGACCAATTTAAATGTAAGCAGAGCATTTTACTAGTTATAGTGCTCAGACACAAGTAACAAATGGGGCTGGGGAGATGGCTCAGTAGAACAAGCGCTTCCCTGGCAAGCACAAGGTCCTGAGCTCAATCCCCGTTGGGGGGGAGGGAGTTATAAATAGGAATGTATTAATCAAGGGAAACAATGGGGCAAATTTAGTCTGTCTTTATCTGCAGAAGGGAAAGAATTTAGGTGTTTTGGTTTTTTTTCAGTACCGGGGATTGAACTCAGGACCTTGTGCTTGCCAGGTAGATGCTTATTCTACTGAGCTGCCTCCCCTGCCAAGAATTTAGTTTATTGATTAAAAAGGCCGTTAAAAGATGCAGGTATTAAGATGCCATCTAAGCATGTTTTTATTTTATTTTATTTTTGTGGCCTGCTCAACCCGCCCTGAGGGCAGGGCGGGTGTAGGATGTGGTGCTGGGGATCCACCTGTGGTCCCTGCGCTTGCCTAAGCTTGCCCAAGCAAGTGTTTTAGACCACTGAGCTATCTTGCCAGCCTGCAAGTTTTTAGATAACTCCATGAGAAGCTACATTTTATCCTTCTTTTCCTAAGACTGGTACATTAGATCTCAGCCTTTGGGATGAAATAGGTAAAAGCTTTTATGTAGCCAAAACTCAAAAAAGAAAAATTCACCCACAAACTATAGCCACATGTACCCTGGTGAAGGGAGCCATCTCATCCTTCCAATGTAACAACCCAGGAAGAAATGCAGATCAGCAACAGTTTACCACTACAAAGCAGTCTAACAATGCTGATCCAATGCTTATAAATAAGGTAATTGTAATTGAGAAAGAGAGTTGGACCACCTATGACAGGAATTTCTTAATGAGCTTCTAAAAAACAAGGAAGTATTTTTTGTAACACTTTTTTTTTTGGTGGAACCAGGGATTGAACTCAGGCCCTTGCCCTTGCCAGGCAAATGCTTATTCCACTGAGCCATCTCCCCGGCCCCAGTACTTTTTTAAAAATGTAGATAATCATATCACTGTTCCCCCCACTACCCCTCCTACCATACTTCCCTCCAATTTACAGAACAATCAGGTTAGGAGAAGACCTCCGCTTTCCCTGCCCTTAAGGAGGCCAAAGTACAGTGATATGAAGTTATATCCACAGCAATGTGCTTTTCTGTCCTTGAAGAAACAGATCCAGAACACCCTATCCCTAAACACAGTACTTACAGTCTTTAACATTTTGTTCTTGAAAGAATTAAAGCAGAGTGTGTTAGACAATGGTGTCCAAGGCCCCTCACACACTTGGTTGCTTAGATAACATAATGCAAGTTTTCCAAATGGCACCAAGTGATGTAACCCATCTTGCTTGCTCGTGCCTATCATCTACACAATTCCTACACTTTGAATCACAATTAAAGACACTCATTTCAGAACAGGCACAGAGTAATCAAGATAGCGGTGATGGAAATCTTAAAGCAATTACACAGGAAATGCTATCTGTCACAGGACAGACAATATGCTGATTTAAAGGTCCAGGCATGTGCCCCGCCCTCCTTTTCATGCAATGCAAGGCACTGTACATCGTGCATGGATTTCTGTACCAGAAGATGGTACACCTGATAAATCTTTTACCCAGATACTCCAGGGCCCCTGTGAAACTTACACCCAACTTGTAGCAAGGTTGCAAGAAGCTGTAAATAGGCAGATTTCACACAATAATGCAGCTAAAATACTTATTCGTCAGTTGGCGTATGAGAATGCCAATGAGGACTGTAAAAGGGTCTTAGCCTCAGTACTTCATACAAAGGATTTCTATACTTACATTC
>NW_004524587.1:27187160-27188267 GCF_000260255.1 Octodon degus
TTTTTTTGTGGAACTGGGGATTGAACTCAGAACCTCACACTTGACAGGGAAGCGCTTATTCCACTGAGCCATCTCCCCAGCATTGCTAATCAATTTGATAAGGTTAAAATTTTTAATTGTGGCAAGCAAGGACACACTTGCTGGCACTGCCTATGGCCTATAAAGGTGCCAGGCCCCTCAGTGGA
This sequence comes from Octodon degus, assembly GCF_000260255.1. Taxonomy (NCBI): domain Eukaryota; kingdom Metazoa; phylum Chordata; class Mammalia; order Rodentia; family Octodontidae; genus Octodon; species Octodon degus. The sequence continues at coordinate 27,187,346 of NW_004524587.1, forward strand.
TTTACCTGGTACTCTGTCCACGTTGCATGAAAGTTTTCACTGGGAAAAAAGAATGCAAATCTAAATTTCATAAAAATGGCACACTGTTGCCTAGGAAAAAATTACATGCCCAAACTGAGGGCCCTGGTAACAAGAACAAAAGAAGGGTCAGTCAGGACTCCAGTGATGTGGGCGCAGTACAGCCATTTATACCCAATTCATATCAGACAAATGACGATCCCACTACCAGGATGGGTGCAAGGTGAGACCTTAGGTACCTTATATGAAGAACCATTCAGAGTTCAAAATGAGATTTACCAATGGCTTCTTGCCTGAATTTGATGGGGGGAGAAAAGCCAAATTTAATTTTCACCGAAATTTCTACTTCAGTCCTTAACCCCACATGTGAACCTGGTAGGGATGAGCATTTAAGCAAAGAATTTGATTTTTCCCAAAGTATTTTGGTTCCTAAACCTATTTGTGACATTAAGTTTAAAGGGAAATTTTTTATTGGACTGATGGACAGGAGCTGATGTCACTATAATCAATAGCCAGTCTTGGCCATCTGCTTGGCCAACTAGACCTGCCTCCACAGCTCTGAGAGGCTTAGAAAGTCCTCAATCTGTCTTACAGAGTGTACTGCCTCTTTTATACATTGGCCCTGAGGGACAGGAAGGTATTCTAACACCACTTATTGCACTCATTCTAGTGAATCTACTTTGGATTGTCGGGTCATGTGTGACCAGATAGCAGGATGATGGCTAAGATGGAATGTGGGAGGCCATTAACCGGTATCCATTCTATTCCCCTGCTGAGTTAAGTTTATGGTCCTTCTCACCTTGCTCATTCCCCGTGAATCATGTGCTATGCCCCAGGGGTTGCACCTTCCACGTTGCCTAGATACCTGCTGACCCCAAGAGCCAAGACTTCCTCATTCCATCAC
>NW_004524587.1:27188667-27190598 GCF_000260255.1 Octodon degus
CCAGCCCCTCAACTCTGCTTTTAATTGAATAAAAAAAGATATAACATTGAGTTTATAGTGAAGGACATTGGTAGTCTGCAGGAAAAGTTAAAGATTTTATCCACATTGGTAAGAGAACAACTGCAGTCGAGTCATCTCAAACTTACTTTATTGCAACTGTTTTTAGAATTGCTAGGAGCTGTATTAAATAGAACTACTGCATTCTTTCTTGATCTTATTAGATCTCACTCTAATCTCCTGGGTTTGTTGTCATCAGTTAATCATAATACAGATGCTAGTATAAAACTGATTTTCATTTTTGATAAAGCAAGACAACCCCATAAATTTGTTTCTTAGAATTCTAAACCTTTGCAAAAGGAATGTGAAATTATCAGAGCACAAACTAGACCAATCACGATGTCATGTCCTGCTTGTCAGCCCATTCCTAGGCCTATTCCTACACAAACCTGCAGTCCCAGAGGTCTTAGGACCACTTGGTCATGGCAGATGATTATCACCTATATATCCTCTTTTAACAAATCTAAATATATTCATGCTTTTATAGATACGTGCTCCCATGTGCCGCATGCTATCTGTCATACAGGTAAACAAAATGATGGTGTCTTACAGCATTGCCTATCAGCCTTTGCTAACTTACTGTTACAAACATTAAAAGTTGATATTGGTCCTGCTTACATTAGTAAAAATATTCAGAATTTTCTTGATAACCAGAAGGTAAAGCATGTTCCAGGGACCCCCTATGATCCCCAAGGTCAAATAATAATTGAACACATGTGTCTTCAACTAAAAAATCAACTAGCCAAACAAAAAAAGGGGAAACAGAGAATCAAAACTTTGCTACATATATTTTAACTTTCTTGAATCTGGCTTGGTGTGACCTCCAAACAGGTGTTTGGCGTGTTCTGGCATCACTTTTAAATTGGAGCCGAGGCTATGTTTCTATTTCCACAGACAATCAAGAGATATTGAGACTGGGCATGGTAGCGTGCACCTGTAATCCCAGTGCTTGGGAGCCTGAGAACAGGAGGATCACTATGAGTTCAATCTGTATAATGAGATCCTGTAGACACTATCCTAAATACATTGAGGCTGGCCAAATAGCTCAGCAGATTAAAGTGCCTGGACACAGGCGCAGGGGACCAGGGTTTGATTCCCAGTCCTGCTGTGCCAGCCCTGCCCCTATCAGGGGGCGAATGAGACTGGGTATGGTGGAGCACACCTGTAATCCCAGCACTTGGGAGGCTGTAAACAGGAGAATCACTAAGAGTCTGATCTAGTAGTGAGACCCTGAGCACCCTGTAGACACTTCTCTAAAACACAGGAAAGAAGGAGAGAAAGAGAAAGAGAGAGAGAGAGAGAGAGAGAGAGAGAGAGAGAGAGAGAGAGAGAGAGAGAGAGAGGAGACATTATGACCATCAGAGCTGTTCTATGGCCAGAATCCAACCCACCTACATAACATACCAAACTCTCTGCTGAGCCCTCAAGTGATGAACCCAACAGCACATCATTCACCTTCCTGGGAGGGCCTGCAGCAGACTGTTCATTCATGAGGTTTGCCACATAGTTAACAACCAGGGTTTGCTTCAATCACCTGATAATACTCACTTTATAATGCCTAATCTTATAGCAGCTTCTCTAGGTACTCCTGTGGTTCAAGAAGTGTATTGGGCCTACATACCTAATGTATCCTGGCTTAGACCTCTTCCATGGATGGACAGTCCCCCAGAGGTTTTTTATTTTACAGAAAGTGATACTCCTAGATATAGCATTTGGCCTGGCCTACAAATTTTAATGCATTTACAAGGACAGACAAAGTTTAATAGTACATTTCATTTTGTATATCTTCCTTTGTGTGTAGCCCATCTATAGCAAGATGCTAGCCTTTGCATATTGGCTGCATATCAGACTTGGGAAGTACAACTGTTTAAAGC
>NW_004524587.1:27191183-27192988 GCF_000260255.1 Octodon degus
CAGGAGAAGACTGGAAGGCAGCTCAAGAGATTTTAAACCTACCATTCCTGTCTGTATTCCAGAGCTCATGCCCCTCACTTTGAGGAAGGTGATTTGGGCACACACCAGGCTTGTCGGGACCCATACTATGTATGGGCTATATTCAAATTTAATTATTCCTTTATATACTGGTCCCCTGCAAGATTCCTACTAGGAAAAGATTGAGATTGGCACAAGATTTCTTTTGCAGACTCCTCCAACTATATCATGATGTCAGAGACCTTGTCCAATGCTACATGGTCCGGTAGACCTTGATCCTCCCATCCCCAACTCCTTATCAGTGACAAAACTAGGCCTATGTAACATACTTTATGGAATCTAGCCCTACCTTTTCACGGTGAACTCCTGCAGACTGGGCATCTGTAGCTGACAGTTGGAAGAAAAATCAAAGTAGTATTACAAGGACATAGATACCTAAAAGTAAACATATGTGCTAATGTTCCTCAAGTACTATTAAGAAGAAAGAGTGACAACCAAATGTCTCATGTGCTCCTTGTTATCTGACCCATTGTATCATGCTTGAACATCCTTCCAACGTCTCCACAGTGGTGATCATGGTCAGGATGCCTGGAGCTTGTCTGCCAGTCAGTCTAACGGAGCCGTGGTGTCATTCACTTACTTCTTTCTTGGTACAGACATTAACTAAAAGATTTATCAATTGGACCAAGAGGAGGCTTGGATTTAATAGCAGGGATAACTTCCTTGGTGCTCTTGGTAGCATGTGCAGTTGTTGACTCTATGATGTTAGCTCATTCCATATTATCTGCTCACCTTGTAGACAACTGGCCAAGAATTTCTGGTGACAGTGGGAAATTCAGTAAAATATTAACACAAAGTTAATAACCCAAGTGAGCATTCTAGAAACCTCTGTCCTTTGGATGGAAGATCAAATTGAAAGTTTTCAATTACAACAAGGTTTATAATGTCACTCTATTCCTTCAAATGTGGAAATGTGGTGGGTATGGATACCTGAAAAGCATAAAACCTGAAAGCAAAGTTCAAACTGCACTGACACCTTGTGGGTCTAGACTAGAATTCTAGCATTTTGGTCACAGGCTTCCTTGTTCCTTCACGCTTGGTCTCTTTGTGGGGGCTTATCTTGCTGTGATCTGCTGCTACAGTATTTCAATAGTTCACAGCATTTTTATTTTATTTAATTTATTTATTTATTTATTCTAAAAGAGTACAGAAGCCCATAATATCATTGGGTCTTCTGTTTAACTGGCTTTTATTTTATTTATTTATTTATTGGTGGCCTGAAGATGCTTTGAGGGCATTTCTGGTTTCCTGTGAGAAACTGGGTTCGAACAAGAGCATCTTGAGCCTGACTGCTTTGTTTAAGCAGGCACTGAAACAACTGAGCTAGTGGGCAGGCCCCCCAACATTTTTATAGATTATTTTTTGTTATCTTTGTTTTGTTTTGAATAATTGTGGAATAAGTTTTGTTAATTGTTATCTTGCCACTAGTTTCTATTTAAAAGTTTGGTGTGTATTGTCAGTTTTTCCTTCATTGTAACAATAATTTTTAATGATTTTTATGCTATTGTAATGCATATATGAAGAAAATCATATATGTGTGCTTGAATATGGTTTGGCTGTTTTCAAACTTTGCAAAGCACACAATTTTGTGTTTTCTATATTCTGAAAAGGTATCTGTATATACTGTGACATAATTATGGATTAAAGTAAAAGCACTACAGTCTGAGTATTCTGCAAGATAAATAATCATTTCTAATAAATTTTTACTTTATAAACAAAATAAAACA
>NW_004524587.1:27193927-27195222 GCF_000260255.1 Octodon degus
TCTCTCTCTCTCTAGACAGAACCAGGGATTGAACTCAGGGAAGCACTTGCCAGGGAAGCACTTACTCTACTGAGCTATCTCCTGGGCTCCTAGAATTTTTCTTTATCCTTTCAATTAGCCTTAAGCAATGTATATTGGTCTAGCCAAAGTGCTGATGGTAATTTTTGAAGATGGCACGAGTGTTTCCCTGATAACCCACACCTGCTGCTCTTTAATATGAGTGAGGTGGAGACAGGAGGAAGAGCCTGGAAATAGAGGCTATGACTTCCTGGGGCTTGAAAGATCACACATCAGAGCCAAAGCCCCAGACTCTCGGAAACATTAGATGCTATTTCAACAGCATAATGCAGATTCCGTTCTCTGTCCTGTCTGCATATGTCAGAGGTAAATGCAGGCCACCTTCCTAGCCCAGCTCACAGTACTCACCCACTTCCCACAATTCTCTTCCTCACACTGCTCCCCCCTCTCAGCTGAATAAAACCCAGGTGTGGCCCTGGGTGGCTTTCTTGGTTCTGAAAAGCCATCTTCATGGCTGGACTTGGTTCCCTTGGCTCCCCAATAATTATAAACATGTTTTAGTGTCTTCATTTATTTTAAAAAATTTTTTATTTTTATTTATTTTTTTTGGTGGGACCAGGGATTGAACTTAGGCCCTTGCGCTTGCCAGGGAAGCACTTATTCTGTTGAGCCATCTCCCCAGCCCTTAGTGTCTTTATTTCTGCCATGGGTTGCACTGGGAGTGGTACATTGGAATCAATTTGGTGGGATTCAAATAATGTATCTTTTGGGATTCCAAATATTGACTTCTTGGACCTAGACAAAAACCTGGAGGGGACTCCTGGAATCAAGGACCTATTTTTACATTCTTTTGTTGAATCATGTTCTATTCTGTTTTTAACTTTTAAAGAACTGCAAGACTCTGTTCCATAGTGGTTGCTGTGGAATTTTATATTACTATCAATAATACATGATAGTTTCAATTTCTGTACATTTCTTGTTTGTTTGTCTTTACTAAGCTAGTCATCTAGGGGCCTGCCCATTGGCTCAGTTGTTTAAGTGCCTGCTTAGGCCAGTCATCCTAGTGGTTGTGAGTCACACTATTCTAGAGTTATAAGATTCAGTGAGATAATTTACTTAAAAGAAGTCAGGAGAAAGTAGTCTCATATTTATCTTTCGATGTGTGTTAGGGGGGCTGGAGATTGAACCCAGGGCCTTTGTACAGTGCTACATACCCAGCCCTTTTTAAATTTCCTATTCTGAGACAGAGCCTAAGTGGTTAAGTTGCCCAGGCTGGG
>NW_004524587.1:27196008-27218717 GCF_000260255.1 Octodon degus
AGCTTGTTCTAAGTAGGTGCTTTAGACCACTGAGCCATCTCACCAGCCCCATCAGCATGTTTGATTTAAAAAAAATCACAATTGTGGTGAGCTTTGGAATGGAATGTCCTGAAAAACTAACTTGGAGGAAGACTGATGTGTTTACAGCCTCTTATCCTCTTACAGGGAAACCTCTTAGCCATCTAGGTAGGCCTGAGAGTTCTCCTTCATCAAAGCTTGGACCACAGCCACTGCAGAGAAAAGCTCGTATTTCCATGCTTTCCCTTGAAGAAAGCAGGGCTGGGAGCAAACTGCCAGAAGATTTGAAAAGGAGCCTAACAATCCGCTCTGGGGAGACAGGCTATTCAGGCAAGAGGCCTTGGAAACACAGCCATAGTTTGCCAAGGGGAGCCTGGGGATCACCCCGAAAACAGGCAGTTTCATAAGGCCCTGGAGTGGGGGTGAGTTTTAAATCTTCCTACCCCTACTGTGTAAGTGGAGAAAGTGAGGCTGGGCAATTATGGAGAGAAACCTCAGTGGGTCTGGCTTCCCTTTCTCCAGAGCTGAGCTGGACAGGAGGATCAGGTGCCCCTAACAATGGGGGACAATGTACTCTGCTCCCAGCGGCCCATCCCAGTCCCAAAAAGCTGGCAGAGGCAGGGGATACAGCTCAGCAGCATAAGCACCTGCCTGGCAAGTACAAGATCCTGAGTTTGAGCCCCAGTACTGGAAAAAAAAAAAAAAAAATCCTGGCTATAGTTCAAGACCACCACTGTCACCTTCCCAAAAGGCTGGTGGCCAAGTCTCAAGGTGGCACTTTCAACTGGTGGGGTCCCTGGAGTGGGCACTCCTTGTCCTCCACATCCTTCTCCCTTTAAGAAGAGACGGAGTCCTTGTTTCTTACTGTTCATGGAATTTATTGTCACTCATCAGCAGGCAGTGGGAGGGCAAAGCCACACCCCACCAAAGGCAGAGGTGGCCCTGGGCCACCAGCTTATTTACACAGGCTCCCCACAGAGGGCCACATCCTCAGTGGCAGCAGCTGCACTTCTCCGCCTCCGCCTTGGCCCCCTCCCCATCTTTGCACACACAGTCCTTGGCACACTTCTCACATTCCGCAGGGCAGCAGGAACAGCAGCCTGCAGATGAGAGGGGGCGTTCAGCTGGTTGCTCCTATCACAAGGGAGGTGAGAAGGACGGGTGTGGGGCTGGGAGGTGGTCCTGTTCAGCCAGGATGTTTTCACCCTCCTGCTCTCATGTCTCTGTGACTCAGCATCTGTGGTGCTGAGGCTGCGCTCCAGGCTGTTGCTAGAGGGTCACCCTGGACCTAGCCCATGCTCCTTCCGTGGGTGTCAGAGAGCTCCCAGGGATGGTATGGCTTAGGCTCAGGCTGAGAGAGTGCTAGACCTCAAGGAGGAAGCCTGCCAGGGTAAATGGCCTCGGAGGGGCCACAGGAAAAACTGTGAGAGGTGTAGCAGGCCAGGCAGCCACTGGGCTCTGTGCCTCCTCACATCCAAGAGACTAACAGACCCTCTCCCACTTCCTAACCCCTCCATGCGAACCACACTTCTGTGAGCTTGGGCAGGGTGCTCACACTGAGGGGTTCCCTCAGGCCTGAGAGGGGCCAAGGAGTGGAATTCCAGAGCTGCCCCCAGCTTTATTTGGATGGTCTCCCCAGATCCCGGAGGTTTTACAGAGAGGGCTCAAAGGAGGGGCTTGCTCTAGGACAGCGGTTTTAATCCTCAGCTGCCCTTTGGGGTCTTCTGTGAACTTACAGAAATTCCTCTCCTCCCCCACCCCCAGCATCTACTGCTTGGATCTCTGTCCCTTAAGGTCTGCCAGGGGTTTGCAAAGTGAGAACCGGGTCTTGGGTCCCTCTCGGCGGCGGGCAGGGAAGGGTGGTGCACTCACTCTTCTTGCAGTCGGTGCATTTGCAGCCCTCGCACTTGCAGGAGTCGGCGCAGGTGCAGGAGCCACCTAGAGGAGACGTGCACCGTAAAGGTTAATTAAAGCGGTGAACTCTGTGGCCCCAGGCTTTAGAAGAGATGAGCCGCCAATCTCCCCTCACTGCTCTTCCGGACCTGGACACTCTCATCTTTAAAAAGTTAAGAATAGGAGATAAGGGGCTCCTCCTGCTCCTGTCCTTGTGCAAAGCCTAGGGCGTGGGACTCTACAGTAAAGGGCTGTGCCTTGCCGAGGGACGGGTTCTCACCAGTAGGACAGGGGCAGCTCTCCGGGTCCATGTCGAGGCTGGCAGCCACTGGAGACACGGAATTGGCTTCTCCTGGCAACTGGACGCACTGCTTGACGGTTGGCAGCAGGGGGCGCGGCTTTTATAGCCCCAGGCGGGGGCGCGTGCAAAGCCCGCTGGGCTTCCGCCCCTGCTCTAGGCGGTGCTCGCTCTCCGCCTGTGCGCACTGCGACAGCGGTTCTCTGTCCTTGCTGTCACCGACTCGGATACCACGCAGGAGGAAGTGCGCACGCACCAGCTCTGAAGGTGCAGGGGGAGAGGCGTGCTGCGTACCCCTGCTTCTCATCCCACCCCCATCCCCGTCCTACAATTCTTGGCGTCAGTTTCACCCAAGCTGGGTGCTGGTCTGGGGGGCACAAAGCCAGATGCTGTTGCCCTGTTGGGTGCACTGACAGGGGACATTTTTCCTTGCATCCTGCCCAGCACCCTGATATCCCAGACTCTTGTCGCTCATTTGCACGAATCAGAAAAAGAGGGGGCCCGAGAGGCGTTTCAGAAAGAGCCAAGCCTAGAAGGTCTCAGTGATAGGATGTCACTGGGAATATTTTCCCCTTACCACCCCTAAAGCCCCTTCCCTGACTCATCTTACATCCAGGAAAGGTGCATATTAGAATCAAGGGAGAAGCTGATGTGATGACACACACCTGTAATCTGAGCTGCTCAGGAGGCTCTCAAATTTGATCTCAGCCTGAGCAATTTAGCAGGATCATGTCTCAAAATAAAATATCAAAAGGGCAGAGGATGTAGTTCATTGATACTGTGCTGCTGGGGTTAAGCCCCAGTACTGAAAATAAAAAATAACAACAAAAGCAGGGTGGTGTGGGGGTGTGATTTTCTAGACATTCCCAAATTCCCTGCATCCAGTCCCCAGTACAGGTGTGGGCTGGGAATTGGGGGTGCGAGGGGGAGGGCAGTTAAGAGGTCGAAACTGCTTTGAGAGGAGCTATTTTCTCTGTTCCAAGTCCAGACCTAGATCCAGCTCCCAGAATAACTTCCCCACCTTCTCAACTGACTGCTGGAATTCTGACACCGTGTGCCAAGGTGATGTTGGAAAGGTGACTCGAATTCCATTGTTACTATCTCTCCCACCTTCCAAGGGCTGAGCCCAAGAAGGCTCCTGGCCCAGCAGGTCAAGAGTGTAAGGCTTGCTAAAGTGGAGATGCTGCCTTCAAAAGGCAGGGCCATCCAGCAGCCCGGGGGCATGACATTTGGAAAGGAGAAGAGAAGGGGACAGGTAGGGGAGGAGCTCAGTGTCCTCGCTTGGTATGTGACCTGGACCAGTGGAGTCAAATGCACACACACACACACACACACACACACACACCGGTCCTCACTTCAGGCCCTGTTCCCAATCCAGGCGCTTCCTGAGAGGAGGGAGTTTGTGGAGACTTTTTATATTTATAATTAGCTTGGGGCCAACAGGTGAGAGCAGGAAGAGTGAGGGGTAGAGATCATGCAGGGTTGAACCAACTAAGGGATGGAAAATCCACGGTGAGCTCACAAAACAGCAAGGAGTCCAGCAAGCCCCAAACCCTGGTTGAAATTAATCTAGAGTAGAACTAAGACTGTGGCTTTGTTCTCAGAATTGCCCAATTTACTGGGACTGAACAACTGACCACGATTTGGGGACCCTGGTGAATGTGTACAAAAGGGAGTCTATAAATGTAACTATCTACAATAAAGTCTGGGAGCGATCTGGATTTTTTAGTAGAATGAATGTGGAGTGAGCAGTTGTACCCACAGGGCAGCTGAAGCTAGAGATGGCTCACTGGTCCAGGAGCCCCTGGTTTTTAGCTCTAACTTGCTGAGTAGCAGGAAGTCTCTCCCTAGTTTGTGCCCAGGTTTTTTTTTTTTTTTTTTTTTTTTTTAGGAAACAGGGATTGAACTCTCAGGCCCTTGCGCTTGCCAGGGAAGTGCTTATTCCACTGAACCATCTCCCTGGCCCTGTGCCCAGGTTTTCACATGAGTAGACCAGATGACTGCCAGTGGCTTCTATGGATAATGTTTTCCATTTGCTGGGAGTTTACCAATGCAAGTACCATGATGGGCACCATGTGAGACTAGGTACCTCACAGTATCTCATTGACTTTTTCCAATTATATTATTATTATTATTATTATTGGTGGAACTGGGGATTGAACTCAGCCCCTTGCACATGCCAGGCTAATGTTTATTCTACCCTAATATCAGATACTTTTTTTTTTTTTGTATTTTTTCGTATTTGGAAGGGTCTACAGGGTGTTCAGGGTCTTACTACTAGATCAGACTCGTAGTGATCTGCCTGTTTACAGCCTCTCAAGAGCTGGGATTACAGGTGTGTGCCACCATACCCAGTCTCAACTGCTGTCTGAGTGTGCTTCAGAGGCAGGGTCAGCCTGGCAGGGCCCGGGATTGAACCCCAAGCTCCTGCGCCTTATTGTAGGTGCTTTAATCCACTGAGCTAAAAAAAAAAAAAAAAAAAATCTACTGAGCTATTTGGCGTGCCCTTAGATACAGTTGACACTATTTTTTTTTCCTTTTTTTCTTTTTTCTTTTTTCTTTTTTTTTTTGTATTTTAGGGAAGGTGTAGGAGACACTTCCAGGTCCTTGTCTTGTCCAAGAAGCCAATATTTGTAATCCCAAAGTTACGTTATTGGAATCCCATCAAATTGATTCCAATCTACCGCTTACAATGTAGCCCATGGCGAAAATAAAGACACTAAATTATATCTTCAATGATCAGGGAATGAAGGGGCTCTAAGTCCAGCCACGAAGATGGCTTTCTGGACAGGGCCTCACCCAATGGCTTGAGGACTGACTGAGAATTGTGGGAAAGAGACTACTATGAGCTGAGCTGAGCTAGGTGGGTGGCCTAAATTTACCTCTGTGATATGCAGAGAGGATATGCAGAGAGAGTAATCTGATGTTTTGGTTAAGTCTGGTGCTTCAGCTTTTTTTTTTTTTCTTTTAATTTTATTTATTTGTGTGTGTATGTGTGTGGCTAGCTCAGCCCACCAGGGGGTGGGGCTGGCTGGCACGTGGTGCTGGGGGATTGAACCGAGGTCTCTGTGCTTTGCTAAGCTTGTTCTAAGTAGGTGCTTTAGACCACTGAGCCATCTCACCAGCTCTGGTGCTTCAGCTCTGGTGTAGCCTTTCAAGCCCCAGGAAGTCATGGCCTCTGTCTCTCGAGGCTCGATCCCAGCTGGCGCCGCGGAGCATTTAGCTCTACCGTCCTGTCTCAACTTGGCTCACATTAAAGAGCAGCTGGTATAGGTTACCAGGGAAACATGCACCCACCTTCAAAGACTATCACCAGCACCTCAGCTAGACCAATACACATTACTTAAGGCCAACTGAAGGATAAACAGAAGTCCTAGCCAGCTCTGTACATAACAATACAAGGAAATAGGGTCAGGCTCAGTCAAAATGGAGACAATCCTCTTCTTTCAAGGAGATCTGCTCAGGTGGTCCTCCACAGAAGGAGTCTACAGGGTGTTTAGGATCTCAGTCCTAGATTCTACTCATAGTGATCCACCTCTTTACAGCTTCCCAAGAGCTAGGATTACAGGCATGCACCTCCATGCCCAGTCTCAATTGCCATTCCTCAGGTGATGGGCATCTTGGTTGTTTCCAAGATTTGGCTATCACAAATTGTGCTGCTATAAACATAGGTACACATATATCACTATGATATGATGTTTTCAGATCCTCTGGGAAAATTCCCAGTAGAGGAATAGCTGGTTTAAATGGGATTTCCAATCCAAGTTTTGTTTTTGTTTTTTTTTTTAATTTTTTTATTTATTTATTTATATTTTTGTGTGTGTGTGGCCAGCTCAGCCCACCAAGGGGCGGGGCTGGCTGGCATGTGGTGCTGGGGATTGAACCGCGGTCCCTGTGCTCTGCTTTGCTAAGCTTGTTCTAAGTAGGTGCTTTAGACCACTGAGCCATCTCACCAGCCCATCCAATCCAAGTTTTCTAAGGAGTCTCCACACTGATTTCCATAATGGTTGCACCAGTCTACATTCCCACCAGCAGTGGAGAAGGGTTCCTTTTTCCCCACAGCCTCTCTAACATTTGTTTTTGGTTGATTTCTTTGTGATAGCCATTCTTTCTGGGGTAACATGATATCTCAATGTTGTTTTAATTTGCACTTCACGAATGGCTAGTGATGTGGAGCATTTCAACTACTGTCTCAGCATGCCCCAGGGGTGGGGCTGGCACGGCAGGCCTGGAGATTGAACCCCAGGTCCCTGTGCCTGCTTGCAGGCACTTTAATCCACTGAGTTATTTGGCCAGTTCTTGACACTATTTTTTGTAAGTGGGAAAACAGGCTCACAGAGACTAAGTAGCTTGTCCTGGTAGCAGAGCCAAGACTTCACTAACTCTAAGTACAATACTCTTCAACTGCTTCAACAGGGTCAGTTCTCTGTGAATCTCAGCTACTAGGCACTCTGGCCACTAGGCTCCCAGAGTTGAATGTGCTTTGAAAGCCTATACAAACTTCAGAGCACTGCAGAATCTTTGGATCTGCAACAAGGAAAGCTCTTTCTTCCTCTCTCCACCCACAGGCAGACCCACAGTCCCTGGAAGTACCCCTTTCAGCCCTCCATGGTCTGCAAAACCCAGACATGACAGGTGTCTAGCTGCCCTACAACACCGCAGGTGTTTCCCTCATCAAAGGTCATCAAATCTCTGACTTCACACTACCCTTTGAGGACTGACTGTACTCCAAGTGGACCCTAGCCAGGCCCCAGTTTCTTTCCCATTATGTCAGGGGCCCAAGCTCTTAGCTTCAGAAACTAACTTTATTTTGGGGGGGGGACCAAGGAATTGAACTCAGGCCCTTGTACTTCCCAGGCAAGCACTTATTCTACTAAGCTATCTTCCGGCCCCTTCATTGCCTTTCCAACTGTCACCAGATTATTATTATTATTTTATGTATTTTGTACAGGGTCTCACTATGCAGCTTGGACTCATAGTGATCCTCCAGTTTTCAGCCTCCTGGCCCTGGGATTATAGGTGTGCACCACCACACCAGGCTTGGTGCCCGGCTCAGCATGCCCAGGGGCAGGGTCAACACAGAATGTGGTGCCTGGGGTCAAACTCAGTCCTTGTGCTTGCCTAAGTAGGTGCTTATTCCACTGAGCTGTCTTGCCAGCCCTGTCACCAGATTATTAATACACCTGGGGTCTTACCCTTGAGCTGCAAAGTATCTCTGCCCACTCTATCTTGTCCTGGCCCCACCCATTCAGGGGTTTGTGCATCAAACCTGAGATTCTTTCTAGAAACTCATGTGTTTTTTTCCCTGCCTAGCCAATAAAGAAACCAAGACAGCATAGGTCTTGGTCAGCCATGAAGCAAGGTTGCAATGAAGCTAAAATTTGAACTGCATCTTCACTCTGATTCCACGGGTCAAACTTCCCAAAGTGAGATGATTTTATAAATTAACCTCAAATTACATAATAACAAGGTTATTACTCTTTTGCTTTTCTGTAAGTCTTCCTGATGACCTTGAGGAGACTCAGCATGGCGCCAAGCTGGTCCAGATTCTCTCTTTAACAGAGAAAGGGCAGAGGAGTCAGGGAAAGGACAGGAAAGAAGAACACAGTGCTTAGCTAGAAATTGCATGGCTCTGCTTTAGTGTCTCTGTATTTATCTCCATGGTTACCTCCTGTTTATGGCAAATGATTCAGTATCTTCTCAATAGCAGTGACACAGATTTCTTTTTAAAATAAATTTCAGTATAATACTAGACCAGCTGATATGTGATTATGACTAAAATTAGGCTTTCTCCAGGGACAGTAGCTAGGGAAACATTGCCCTCCATGAGGTTGGTATCCTGCATGCTGAAATCCAGCTTGGATGCTGGTTTTATTTCTTGTCCTCTCCTGTGTCCTCCTAGCCAGGCACTTTTGTATCAAAGGCCACAGAGAGATTCTGCTCCTTTATGGCCATTGGTGGGGTAGGAGTTGTTGACTACCTCCATTTTTCTTAAGGTGGCCAGGTTGGCCTCAGCCAGTAACTGCAACTATCCATGACTCTATGGACTGGAACACAGGGTGCTTCTTATGGGACCAAACCTCCTAATTTAACAGGGATATAGGTGGCTTGATGTCTCTGACTTTGTGATTTTGGGCAAGGCCTATGTTGTACCTCATCTGTTAAAGTAAGGCAGGCAGGTGGTAGCATGGCATGCTTTTTTAGGAGTCTCTGAAGCACTGCTCACCCTTGGGGTGAGGAGGGCAAGGACAGGACAGAGCAGGGAGGGACCCCTAGCCAACTCTGGGGTAAGAGCCCAGCTGCATCAATAAGCCTGCAAGAACCGGGCAACTAAGATCCCAAAAAGCTGGACTCCTGCCCACCTTCTAATCAGGGAGGTGTTTGAGGAAGCATCATACAACTTGCCTGGATCATAGAAAATCTATTCTCATGCGTGGCTGGGGCAAAGATCTGTGATTGGGGGGAGGAGGGAGTTATTGTGGAATGGTAGGGAGCCACTTTACCTGGGGCTCCAGAAAAAGCCCACAGGGCCCCTGAACTATCGGGACTCCTCCAGTGCGCACGGCTGCTCCCCCAAGCAGGTGTGTGATGGGGTTCTCCGTACTGCCTATCCTTCTGACCTCCCTGACACTGCTGCTAGAATCTCACAGCTGCAGTGCGTGCGTGAGGTACCTAAGGGTAATGCGTCAGTGTCAGACCAGAGTTTGAATTTCCTGTTTTCCTCATTCATAGGAAATAATAACGCTTTTATCTCTTGGTTATGGTGAACATTCAGTAAGATTCTTCGTGCAGACTGTTCACCTGCAATATGTGCTCAATAAAGTCATCCTATAGACTAAGTGCGTACTTTGGCAAGTGCAGGGACCAGGGTTCAATTCCCGGTCCTGCATGCCGCGCTGGCCCGCCCCTGCGGGTGCACTGACCGGGAGCCGAGTCCAGGCATGGTAACACATGCCTGTATTCCCAGCACTGGGGAGGCTGAAAACAGGAGTTCGAGCTGTGTAGTGAGACCCTGTACCAAATACATTAAAAAAGGGCTGGGGAAATAGCTCAGTGGCATGAGCACCTGCCTGGCAAGCACAAGGTCCTGAGTTCAATCCCTAGTACCACAAAAAAAAAAAAAAAAAAAAAAACAACCAAGCGAACAAATACATTAAAAAAAAAAAAAAAGTCATCCTAGTATCATTTTCCTATTTGTAAATCCGAGGTTCTTGAGGTTAGCTAGTAGCAAATCCACTCTCCACTCAGGCAGACCTTAGCTCCTCCTGCCACCAGGGTGAGGTACTCCAGCGCCCCCTGCCGCCAGGGTGAGGTAGCTCCAGCCTGAGGCCAACTGAAAAAGGGAAGACTTGGCGGTAGCTCATCTCCTCTTGCTACCCTGGCTCATTCCACCCTCAGTGTAGACGTCAAAACTTATACTCCCAGTCCCTGTCACACATCCCTCTTCTCTAAAACAGCTGCCATTGGCCCCCTGACAGACCTCCTAGTGCAGACTGGTGTCATGGTTCGCCCTCAGGAAGGATAGACAGACTCAGGAAGATGTCAGACTCAGACTCTGGAAGAAGACTCTGCTGTCTAGAACCCTGTGTTGGTGGTGTCTAGGAGGTTGAGGGGAGGAATGAGAGAATCCAGAGTGGGGCTTTGTTTGTCTGGCTCTCAAATGGTCCTGGTTGTGCAGGGTCCATGGATGAATATTTATAAATAGCTTAGCACAGTACTTGGTATGCATTAAGTGTTCAGCACCCAGTTAAGAATTTAATAACTATTATCTATTGGTGTTATTATCTTTTTTCCCCCCCTGTATTTTAGGGAAGGATCTACAGGGTGTTCAGGGTCTCACTACTAGATCAGACTTGTAGTGATTCTCCTGTTTACAGCCTCCAAAGTGCTGGGATTACAGGCACATGCCACCACACCCAGTCTCATTAGCTGTCTCAGCGTGCCCCAGGGGCTTGGCGGGCAAGGCAGGCCCCCAAGATCGAATCTCCCACCCCAGGCTGCTGCGGTGTTATTATCATTGAGTGAGAATCTGAGCGCAGGCTCTCAGTTTCAAGGAAGTAATAGGGCAGCCACTCCAAGCCCTGTGGGTGCATTGGGATGGCATCCTGCTTGTTGGAGACAGGAGGGACTGCTCTGCCTCCTGGCAGGTGTAACAGATAGCTCTGTGTCCCTCCCAAGGTGATGGCGACCTCTGCAATTGCAGAGAGTGACTCAGCTGGGACCTTCTCAGAGATTAACAGACAAAAGCTTAAGATGGCTGCAGCCTTACTAAAAACTCTGTTTATGGGGCACCTACTATGTGCAAGGATGCTCTGCTACAATTTTTCTCCACAGCCCTGTGAGGGAGGCACACTTCAGATGAGGGCATTGAGCTTCAAGAGGCTAAATGAAGCCAGCGGTGGTGGCGTCCGTCTGTAATCCCAGGGCTCTGGGAGTCTGAGGCAGGAAGATCCCAAGTTCAAGCCTAGCCTGGGTAACTTAATGACATAGAGGAGACCTGTCTCAAACATTTTTTAAGAAGACTAGAAACATACCTCAGAATAAGGGCCCTGGGTTCAATCTCCATCATGGGGGGGAAAGAAGACGAATAACTTGGCCAAGTCTCACAGTTAGGGAGGAGTGTCGTTTCTGCCTCCAAAGCCCACACCCTCTCCATTGCACTTCCATGCTGGTTCATGGGTGGAGAGCGACAAACCTGTCTAGGGAGGCTCCCACTGATTTCCAAAGAGGGACAATGACAGTGCAAATTAAGAAAGTACTCAGTACCAGGAAGCACATAGTTAATCCTGTTTCTCCTTTTGCCAACTGAACCCAACCCTACAAGACACCCTGGAGCTGCTCTGGGATCTTGGAGAAAGCTCTATTCTCACCCACTCCTGTACCTGTTTGATAGGAGTGGGCATGAATGCACAGTATCTCAGGGCTCTGCAGTGCCCACAGTGTGGATGAGAGCCAGCGATGTCCCCCTATCCTGTGCCAACCTCCAGGGACTTCTGCCCCTCCAGGGACTAGCTGTCTAGCAAGTCATCTCTTAGGAAGTCTGCAGGAAACTTCTACCAGCTTCTCCTTCCAGGTTCATATCTACCTGGTCACCCAGTCCTGAAATGACGCAAATAATCAAACCAGGACAACTAATGCCCACCCTCTGTTGCCTTGGGATTTCTTTTAGGCACAGAGACTTTTTGTGACTGATTCAGCATTCAAGTCACTAGCCAGGTATAGTTCCATGAGACATTCTAGACCAACACTGGGAAAACAGAAGTCAGGCTAAGATTGGGTTACCCTCAAAGGAGACTCTGTACCCAAAGTAGTTTCTTTTTCTAGGTGGAGATCCTAGGAAACCATAGCAAGGGAATGAGGAAGTACAGGGAGGAAGGAAGGAATGGAAGAAGAGAGAAAAGAAAGGAAGGAAAGAAGAAAGGAAGGAAGGAAGAAAGGAAGGAAAGAAGATTAAGGATGAATGAGCAAATTACTGCCATAGACTACTGGTACTGAGTGCTTCTGGAGACTTCTGGGAGATAGTACAGAAAGTCTCAGAGCTGTCCTACCTGAGGTGAGAAATGCTAAGTATTTATCCACCAATTTATCTTTGTCAGTGGTCATGGTCTGTTCCTGGGCACTATCTCCCCAGAGCCTGAGCAGGAGTCTGGAGTGCTCGTGCAGCAGGAGAAAGCCCCACACAGTTGCAGCATTTCACAGGGAGCAGCCGTCTACAGGACGGTGCACGTGGGCAGCTGTAGGATCCCCCAGGATGTGAGCATTTCTGGGTCCTGCTGGGTTAGGGTACAACAATGCTCTGAAACACCAAAAAAAATCACAAGTGAAAACTTTATTGCTCCAACCATTTTACATGAATGTTACCAACACCACCTTTGGACAGATATATAAAAAGCACAATTTACTGTACAATCGTTTTAACTTTTTGACTCATGCACTGTACAGATACTTCCCAGGATCTTTCCCACCATGACAGATGGGTTTCAGGCACAACAGCTGCACTTGTCAGAACCCCCTTTGCAGATGCAGCCCCGGGCACACTTGGCACAGCCTGGGGGGCAGCAGGGACAGCAGCCTACAAGTATTAGAAGATGAACAAATCAGCTTGGGGTCCACATTTCCATTTTGCCCCCACGCCGATTCATATTAGCAGAAATCTTTGACAGGAGGTTATGGGACATTAGCTGAAAAGGATCTCAGTGGTCATCTAGAGTTGTCAGAGACCCAGAGAAAGTAACAGGTTGCAAAGGTCATGAACAGTGGTAGATACAAGACTAGAACCCAGGGCTCATGACTCCATGACAGCGCTGTACCCCCTTTGCCACTGGACAAAACAGAAGCTCTCCACAGTCCTCTTCCTGCTGCTACTCCATGGGTGCCCTCCTGCCTGGGTTGGCCGCAGCCCCGGGGATCTGTGTCTCAGGCATCTACACTAACTGCATTCCAGATCCCTCCCAAGGAGGTAAAAGGCATCCAGGAACCCTTCCATCACACTATGGCTGGATGGTGGAGGATGAAGGATCGGGCCTTTCTAGCTCCTGACCAGCAGTGTCCCCAGTCACCATACTCACTTTTGCGACATGTTTTACAGCTGCAAGTTGTGCATTTGCAGTTGTCTCCACAGATGCACATTCCTCCTAGAAGAGAGGACATGACCACCATGACCATGAGGACAGTGATGGAATAGGACATAAGGTTTGCTGCAGGCTGTCACAGTGGCAGTGCTATTGGGCTCGGCTTGGGAACAGGAGGGTGACACTGCTGCAGAATATTGTCCTCGTGTTGAGGACTGTCCAGTGGCTCCAGCCACAGACCATGGATGGGGACTGGAATGGCGTGTCAAACTCACTTAGAGTTCGCTAAAATGCACTTTCCTTGGCCCCAACCCTTAAGATAATCTGATTCATGAATTTGGGTGAGAAAAGGAATCAGTGTTTGTAAAAAGCAGCCCAGAGGATTCTGATGTATAATCCAGATTGAGAACCACTAGACTGGGTAAGCTCCAGTAAGCCAAGGTTCCTCTTGGAATTCTTAAGTCCTCCATGCCCCTTCCTCTCTGCAAGCAAAGGTGGAAACCCTGAGCAGGGAGAAAAAAGGGCAAGCAGCATGAGCGAGTCCACAGTGAGCACCATGCCTTGTTCTCTTTCTTCCTTTTTTCTGTTCTACTGGGAATCGAACTCAGGACCTCACACCTGCCAGGCAGGCACCGTACCACTGAGCTATATCCCCAGTCCCATGTCTTGTTTTCTTATCACAATCTCCCATGCTTGTTTCCTTTTAAACTCATCCTATTACTGTCAGTTTCAAAATGCTAAATCTTCTGTCTCTTTAGCAAGCTTTTGGTACAGACATGCATTGTTAAAAATGAGAGAAGCTTGTGAGACTCCCAGAAACCATTTTCCAAGGCTGTGAAAGCCCAGGACAGCTGTGAAGCCCAACCTGGCTCCTGGGTAACACGCTTCCATGGCAACAAGCAGCTTTAGAGACTCAGAGATCTACATAGGCTCCCCTGACATCTCCAAGTGCTTAATGATTTTTGCATTTTCATAACAACCCTGGGATAAAGGTAACTGGGAGTTGGAGATTAGTAACCTCCATCTACAGAAAAGGAAACTTGGATCCAGGAATATTCAGTTTAAAAGAGTAAAGGGCAACAGCGTACCATGTGGCTAGGTTCTGGGCTAGAACGATCTCTTGCTCCAACTCTGGTGGCCACCCCTGGAGGCCTATGGCTAGAGGTATTTAGGTGCCCTTCTCAGCCACTGTCTGTGTCAAGAACATCAATTTCAGCAAATCAGGTTCCTGCATGCTCCTTGTTGGATGCTGTTGCAACTTCCCAGGACCCCAGGGGGCAGGCTCACTCACCAGACATGCAGGTACATTCCCCAGGGTCCATGGTCCAGGTGTGTGAACAGCTCCTGTGTGTGAAGACTGAAGAAGGGAGGCTGAGGAGCGGCCACAGTGTTCCTATTTATAGCTGTGTAGGTGTGGACTGCAGCTCACCCCACCTCTCCCTGGGGCCAGACGCCCTGCACACGGCCCAGCCAGACGCTGAAGACTGGGGGTTGGAGAGAGCAGGCAGAGGAGGTCAGGGGAGAGATGGTGAAGTAGTCATTTGAGTGGCTTGTCACAAAGGGATACAGGTGGCTGTACCCACTCCTGTTAAGGTATCAAGGAACCAGGCTCAGGCTCAAATTGGCAGCTCCATGCATCCAGCCTACAACTCCTGTGCACTCTTGTATTATCTACCGTTTCCGTTCCCTTCTTCTTTAGGGCTACTCCAACCATGGTTCACAGCCTCATTCATGTCACTCTTGTTGACTCTAAAAGCTCTTCCCAGGGGTGAGAGGGTAGAAGTTCAGGGTCATGTCTTCCCCTGGAGTTTGCAACCTCGCCTTCTAGACTACACTAGCAGTGGTAGAAGCAAGAGAGGACCTAGGGGCTTTAACCAGTTCCTAAGCTCCATCACAATCCTATTCTTTGATAAAGGCAACTGCCTAGCTTTCAGTTTTATGGAAAGTGAGACTCCAAATGTACCCACAAGCTGCTTTCTCACCTACAGAAGTTCTGGGGCCCCCACTGAATGCTTTTCCTCTATAAAGCTACCTCTGATCTCTCCCTCTCTGGGCTGGAAGAAATCTCTCTCTGTCCCCTCTGAGCTGTGCTTGCACATTTCCCACGCCATTTACTCATCTGTACTCTGCTGTATGATTATTTGAACATAAGGCTAAGCAGGTAGGCAGGCTCCTTTTTAAAATTTTTTTTATTTTATTGAGAAATAAATATGAATGAGACAGTTTCAAAGCTGAATAATAGGACAGTTTTGATAATCAATACGTTGTACATTGTTATCTTCTTAGTGGTTATCCATAGTACAAGATGCAGACAGGATATCCTGTCCAAACACTATTAGTACACTTCTTTCTTCTCACTGAATTAAGCAAAAGTAGTTGTATATCTATCTTAACTATTTTGTATATATAAATACAAAATGATCTTTCCTTTGTATCCCCTTTTTTGTTTAGTCCTATCAGAGGTGAATATTCTATTGGCCTCTAAATACTAAGGTGTTTGAATTTAGCTAAACAATCCAACACTGTCTAGCAGTCTATAATATTAGTGGGTTATCCTCAGAAGTTATTGACTTGAGCCTTTTACAGCTTATCGTATTAATATGGCTTTCCTTTATATACTTCGCTTTTATACTTTTCTGCTGGATGGTTAAGACCAAGATAAAGCAAGACCTGTATAGCAAGAAATGTAACTTTTGTATCTGACAAGGTCAGTCAAGTCCCTTCAGGATTTATCCTGTAGCCCTGTACTGCACTTTGTAGATCTTTTGTCAGTGTCAGCCATGAGGATGAGTCACGGCCATTGCTTGACAAATTTGCTCTCTGTGAAAGCCTGAGAGAATGTTTAAGGCAGGCTCTTACTTACCTATCCCAAAGTGGGAGGTCACAGGGGAAAGACTGGTGTCTCTCTGCCTGCTCAGTGTTCTGCACAATGGGTAGTACGTTTTGAATGCATGAATCTGGCGAATACCAGAATGACTGGAGTCACGAGTGAGAGTGAACAAATGAAGGAAAATGAGCGATGGACAAACACACGAATCTCCTGAGGCTATCCTGAGGACTTGTCCTGAGAAGTCACCATGCAGAAAAGGCAAACTATGGGGCCTGGCCATAACCAGTAGAGTCAATTCCTGCCAGTTCTCAGCTTGGTGGATTCTCCACCACTCATCTATAAGGGCCATCTGAAGGGCCAGGGAGATAGCTCGGTAGAATAAGTACTTGCCTGGTAAGTGCAAGGACCTGAGTTCAATCCCCGGAGATAGATAGATAGATAGATAGATAGATAGATAGATAGATAGATAGATCATCTGGGTTGGGCTCAAACTTGCAATCTTTCTGCCTCAGTCTCCCCAAGTGCTGGGATTATATGTAGACCTCATTGCATTCAGCTAAAACCATAGATTTTCTTTTCCTTTTTTTGTGGCCAGTTCAGCCCACCCTGGGGAGAGGGCTGGCATGGAGTGTGGTGTCAGGGATTGAACCGTGGTTCTTGTACACTTGCCTAAGCAGACACTTTAGACTGCTGAGCTATCTTGCTGACCCCCTCTTTTCTTTTCCTTTTTATTTTTTAATTGGGAATCAAACTCAGAACCTCAAGCCTGCCAGGAATGAGCTGTGCCATTGAGCTATATCCCCAGCAGAACCACAGATTTGAGTCGAGAAAGTCTTTCCCCCTACCCCCAGCAGACCCAGGGATTGAACTCAGGCCCCTATGCTTGCCAGGCAAGGCCTTATTCCACTGAGCCATCTCCCCAGCCCCGAGAAAGTCTAATGAGAAGGGATTTGATGCCATTGTCATAAGAAGGGCACTGGGACAGACTTTAGGGAAGGAGTGGTAGAGGTAAGATTATACTGATCAGGAATGGTCCCTGACCTATATAGGTGTTCACAGCTTAGTAAAGTTAACCAGTCCTCACCTTCCTGGTGCTCCTCACATGAATCCTGATGTTACTGATGCCTTGAGGTCTTGTCACCTGCATGGATGCTGATAACCACATGCTGGCAACCCTCAAGTTGTCACACATTTCCAGCCTCTGAGAGTGACACTCCAGATGACCTTGGGGTCATTTTCATCTCATTAAAATGGTAAAAATATACCTACTGGAATCACAACAGATCAGGCTAAGGAAGAAAAGAGGGAGCTCCCTGATTCTTTCAGGTCTCCTTTCTTTCTATGAATTTCTCTCGTGACAACATATACACTGCACCATCCTAACCCAGTCTAATAAAAACCCAGACCCCAGTGAGACTGGCTCTGAGAGAAGGTGCCTCGAGAACAGGAGCATCCCTTATCCATGCACTGGTCATTTAACAGAATGTCCTGTCTGCTTGCAGGACTGTTTGGTTATTTGTGAATAGTACTGAGCAGGAAAAGCACCTGCAAATTCAGTCTCACAAGCACCAGACACTGTGCAGTGTTCTAAGAAGCCAAGGATGGGTACAAACAAAGCCATCTGAAAGTCAGGAGCAAATATCAGTCCAGAGGGGGCCTGGAAAATGACTCAGTAAAATAAGCACTTACCTGGCAAGTGCAAGGGCCTGAGTTCAATCCCCAGTTCAAAAAAAAAAAAAAAAAAAAAAAATCCATTGACTGACCTTATCAGATACAAAAGTTACATTTCTTGTTATATAGGTCTTGCTTTATCTTGGTCTTAACCATCCAGCAGAAAAGTATAAAAATGAGGTATATAAAGTAAAACCATATTAATATGCTGAGCTGTAAAAGGCTCAAGTCAATAACTTCTGCGGTCAGTCCACTACTATTGTGGACTGCTGGACTGTGCTGGATTGTTTGACTGAATTCATGTACCTATAGTGTTTAGATGCCAATAGAATACCCATCTCTGGCAGAACTAAACAAAAAAAGGGGATACAAAGAAAGGACCATTCTGTGTTTGTATGTACAGAATAGTTAGGATACAGCTACTTTCATTTAATTCAATGAGAAGAAAGATTTGTACTAATAGTATTTGGACAGGATATCCTGTCTGCTTCTTTTTTTTTAAATTTTATTTATTTATTTATTTATTTATTTATTTATTTATTTATTTTGTGTGTGTGTGTGTGGCCAGTTCAGCCCACCAGGGGGCGGGGCTGGCCAGCATGTGGTGCTGGGGGATTGAACCTTGGACCCTGTGCTTTGCCAAGCTTGTTCCAAGTAGGTGCTTTAGACCACTGGGCCATCTCACCAGCCCATTGGGCCATCTCACCAGCCCCTGTCTGCTTCTTGTACTATGGATAACCACTAAGAAGATAACAATGTACAAGGTATTAATTATTGAAACTGTCCCATTAATCAGCTTTGAAAGTGTCTCATTGATATTTGTTTCTCAATAAAATAAAATTAAAAACAAAACAAATCTCAGTCCACAAAACCCACAGTGGGGTTTCTCCAAAAGTCCAGAGTTTGTGTCACTGGTTGATATGAATCCTTGCTTCTGTGGTAATAGAGATGAAGACTGCAGTGACAGCCTGAATTTACAGGCAAAAGCTTTAATTGAAAAGTAAGAGAAGATAAGGAGCGACTTTGTGTGGCAGAGAACTGGAGTAGGCACAGCTCCAACCAAGATTAGACTGTCTGTTAACAAAGGAAAGAAGCCAGCTTCTATGGGCTTGCTGAGATGGGTTTGGATCTGGTTGATCACTACCTCCTCCTGTTTTACAATTCTAGAGAAATCCTCATGCCTTGCAGGGCAATCCTGTTGCCATGACATGATTGCTCCTGTGAAGGTACAGGGTATACAGTGTGTGTGTGTGGTCAGTTTTGCAGAAACTCTGCCAATATCCAGGGTCCAAGGTGGCTGCAAGTTTCAGGGAAATGACCAAGGCTTCTGGGGTCTGGTGCAGGCTGCTGTAAAAGCTGATAGCTGAATGTTGCTGCAAATCTCTTACCTTGGTGTTCTCAAACTTGAAGAGCATAGGATAGGTTAGGTAAATTTAAGTCTGGTAAACCTTATATTACCAGTTTTGAGGCCCTACCTGAATGACTAACCTGCTTTTATGCACGCTTGAGTAAGGATCTGACTCAAAGTTTTTGTTTTGGTTTGTTTTTGTAACATGGTGTCACCATGCAGTCCGGGCTGACCTTGAACTCACTATGTAGCCAAGACTGAGCTCAGACTTGTCATCCTCTTGCCTCATTCTCGCCACCCCCCAACAAGTGCTGGGATTAGAGATGGGCGCCATACCTGTCTCCTGCCTGGCCCAGAGTTTTTTTATTTTATTATTTATTTGTTTATTTGTGGAACTGGGGATTGAACTCAGGCCCTTGCGCTTGCCAGGGAAGCGCTTATTCCACTGAGCCATCTCCCTGGCCCCTCCTGGCCCAGAGTTTTAAGGTAATAAAGTAGATAGATACAGAAGCAGGAAGAGATCCCAAGCTTTGTGCTGATTTTAGGTACACTTTGGACATCTCTACTCCCAAATAGAGTCATTTTTTTCCTCCACTGGTACTGGAGGTTAAACTCAGGACCTTTGTACCAGCCTTATCCCCAATCTTATGCTCAAACTGGGTTTGAGCTTTTGGTCCTCCTGCCTCAGCCTCTCAGAGTGCTGGGATTACAGGGATAAGCTATAATTCCTGGCAAGTCCCTATTTTTTGTTTAGTTCTTTGATTTTTTTTTTTTTTTAAACAAAAGCAGCTTTTAAGTTCTGATCTACTTCAAAAGCAAACACAAATCGTGCTTTAATGACTAACAACTTAAGGGCCTAGGAGTTTACCTGTCCTCTGTCCCTCTGGTGATCCCTACGATTTTATTCTCTCATCAAATTTATTCTTGGAGACATGATAGCAAAGGCTCTATTTGGGAGAGTGAGAGGGTGGGGAAGAATGTAAACCATACTTTGAAAAAGTAACCAATCCTGCAGTGAGGCCAAGGAGTGCACTTGCCCTTTGTCCTCACAGTGGTCTCTCATCTCTAGTTCTAGCAAGGACAGGCCCAACTCCGTGAGCCCAGAGAGAGGCAGAGGTTCCTTTTTACCCTATCGGAGCCATCTCTCCTCCCTCCTCACTGCCTGTGCCAACATTGTCTTCCTCCTTGGAAGATTTACAGTGTGATATTGCTTAAGCCCCCAGTTCAATGAAGCATTAAAATTCTATCCCTTCTACTTTCCTATTTCCCAATTCCTGGGCTCTGAAGGTTGAAGCAAACATGTGCAGCACCGGCCAGGCTTGTCCAGGTTGAACACGAGCAGTGCCAGGGACGTCCAGTTCTTTTTAATAGTTTTTCCCCTAAATGCTGGGGAGGAGCAGTCACTAGCCCACTGTTCTGTTTTTTAGCTTCTGATCTCTGGACAGCAACCCAGAATCAGGAACTCCTATACCACACAAAGAACATACAAAGGCCAGCAAGCACAGCTTAAAGCCACAATTAGAAAAGAAGTATTCTGGGGAAAAAGGGTACCAAAAATTATCAAAATATCATGTATAAGATACCAATTTTCTCAAATGAATGTTATGTATTATACAATATATTATTAATTATTATGTACACTAAATAAAATAAAATATTTCTTTGGAGAACTGAGCAATTTCATCTTCTTAGGGAATTCCAAGAGTCTTGAAATTTATTTACTTATTTATTTTTGGGAAGGGTCTACAGGGTGTTCAGGATCTTGCTACTAGATTGGACTCATAGTGATCTGCCTGTTTACAGCCTCCCAAGAACTGGGATTACAGGCACATGCCACCATGTCCAGTCTCAATTGCTGTCTCAGCATGCCCTGGGGACGGGGCCAGCACGGCAGGCCCAGGGATGGAAACCCTGGCCCCTATGCCTGCTTGCAGGTGCTTTACTTCACTGAACTATTTGGCCAGCCCGAGTCTTGAAATTCTGATGGAGCTCTTGACCCTCTTTGGAGAGGGTATGGGATGCACACACAGTTCAAGGCTTCTGTGTAATTACCCTTGCTGAGGGCGATGGCCTGGAAAGATGTTTCTCTTTGTGGTGGGCGTGACCCAGCAGGTGGCATGGCCGGCTCCTCCCAGGGCCGTTGAATTTTCCTGCACTTGGCACCACTGTCTGCGCTCCCCAGCCCAGCCTTGTTCTTGGGGAGCCCACGGGAGGTTAGCTTCGCTCAGGAGCTGCTGAGTCCCTCTTGCGGCTGGGGTGGTCGTTGTCTGCAAACGCATCCTGGCCTTGTAACTGGGCTGAAGGGCTTTCTGTGCTTGAGCTGCTGAGGAAGCACAGGGTGAGGTGGAAGAAACACAGCACCAGCTCTAATGGGTGATAGGCCAAGCTCGTGGGTCATTTCTTCAGTGACCAACGTGTCACATGCCAAGCCGAGCAGGACCTGTCTCAAGGGTTAAGACTGTGACTGGGACAGACACAGTGAGAAGACAGAGATGCTGCGCCTTGGTCCCATCTTAGTCACCCATCAGACACATGCTCAAGAGAGACTTACTGTTCTCCAGAAAAGTGGCCTCATGTCCCTGAGAAGTAACCTGGGCAACTTTACTATAAACCACAGTCACAGATGCTGTCAGTAGCACAGCCAGGGGATGCTGAGAATGCAGTGACCAGTGGCGTGACCTCTGGAATTAGTGATTTTAAGTTCACTAAGAGCAAGAGAAGCTGGAGGGCTTATTTAGGGTTTTTTCCCTGATAAAAATTTCTCATTTCATGCAAACACTCTACTTTCATGGTTTTATTTGAGTCTTGTGATAGCTCTATTGAAATATGTCATGCTGCAAAGGGAAAAGTTTACTGCTCCTAAGGGCTTATTTTGCTGCCCCAGCCTTTTCTACCATCTTTGTGCCGCCATAGTGGTCTCTAACTGTCTCATTTGGAGGAGAACTTAGCCTTCCACCTATAGTGTCCTCTTATGTATCTATTTACTTATTTATGTATTTAGTACAGCATCTCACTATGTAGATCGGACTTGTAGTGATTCTCCTGTTTTCAGCCTCCCAAGTGCTGGAATTACAGGCACGTGCCACCATGTCCAGTCTCAATCACCATCTCAGTGTGCCCCGGGGGCAGGGCTGGCACAGCACACAGGGGATCAAACCCTGGCTGCTGCGCTCTGCCTAAGCAGGCACTTTAATCCACTGAGCTATCTGGCTGGCCCCTCCTCCTATATATCTAAACTCATAGATAGGACTCAGAATGAGGTGTAGGGGCAAAATCAAAGCAGGCAAGAGTGTGCTCCTCACCTTGAATCTTACGCAGTCACACTAGAAGAACATTGAGAAGCCAGGGACCAGGCACTTCTTGACCAAATGAGGACACAGGAGCCCAGAGAGGTGGGGCCAACGCCTCAGTCACTAAACTCAGGCTGTGGGAGGAGGAATTTGAACTCTACTCCTTTCTCGTTGCTAGCACCCACTCTTTAGATCTGAAGTACTTGTGACCACATTGTTCAGCAGTTTGAAGCCTGTGTGGCTTTATAAACTGTTTATTAATTATATATTTATTAGAAAAAAGTTCAAACATACTGAAAAGTACAAAGAGCACTAGACCTCCCACCCAGAATTAGATGTCAACGTTGTCATGTTTGCTTCAGCTCTTTTAATTATAAGAAATTTAAAAAAGATTAACAAGCCCAGGGCTTTAAACATCACCTGTGCTCTGGTGACTTCTAGCTCACCCTCCCAGCCTGGGCCTCTCCTCTGAACTCTAGACTCATATTTCTGGTTGCCACTCAACAGCTGCACGTGGAGGCCACACAGCACCTGTAACCTGGTTCACCCCTCTTTGCTTCTACCAGATCTTCCCATAGGCTCATCTGCCTCCCGTGGCTGGAACCTGGTTGGGGCTACCATCAGCTCCCACCTAGATCCAGCACGTGTCACCCTTGCATGCCCCTTACTGCTGCCCATCCTCTTGACCTCCCCATCCTTTGTGTTTGCCATACAACTCTCAGAGTGATTTTACTAAAAGTTATATCATGTCCCTGTTTTTCCCTCAGTTACTGGGAGGATTTCTTTCTTT
>NW_004524587.1:27218938-27233815 GCF_000260255.1 Octodon degus
TTTTTTTTTTTTTTTGATACAGGGTCTTGCTATGCAGTTCAAACTTATAGTGATCCTCCTATGTCAGCCTCCCCAGTGCTGGGATTACAAGTGTGCACTTCCATGCCCAGTTCTGGTGGCCAGCACAGAGCACCCAGAGTTCCGGGGTCAGCATGGCATGCGGTACCAGGGTTCGAACCTGGGTCCTTGTGCTTGCCAAGCAGGTGCTTAGATTGCCAAAATATCTCCTCAGCCCTGAGAATATTTCTATCTCACAGAATGAACAGCAAATTTCTTGGTCACACATGGCCAGCGTCTGTTCCCTCTGTTTTTGTCTCTTACAGTTCTCCTCAGTCTTGTTTGACTCCAGCCTCCCTGCCTCTTGAGAGCCCCAACACCTTTACACAGCTCCAGAGTCTTCCCCTGTACATCTGCTCAGCTTATTCATTGTGTTTTGTTTTTTTTTTTTTTTTGCGGAACTGGGGATTGAACTCAGGGCCTTGCACTTGCCAGGCAAGCACTTATTCTGCTGAGCTATCTCCCTGTGCTCAGCTTATTCAAAGGAGGGCTACTCTGGCTAACTTATTTAAAAGGTCTGCCTCTCCCCTAACACTTCTTGGGTGCCCTTTCCTTTCTTTTTCTTCCCTCGTACTTATCACGATGAGATAGCTGTGTGTTTTGCTAATTTGCCTTGTTTATTGTCTGATTCCTTTTCCAAATGTAAGTTCTACATGGGCAGGGACTTCATTCCCGCTGTGCACTGTATCTAGAAGTAGCTGGTGAGCTTGGCATGGTGGCAGACACCTGTAATCCCAGCAACTTGGGAGACTGGGGCAAGAGGATCGCAAGCGCAAGAACAGCCAGGACAATAAAGCAAGATCCTGCCTCGAAACAAAAAACAAATAAAAGTGCCTGGTGTATAAGAGGTGTTCAGGGCCAGGGAAATAGCTTAGTAGAATAAGCACCTGCCTGGCAAGCGCAGGGTCCTAAGTTCAATCCCTGGTAACACACACAAAAAAAATCATTTTGTACTGTAACGTCATGTAACTCGGTAGTGTCCCAAATTTTCTGATCAAGGAGATTATGGGGCCAAAGAGGAAAGTGGCCAATGATGTAGAGTGTGCCTAAGGAGAGTCACATGGAGAGAAAACATTCTCTCAGGCTTTCACAGAGAGCATATTGGCCAAGCAATGGCCGTGACTCATCCACATGGCTGACACTGACAAAGGTTCTACAATCTAAGGTACAGGATCTCAGGATAAATCCTGAGGGGATTTCACTGACCTTATCAGACCCAAAAGCTACAACTCTTGTTGCATAGGTCCTGCTTTACCTTGGTCTTAACCATCCTGCAGAAAAGTATAAAAACGAAGTATAAGAAGTAAAGTCATGGTGTTATGTTGAGCTTTAGGGGACTCAGGTCAACAATTTCTGACATTGCCAATGAAAAGGAAGACCCAATACTATTATGGACTACTGGAGTCTTTTAGAATATTTTGCTGAGTTTATACACCTATAATATTTAAATGATAGAACTTTAAAAAAAGGGGGATACAGATGAATGTCCATTTTGTATCTGTGTATTCAAAGTGGTTAGGATAGATATATGGTACACTCTCTTAATGAATAGAGGGATTTGTTCTAGTGGTGTTTGTAAATAGGATATCAAGTCCGCATCTTGTACAGCAATTAACCACTAGGAAGAATGTATGCAATGTGTTAATTATTGAAACTGTCTACCAATTTGGCTTGAAACTGTCTCATTGCTATTTGTTTCTCAAAAAAATTATGGAAAAAAAAAAAAAAATACTAAAAAAAAAAAAAAAGAAGAAGAAGTGTTCAATTTGGCCTAAAAAACCCATTTTTTTGGTGTTTTTTTTTTCTTTTTTTGCAACTAGGAATTGAACTCAGGGCCTCATGCTTGTCAGGCAGGTGTTGTACTCTGAACTATATGCTGGCTCTCAATTTGTTGAAATAATCAAACAAACTCCCTTTTATCTTCCTTCTTTCCTTAAGGAAGTCAATGATAAAGTTCACATGTTTCCTTTCCATTCTTATTTTTATACTTTTCTATACATGTGATAATGCATGACCCGTATATGGCATTGTTTTAAAAAGTATATAAGCAGTACGATAATGCAAGTACTCTTCTATACCTGTCTTGGCCCCCTATATTATGTTTTGAGATGCTGAAACATGACTGAATAACACCATAATATCATATGAAGATGCCACATTTTATTTTCTGGTCCCCTACCAACACACATATAGGCTGTTTCCATATTTTCTCTATTTCTTTCTTTCTTTCTTTTCTTTTTTTTTTTTTTTGGTGGAACCGGGGATTGAATTCAGTCCCTTGTGCTTGCCAGGGTAGTGCTTATTCCACTGAGCCATCTCCCCGGCCCCATTTTCTCTATTTTAAAACTGATGCAGGGAACATCTCCATTATGTCACATAGATGAGTGTGCAAGCTTGATTCATGCCTAGAATGAGGATGGTGAAACTGTGGGGAGCAACTGCTCTCCAAAGACCCCCTACCAAGTTACACTCTCTAGCAATCTCTGAGAATCCCTCTTTTCCCACCACCTCTTCCAACATTTCCTATATTCATACATGGAAATGTTTGTCCACGCAGTAAGTGTGCAGAGATATAGTGATAGCCCACTAACGAGTCACTTGCAAATCACTGCCTCCAGCAGCAGCAGCCGCTGACTTCCAGGGATCCAGCGGCCATGCTTCTTCACCATTACTGTGCATGGCTCAGCCTAGCAGGAGACAGCTCAGTGGAGCCCTCATGGGCTGCGGCCCTTCAGGCTTGGATTCCATCCTAAATCCTCTGCCTGTTCACTGTGCACCCTCTGTTAAGCTGCCTGATCTCTACCAGAAAACAATACTCATGCAGAAAATGAGGAGAGGGCGTTTAATACTTCAGACACTCAAGGGATGACAAATATTACCAAGATTTCACGTGGATACTGGAGGGTTCAGGCAACTTGATATGGAGCTAATATACCTGGAGTTCAGCCCCAGGACTTTGGCAACCACAGCCTCTCCTAGGTGTCAGTTTTGCCATCTTATATGGGAGTGGACAGAGCAAGATAACAGATACTAGGGTGAAAAGTTGAGGGAGAGGCTAGAAGAGGTGGAGGACACTATGGACAGACACCTTTGTCAGAAATCTGCCCGTGGGGAGGCCTGGAGCATGATGCAGAGATCTGGGGCTTGGGCTTGGGGAGGGGAGACTGGTTGGCAGAGCAAGAGCAGCCCCCCTACCCTGCCACAAATGATTTCCCCTCCCTGTCTTGACCCCCAATATAATACCAAGATGCTCTACGTCTGTGATCCAAGTTCTGTCCGCCAGGCTGATTGAATTTTAAAGATCTTATCCAGAACATGTTCTGTAGATTTTGATAAGCTATAAGGTTTTGCACATTTCCCTTAAATATATTCAGTGTTCTCGATGTTTGTTCCACCAGCTAAGGTTTTGTGTGTGTGTGTGTGTGTAAGAGAGAAAGAGAGAGAAAGGGAAGGTATCTGTGTTGCATGCAAGTCTGCTTGAATTCATGTATCTGTGTGTGTTGTCTGTGTGTTACATGTGCCTATTTGTGATTTTATGTACCTATGTGTGTCTGTATTTGTGTGTGTAAGAGAGACAGAGACAGAGAGACAGAGACAGAGAGACAGAGCTGGAAAGAGGTAGAAAGATACTCAGCCTGAGAAAACCATACAATCCGGGAGATAGAGCCTGTGCCCCCCAACCGATACACACACATGCATACACATATTGATGCTTCCTTGGCTCCTGATTCTACACAAGAAGCCCTAGTGAGAACACCCCAGCTGGGTGTAGAGAGCCCCTTAGGAGATGTGTCCCTGTGCTGTGAGTGCAGAAATCAGGCCAAGGTTAATTAGCAGCCACCTTGCTTGGTTCCCTGTGCACCTGTGCTCCCTACCAGCTTCGTAGACTCCCCAGGGCTTGAGGCTGCTGGGTAATTACATGGGACTCTGCTCACAGCTATAATTCAGTACCCACTGGGCAAGTGAAACCCTCCCCTCTGCACACAGCCCGGAGGAAGGATGAGTAAGGTCAAAGCCAGCAATTACCCACACCCATTGCCCCCAGCAGCAAAGTGGCCCGTCCAGCTTGGCTGGAAGCCCAGATCCCAGCTCTGCAGAAAGGCAAGCAGGCTCCTGCCACCCCATCCTCTTTCCTTTGCCTTTCTCTTCCTTTTCTCCACCCACCCCTCCAAGAGCCTGCTGTCTGCCAGGCTTTGGGGACCCTCTGGATGGAGCACATGACCCATACTGTGGTCCTCAGTAGAGGTGATAAGGAATATCTATGAGGGCAACAAGGTCAGGACAACAGTTGAGATGACCCATAGAGCAAGCACCTCATAAAACATTGTACCGTCTGTGTCTCACATGACTGCTCTACTCCTGGCCCTTTGTGGCAGTCCAGGCTGTCTCTGGGCTCTTCATGGAATGTCAGGTGTAGGTTCAGGGTTTTCATACTGCACACGCTCAGAGCCCTGGGGCTTTGTGGGAGGATATTGTAGGGACACTGAGATGAGATACTGGGCTTCGTCAGGTCTCCATTTTCCCTGATTAAGCAGGCAACTCCTCTTATAAAAACCTGTTTTAGAGAGAGACAGCTCTGGGGCAAGTGAGAGCAAGATGGGCACTGGGCAACTCTGTACCTTGCTGAGGAAAACAGTAAACATGGGCAAAGGAGATCCTAAGAAGCCAAGAGGCAAGACGTCATCATATGCATTCTTTGTGCAAATTTGCTGAGAGGAGCACAAGAAGAACCCAGATGCTTCCGTTAACTTCTGAGTTTTCTAAGAAGTGTTCAGAGAGGTGGAAGACCATGCCTGCTAAAGAAAAAGGAAAATTTGAAGACATGGCAAAGGCAGACAAGGATCATTATGAAAGAGAAATGAAAATTTATATTCCTCCTAAAGGAAAATACAAAAAAGAAGTTCAAGGATCCCAATGCACCCAAGAGGCCTCCTTCAGCTTTCTTGTTCTGTTCAGAGTATTGCCAAAAAATCAAAGGAGAACATCCTGGCCTCTCCATTGGTGATGTTCCAAACAAATTGGAGAAATGTGGAATAATACTGCAGCAGATGACAAGCAGCCATATGAGAAGAAGGCTGCTAAGCTGAAGAAAAAGTATGAAAAGGACATCCTGCCTACTGGGCTAAAGGAAAACCTGAGGCAACAAAAAAGGGAGTGGTCAAGGCTGAAAAAAGCAAGAAAAAGAAAAAATAAGAGGAGGATGAGGAAGATGAGGATGAAGAGGAGGAAGAAGATGAAGAGGTTGAGGAGGAGGAAGAAGAGGATGATGATGAATAAGTTGGTTCTAGTGCAGTCTTTTTTTTTTTTTTTTTTTTTTGATCTATAAAGCATTTAACTCCCCTGCACACAGCTCACTCATTTTGAAGAAAAAAAAAATTAAAATGTAAGGCTGTGTAAGATTTGTTTTTAAACTGTACAGTGTCTTTTTTTGGGGGGGTATAGTTAACACACTACCAGATGTGTCTTTAGATAGCCCTGTCCTGGTGGTATTTTCAATAACCACTAACCTTGCCAGGTACAGCATGGGGGTTGTAAATTGGCATGGAAACTTAAAGCAGGTTCTTGTTGGTGCACAGCACAAATTAGTTATATATGGGGACGGTAGTTTTTCATCTTCAGTTGTGTCTGATGCAGCTTACATGAAATAATTGTTGTTCTGTTAACGGAATACCGCTCCGTAATTGCAAAAACAAAACAAAACAAGTTGCAACTATTTTGTCGACATTCTGAATGCTTCTAAGTCAATACAATTTTTTTTATTAGAAAAAAAAAAAAACTTGTTTTATCCCATGCAGCCCCCTTCCTCTGCTCACACATGCTGGGTTTTTTTTTTTTTTTTTTTGAAAGGGACCCCATAGACGGTGCTGCAGCTAGAATGATCTGGAAAACCACAAGCTCTTCCTAGCAAGGCTGGTGTACTTGCTCAAACCCAGCCAGGAGCTTCAGGCTGTTCTGTACTTGTAGATAGCTACTCTTCCTTGTTTTCTCTCTTCTTTTAAAAATTAACCAAGCCTGGTGTCACTCTCTTGTAATCCCAGCACTCTGAGAGGCTGAGGCAGGAAGATCACAAATTTAAGCCCAGCCTGGGCAATTTAGCAAGACCTGTCACAAAATAAAAAATAATAAAGGATTAGAAATATAGCTCAGTTGAAGGTCCTAGAATCAATCCCCCCAACACATTTTCAAATAGTTTTGAAACACATAAGACTTGAGATTTACACATAGACACTTCCAACATTATTAAATATTAACAGCCAGGAGCTGGGCATGATGGCACACACTTATAATCCCTCCACTTGGGAGACTGAGGCAGGAGGATTGCTGAAAGTTAGAGGCCAGCCAGGATTACAAAGTGAGTTCAAGGCCAGCCTGAACTGCAGTGAAATCCGGTCTCAAGAAAAAAAAAAAATTAACAGCCTGTTTTATTTCATTTCAGTTTTTTTTTTTTTTAAGTGAACAAAACAAAGAGGGGAAACTCTTACATAAAATTCACCCCATCACCCAACCAAGGAGCCAATTTCTCAAATTAACTGCCTATCATGTCTACACATGTTTTTCAGCTTTTATTACATATATACACACACATATATGTATATATAATTACATAATCTTGTTTTTATAGGTTTATAAATCTCATATAAAATGGCTTCATTCTTTATATAGCTTTCTACAATTTCTTTTGCCCAGCATTTTGAAGTTGATCTGTGACTTTAACTGCTTTTCTAGTATTCTACCGTATGACTACGTCAGTTTAACCTTTTCCCTGTTGGTGAGCATTTAGGTGTTTCCATCATGACTAATACTGCTGCAACGGATATCCACACACACGTGTTTCTATGTGTGAAATATGTCAGCTTCTCTATTAGGTATGCCTGGGCCTGGACTTGCCGGTTAGAAGGAACATGCTTATTCTACTTTACGAGGTATTCCCAGATTGCTCATTGCCGAGGCTTATACTCATTTCCTCATTTTGTGGACAGTTGGTCTTATCACATTTTTACATTTTTGCCAGTGAAACTGTGTGCTAGGCTGCAGGTGAGCTCTTTAGAGGGATCCGGTATGACAGTTATGAAAGGGCCGGGGAGATGGCTCAGTGGAGTAAGTGCTTCCCTGGCAAGCACAAGGGCCTGAAGTCAAATGCAGGGATCTGAGTTCAATCCCCGGTTCCAAGACAGTTATGAAATGGTGTTTCATCGTTGTTGACTTGCTAATTACTTACTGAGGCTGGACATATTGGGGCCCTTTCAGCTCTCTTGGTTGTCACAGGCCCAGTGATCTAGCTGGCATGCTACCTTCCACGCTTGTTCCCTGGGACACAGCACTAACCAGTTTCGCAATGGGACCAGTGTGTGTTACTTCCTCAGGTGCACTGCTTTTGTCTTCCCACATTCTTGGTTTTTAATAACTTCCCAGTTTAGGAGGCTCAGAAACTGATCTTAGGAGAGAAAGATGAACATTCTGGTGTATTCAAGAAAAGTGTGGTCTGGAGGGTGGAGGTGGCAGTATCCTTAGCCATCAAGTCATTGGCAAACATTTGCTAAACCCAAGGGGAATGGCTACGTTAGAAAAGTTTGTCTCAGGCTCCGCACTTTGTTGCCCTTTCACTCAGTGTCCCTTCCTTCCGGTGGTAATTAGCTCAAGACAAGAAGCCCTGAACTAGCTCTGCAGTGCATCGCATGTCACCTAAAGGAGGGAGTGGTCAAATCACTCCTGAAATTAATATCACTCTAGAATGCCAGGGTTTCCAGGGAAGTAACAGTATCCAAACTTTCCTTAAGCCTACTCCACTACCGAGCAAGAGCCTGAGGTCTCCAGCGGGAAATGTCATGCCCTAGCCTCTGCCTCTAATGTGAATCAGCTGAGTGAGGTCGTGAAAACCTCCCAGGGCCTTGGAAACCTCTTAGGCAACCATAGAGTGTGGATGTTCACAGAACCACCTGTTTGGATTAAGCAACCACGATGACCCCACATGGTGCCATGGGCATACAAAAGTAGGTTTTGTGGTGTAATCAGGGAGGAACGCTCCCCTGAGTGAGCATCACAGGACCAGCTATGTTCTGGGATGCTGAGATAAACTGAGATGCCTGGTGTGCATCAAAATTTCTAGTTGTACTTCCTTTCCATCCTTTCTTTTCCGCCTCCTCATCTCCCTTTCTCCTCCTCTGCCCTCTTCCTTTACCTTTTTGCCTCCCGTGTTCCCCCTTGTTTCTTTTCTTTCTCCCAGCACACCAACCCCAACCCAGGCCCCCAAACATCTGAATTCTTCATGCTCACTTACTGACTTCACTCACTGACAATTACGCTTCTCTGTCCTGGGCCTCAGTTTCCCTTCAACAACAGAGAGGTGTCCAAACCTGTGTGGGTACTCAAGCCCCTCCTGGCTCTGTTCTTGCTGCCAGTAAGGAGGCAACAGTTTGGAGATGCCTGTTCCTAAGATTTCCAGAGGGGCCACTGCCCAACCATTACTCCCCAAAAGCAGTTTGTATCTAAAGCATCGGGCTCAATGATACTTTGGAAGAAAAACTCAGTAATTGTTCCTTGTCCATAGGCACTTTTCGGCTGTGTCTTTTCACAAGATGTGGGAAGTGGGTTTGGCAGCTCAGGCCCTATGTCCTTTGTAGTATGTTCCCCCCTAGATGGGCTTGGTAAGTCAACACACTCCCAACAGTTCTGAAACCTTGGAGGCCTGTGAACTGTTTTCCAGGTAGGCACTGTGCTGCTGAGCTAAATTTCAGACCTTGGATTGTTTGAACAACCCCCATGTAGACACCAAGGCTCACACCATAGAGCCCTTCCTCACCCACCTGTCATGGATTTCACTAATAATCTAGACCCATTGTGCACTAGCTATTTGATTGTTCCTTCATATATATAAATATATTTCTCTTGGAAAATAGCCATATCATCCCCAATTAATGTTAGACAGAGGAAAAAAATCTGAGGAAGCGTAATTACACATTGCGTTCATTTCCCGTATTGCACGGGTGTGTGTGTGTGTGTGTGTGTGTGTGTGTGTGTGTGTGTGGAGCCCTTTGCTTCGCAGTGCATGCTAGGCTACCAACCCAAAGTCTGCACATGGATCAGGTCTTGGAAGCACAGCGCAAGAACAAAGAAAGGTGGCCAAGACAATGGGGTTGGCCTGGCCAGATACAACTCAGAGTGAGCCTCTTGAGATGGATGCAGATTTATGCTGCCAGTGCTTTGATTCCGTCTCTTTCTTGCTATGGCTTTGAGCAAGCCACTTGACCTCAGTTTCCCTCTCAATAAAAGGGGGATAATAATACATCCCTCTAAGGGTGCCTTTTAAGAATAATTGGCTGGCTTATGCAGGGCACTTTGAAGAAAATTACCATGAGGATGTTCTGCTGGGCCTGGAATTTTCCTTGGTACAGATATCAAACAGTTGAGGAAGGCAACGTTTTGATTCTGGCACGGAGGGCCTCAACGTGTTCCCCAGTTCAGTTGGAAGAGAAGATGGGGAGAGTGACTGTGCTCCCCGCCTGGGCCTGCCTCGGATAGTAAAGGCACAAACTGCCTTTGAAGCCTGCCTGCCACACTTGTTAATTTTAATAGGAAGTGAGCAGAGGTGGGAAGGCTCACCTGGCAGAAGAAAACAGGTCGAGGCTGAAGAGGGTGAGTGCCAACTAAATGTGGATCTTATTTGGCTTTGAAGTCCTCAGCCCGGGTACTGGGTTATAGCACAGCTCCTAGGTATCAGCAAGGCGGATGCAGGGAGCTGGGGAAAATGAGGACCTAAAGCCTCCAAGTTTCCACCTCAGCCAAGAGCAGACCGAGTGTCAATTCAGGAATCACTGTAGAACTAACTAGGTCTGGGGCTAGTGAATTTCTGGGGGAACTTTGAGGATCTCAAAGTGAAGTGCGGTCAGGGGCTGTGTAGTTAATAAAAAGGAATGGAGTAGGGGCTGGGGCTGTGACTAGGGGCACAGTGTAAGTCCAGCGTGCACAGGGCATTGGATTCACCCCGCAGCATGAAGGAGGAGGAGGAAAAGAAAGAGGAAGAGCAGGAAGAGGGGCCAAGAGTACAGTAGGCTGACTGTAGGTAACAGGGAGTAGAGGAGACTATGTCAAACTAAATTCTAGTTGAGCATTGGATGTGGGATTGAGGGTCAAATACGGCCAGATCTTCTGATTTTACAGAGAATTTAGAAAGTTGGATTTTGTGTATGTATGGCTTTTAAGATTGATTTTTAAGACATTGATCAAAGGGTTTTTTATGTATTTAGTACAGGGTCTACAGGATCTCACTACACAGATCAGACTCATAGTCATCCTCCTGTTTTCAGCCTCCCAGGCACTGGGATTACAGGCATGCACGACCACACCCAGTCACAATCACCCTCTCAGTGTGCCCCAGGGGCAGGGCTGGCAGGGTAAGCTGGGATTGAACTCCAATTCCTGCGCCCACCTAAGCAGGTGTTTTAGTCCCCTGAGCTATCTGACCAGCCCTGATCAAAGTTTTTAAAAATTATTTTTTACATATTCTTCCTTATGAACAAACACACTCATAGGCCAGAGCAGCTTAGAAGGTTTCACTTTGTGAAATCAGACTTGGAAACATAAAGCCTCAGGGATATAGAGTCACTTAAAATTCATGCAGACTTTTGGTTACCTCGGAGAGTCTTCAGATTGGTCCCTGGTTGG
This sequence comes from Octodon degus, assembly GCF_000260255.1. Taxonomy (NCBI): domain Eukaryota; kingdom Metazoa; phylum Chordata; class Mammalia; order Rodentia; family Octodontidae; genus Octodon; species Octodon degus. Next base: position 27,229,658 of record NW_004524587.1, read on the forward strand.
CATCTTCAGAATTACTTAGGAAGAGTTTAGCTCAGTGGCATAAGCATCTGTCTGGCAAGTACAAGGTCCTAAGTTTGATTTCCGGAACCAAAAATAGATAGATAGATAGATAGATAGATAGATAGATAGATAAAAATAAGATGAAAGTAAAAGTATAGATCTTTGGCTCCTCATCCATCAAGAGCCTGCATTCCCTTTTAAGTGTGTACTTCTTTAATTCTATCTAATGAACTTATCTGTGCCTCTCAACAAACTACCAATTTTTAGAGATTTTGATTCAGGAGCCAGGATAGTGACTCAGGTGTAGATCATGAACCCAGCATGCACAGGGCTGGGCCATGGAAGAGAAGCCCTTTGAAGTTCCTTGGGTGTTCTGAAATGTAGTGAGTTTTAGGAAACAGTGACCTCAGTGGGATACCCTTCTCCCCCTCCCACTGCTGGAGCTTGTCACCAGTATTGGTACATGCCGGGCAAGTGCTCTACTTCTGAACTGCACCCCTGATTCTGGTAGCAGATTCTTGATGATGTCCATTCATGCCACCTCCTCCCTCTGCTGTCTTTATTAGTCCAGGATGAAATGTCAAATCTGTATGCTCACTTCTAGTTCAGCTTCCTTGTGCTGTCCATGGTGGCCTTCAAGCAGGATTTTTCAACTGAAACAGGTCCAGATAGATAGGAGACCACTAGATATAGCAAATATTTAGAATCCATTTAGGATGATGCTTTTTTTTTTTTGGTACCAGGAATCAAACTCGGGCCCTTGCACTTGCCAGCAGGTGCTTGTACCACTGAACTATCTCTCCAGCCTAGAATCCATTTAGCTCAGCACTGTTTCTTTGACCAGGCTCTGGTGGCCACTTGGACAAAGGAAAATTGCTTTCTGTGATATTTAATGCTACCATTTATTCACTGAACATTGCACACAATGTCACAAATGGGCCTCAAATCTCCTGTCAACTGCCTCAGACCTATCACTAGAGTTCAAAATCTTTTGAACCCTGTTTTTATTCTTGGCCCTCTCTATCTGTAGAGGCAGAACACATCATAAGATCCTTTTGAGCAAAGTAGGTTAGAGGAAGGGTGTTTCTTTGCCCTGAACTCATTTTAACTTCAAGGACGTCCTCTCCTTCTGTTGAGGTTAGGTGACTGCATTGGTCTGTCTGCATCTGCTTTGGGAATTTATAGATTTAAGTCAAGCCAAGCCTCCTTTTCTCCACCTGGAAGAAGCCTCGTTTCATGGCTGTGTCATCTTGCCATGGCTTTGATCACTGTAGTGATCTGCAGTAGCCTGACACACGTACCACACTGAATGCAAGTGCCCCTTAGTATCTTCCTTCTCCTTTCATCTCAGGGCATCTGGAAAAAGGGAACCATGTGCCTTGAAATAGTGATACAGGGGAATGGAACTCTCAACCTGAAAGGTACCTGGGATGAGTTCGTGTTCTCTAAAATCAAAGAATGAACTTTAGGAACAAACAGAGGTTAAGAGCAGAATATATTTATTGGGGGAAAGAAAGCTTCTGTCTGAGAAGGACAGAAAGGGGCCCCAAGCAGCTTGCCTCCAGTAAGTGGTCTCTTCCAGGCACTTTTATAGAGTAAAACCAAGTGGCGAGGCGACTCTAAGGTGGAAACCATGGGAAATCACTTAAGTGGGCATGAGGTGGGCCAAAACTATGGTCAACCAATGAGACTACAAACACCATTGCTTGGGTAAATTTTTTTTTTTTTTGTGGTAGTTGGGATTCAACTCAGGACCTTGAGCTTGTCAGGCAAGCACTTATTCTACTGAGCTATCTCCCTGGCCCCTGCTTAGGCGAAATTGATTAAATCTAGAACTGAATGGGGAAGCGAATCATGTAGCAAGTGGGCATGAATACAGAACAGGATTTTATCCAGTAGCAGCTGGTAGCAGTTGGGTTAATGACTCTTCCTGCCTTCCTCAAGGTGATGATCAATCCTGGTTGCTTATCTTTAGGGAGGTAAACATTTATTTGACCTTTGGTCTTTAGGTCTGGCCTACAGCAGGAGCATCCTTGCAATGTATCTTGTTTTTTGTGCTCTCTCCTTGAGGGCCCAGCCCTGTCCAACTGCCTATAATATTTCTATGTACTTTAGCTGCCTACAACAGTAGAGGCCAAGTAAATCCAAACAGGGGGCTGGGAAATAGTCCTCTTGATATGGGGGAATGAAACTCCCAACCCAAAAGATACCTTGGACAAGTTCATGTTCTCTAAAACAGAAGAATGAATTTTAGGAATCACAGAGGTTAAGAGCAGAATATATATATATATATCAGTGCTAAATAACCTGCAGGGCGTGTGGGACAAGTAAAAAGAAAACAGGGCAGCAAAAGCTGCGGGAGTTACCAAGAACACTTGGTATTCAAGGACACCCTGTTTTTGTGTCCTTGCTCCCAGATGCCTAGCAGGTTCTCACATATAGTATAGCCTAAACATTAATCTTGGACACATATGATGTATGATCTTGTTATGTTCACCTAAAGTAACCCAAAGGCTGAGACTCAAGATATACAAAAATAAAGAGTGCTTGCCTGGCAAGTGCAGGGTCCTGAGTTCAATCCCCCCCTCACCCAGTACTGCAAAATAAATAAATAAATAAATAAATAAATAAATAAATAAATACCAAGGGCAGCACAACAGCCTTTTTGCTCTATCCCTTGCTTTGCTTGCATTAAGTGTCCATGTCTTTGTTTGTGGCCTGTGCCCTTGAGTCTTTCCCAACAAATATATTTATTAGGGGAAAAGAAAGCTTCTGTAGGAGAGGTACAGAGGGGACCTGAGCAGGTTGCTTGGGAATCTGCCCTTTCTGGGGAATTTTGTAAAACAAAACCATAAGGTTAGGTGGATCTAAGATTGAAAACCTGGAAGCTCACACATCAGGTGGGACAAATTTTAGTACACCAATAAGACTACAAGTACAATTACTTAGTAAAATTGATTAACTGGAGGGCCAAATGGAGAAGCAAGTCACACAGCAAGTGGGCATGAATACAGAACAGGGACTTTTCCTAAAGGGGGTTAGGTTGGTAACTCTTCCTGGCTTCGACAAGGTGATAATCAATCCTGGAAGCTTATACTGAGGTAAGCACTTGTCTGATCTTTTGTCTTGAGATCTGGCCCACTGCAGGAACTGTCTCTTCCACAGTTGCAGGATCATCGTGTCTTCTATATTGTCTCCTTTAGAGCCTAGACCTGTCTGACTGCCTATAATATTTATAACTCAGCTGCCTACAACTCTCTGACCATACCTGCCAGAGAAGACAGGCTGACTGGCTACATTTCGTTGAGTGGATGTCCATGGCTTGGCAGGCTTTCACTCAGGCATTCATTCCTCACAGGTTTACCAAGTTCCTAAGAGATGTCAGGGCCTGGAATGTCTGATGCACATGCAGCCACAAGTCTTCCCCGCCTGGCCTTTATCTAACGGGGAAAATGGAAGACAAAGGCATAGTCAGGCTCATGAATAACTAAAAGTTGTAATATCCTGAAGATAACTGCAGAACATTGAAGAGAAACCTAATTCATACAAAGGAGGTAATTTTTCAGCTGAGACCGGTAGAAGGAAGTGTTCCAGGCAGAAGCTACAGCATATGAAAGGGCCCTGTGGCTGAAAACAGCATGGGGATTGGGAAACTGAGGGAAGGCCTGCATAGCTAGAGGTCATCAGGAAGGGAGAAGAGTTACTTCAAGACAGTTCAGCAGGTTTCATGAAAGAATAAAGTGAGCCAGGTCAGAGACAAAAGAAAGCAGTGGGGATTGTCAGAACTGGCTAAAATACACCCTGAGCAAAGGAGGCAGCTCTTGCTCACTCCAGCCAGGTTTACACATATGAAACTGAAACCTGTTTGAGGCCAGCATTACCAGACTTTATTCAAGAAAGCCAGGACTGGCCAAGTAGCTCAGTGGATTAAAGTGCTTGCAAGCAGACACAGGGGCCAGGGGTTTGATCCCCTGGCCTGCCATGCCAGCCCCACCCCCAGGGCGAGCTGAGGTGGCCATTGAGACTGGGCATGGTGGCGCATGCCTGTAATCCCAGCTCTTGGGAGGCTGTAAACAGGTAGATCACTACAAGTCAACCTAGTAGTGTCCAATCTAGTAGTGAGGCCCTGAACACCCTGTAGACCCTTCCCTAAAAAAA
>NW_004524587.1:27233929-27238985 GCF_000260255.1 Octodon degus
TAGCTCAGTGACTTAAGCACCTGCCTGGCAAGCACAAGGTCCTGAATTCAATCCCTGGTACTGAAAAAAAAAAAAAAAAATTCTAGATCCTTACAACACACATTTGATGGCCTGAGTGCTGGGCTGGGTAAGCCCATGGTAGTGAAGCTAAGAACTGCACAGCAGAGAGTCTCTACTTTGACGGTAAACTGAGACCCAAAATATTCTCTGCTTGTAGCTCTCACTTCTTTTGGAGCTTTCTAAAAGAACAAAGGGCCTTTCAGGCCTATTTTCTTTTCAGGCCCCAGGCAACCTTTTAACAGTGCAGCTCAGTTTCCTAATTGGCAACTGCAAGTGTTAAAGCCAAATTTGGCTGTGGCCTAGGGCTGCAGTGTGGGGGGTAATTGGTATGAAAATGACTTTGAAGGTTCGGAAAACAGAAAAGGTAAGTGCACAGGGAAGCTCCAAAGATTTCAAAGGGCTCTTCCCTAAAGCACCACCACCAGTTCTGACCCATCCCACCCTTCACACGGGAAGTCACAAGCACAGTAGGTGGCTGCTCTTGCTAGAGAATTCAGGGAGCACAGGCTGTCAGCCCAGTCTTTCCCATCAACCTGCCCTTTCTCCTCCAGAGATACAGCTCTAGAAATGCAGCCTCATAGAGTTCATCCCAGCAAGGAAAGTAAGCTAAGGAGTCGGATGTTCCACGTGCAGCATGTATTGCAAGGCGGATCTTGCAGGGGGTTCTCAGCCACAGGTTCAGGATCCCCTCCTCCTATTACAAGTAAGTGATGCTTCAGCTGAAACTTGAGTCCTGAGCAGGAGGAAAGTTAGGATGATGTTTCAGGTAGCAGCAGCTCTTAGCACCTGGAGGCAGCTGGAGCGAGGTTGAAGTATTCAGACTTGGGATGTCAGACTGGCCAAGGCTAGAAGCCTGAGTCCAAATCGTGAGGTTGTGCTTAGGAGATGGATAGTGGCCCCATCTGTGAAAATCAGGGGAAAAAGAAATCTCATCTCTGGAATCAACATCCGCGCAAAGCTGGGCCAACATCCGCATGGAGGAGCTGAAGCCCTGTGCTTGCCTACTAATGAGGCAAGGACACCCCTTACTCTTTAATGAGGGCTGACCTCCAGAGTTCTCAAGATGCCAGCTTTTGTCCAAGTCTTTAGAGAACACTAAGCAGGTTTCTGGAATGAACGTGGCACAAAAGGACCTTTCAGGGCCTCCTGTTGAATAGCGTTTTGTTCCCCTTAAAGCTTTTAAAGTTGTGGGAAGAAAACATAAATGCATAAGGTCTCAATTCTGCTTTTCCTGGCAGGCAGGTCTATCAGGGGACAAGGAAGCGCCCCAGATCTGAGCTGGGTCCTAGACTCAGCACCTGTGGTTCATGATCACCCTCTTGTTTATAGCTGGAAAACTCAAAAGAAGACTGGTCTTGTTGGGTGGGAAGGGACACAGAGCAGTCAAATGCTCCAGCAGACACAGATCCTGTTCCGTACAGCACTCAGAGGTTCAGGGAGGGCCCAGCCTGGGATGAAAGCCAAGGCTTTTCCAGGGAAGGGCTGGGTTCATGTAAGTGCCGAAGGAGGTCACAGAGGGAAAAATAATGCAAATGCCTTTTACAGCAAATGACATTATATGTTTCCACACGTAAAATAATAGAAATGCAAATTAAGACAATCTGATAGTTTTCAAAAAATCTCTATGATAGGCAGAGATCCAAACATGTGAAACACTGCCTTGTAGGGGGAGGATGTGAGGAAGTCAGGCATGCTCAGATATGAACGCACCCAAATGTGAGCGGCCCATGGGCTTTCGCTAAGCAACCCTGTCAGTGGGTGGGAGATTATCCTGGACATTTATGGACATTGCGCAGAATGAGTCAGCTGCCATTCCTTGCAATCATATTACAAGAAACTGGAAAAAGCTTAACTGTCCATGACAATAGGAATGGGAATTCTAGGCAGCCCTTTAGAATACCTGCTATCAGATGGGCTTGGTGGCACACACCTAAAATCCCAGTACTTGGGAGGCAGAAGTAGGAAGATTGTTGCAAGTTTGAGACCAGCCTGGGCTACAACATTAACCCAAGGCCAGCCTGACCCACATAGTGAGACCCTGTCTCAAAAAGACAAAAACAAAACAAAAGAAACACACACACACACACACACACACACACACACACACACCCCCCTGGTGTGTCCCCACAGAGAAGGATCATGAAGGTAAAATATTAACTAGGAAAAGCAGGTAGAGATTGTGCAAATCAGAGTACCAGCATTTGTGGATGGAGGAATGGAGAGAGGAAACAAAGCCACCCATGTTTATTTATGAACAGAAAACATCTAATAGGAGTATGGAGCCAGGTATCAGTGATTACCTCTGGCAGGACTGGGGAGCTGCAGTTTATTCAGTGAGGAAGGAGATTTATACTCTGGGGACTTATTTTAGCTGAGATTGTCATCATCATCATCATCATCATCATCATCATCATCATCATCATCATCACTATTCACGTTGGAAATTGAATGCAACCCTCAAGGCTGCTAAACATGCTCTATCTCTCAGCTATACTCCAGCCCCAGTATTTGGATTTTTCCACTCAAATATTTGGATTTGTGTGTGTGTGTGTGTGTGTGTGTGTGTGTGTGTGTGTGTGTGTGTTGCTGGCTCAGCCCACCCTGGGGACAGGGCTGGAGTGGCATCTGGTGCTGGGGAATTAAACCATGGTTCCTGTGCTTACCTAAGCTTGCCTAAACAGGTGCTTTAGACCACTGAGTTATCTCACCTGCCTTGGATTACTTTTTCAAAAGGAAAGTGAGGGGCTGGGGAGATGGCTCATTGGAATAAACTCTTCCCTGGCAAGCACAAGGGCCTGAGTTAAACTTCCAGTTCCGCAAAAAAAAAAAAAAAAAAAAAAAAAATCGTGTCCAGGGCCTTAGCTGCTCATCAAATCTTGGGGTGGAGGAGATAGCTCAGTAGGATAAGTGCTTGCCTGGCAAGCTCAAGGGCTTGAGTTCAATCCTTGGTTCTACCAAAAATAAATAAATAAATTAATTAATTAAATAAAAAACAAAAAAGACACAAAGAAAAGCACAATGAAAATTTAACACTCAGAAATAAACACTAATTAAATTTTAGGTCACACTTTCCTGTTGCTTTAAAATTAATATTAAACTGAAAGAAAAGGAGCAGCCATAGTACAGAGAACATGAGGGCTCCGACGCACTCTTGCTCAGATGCGCATTTGCTCCATCAGTCTTCTTACTCTCCATCTCTCCCCTCTCGCCTACAGGCCAAGGGACCGTGACCTGAAATGCTTGGGACCACAAGTGTCTCAAAGTTTGGTTTTGGGAAAGATTTGCATATGCATAATGAGACATCTTGGGGTGAGACCCTATCCGAGACATTCATTTATGTTCCGTGGACACCTTATGCACATAGCTGGGTGGTCATTTTATGCATAATTTTTAGTGTGCCTGCATTATGGCTGCCATCCAACACAGGAGGTCAGGTGTGGCACTTTCCACTTGTCGTGTCATGTGACACTCAAAAGTTTCAGAGTTAGAGAATTTCAGATTTCAGACATGCAGATTTGGATATTCAGCGTGTATGTGTGGAGGTATGTATATATGTGTATGTGTGCATGTATGTGCATATACATACATATACACACCTATGTAGATAGATATATATGGAAATATTTATATATGATAAATATATGTGTATAGATCTTTTTCCCCCTTTTACCTGAGAGTAAATTTCTCTCTTACTACTACATATTTCATTAAGTATTTCCTGAAAAAAAAAAGGATTTTAATTTTCTTTTTCTTTTTTTAAAAATTATTTGTGTGTGTGTGTGTGTGTGTGTGTGTGTGTGGCCAACTCAGCCCACCATGGGGCGGGACTGGCTGGCATGTGGTGCTGGGGGATTGAACCACCGGTCCCTGTGCTTTGCCAAGCCTGCTCTAAGTAGGTGCCTCAGACCACTGAGCCATCTCACCAGCCCCATGGATTTTAATTTTCATAAACATAATGGAATTAACAATACTAGGATATTCAACGTCTCAGTTTCTCTTCTCTCATTGCTGGGACAAATACCCAACACCCAAAATGAAGGAAGGAAAGGTTTATTCAGCTCACAGTTACTGGAGGTTTCAGTCCACATTCAGCTAGCTCCAACACAGAATGGCACAGGGCAGAGAGCAGCAGTTCATGGTGGCGGCAAAGAGCGAGAGGAGCCCAGGGAGGAGCAGCAGCAATGATGGCACCAGAGAGGAAGTCTGTGTCTCTGTCTCTCTTATGTTACATTCTGGCTCTCTGCCCCAGGATGGGGGAAGTACACACACCCATAATCCCAGCAGTACTAAAACCCATAACCCCAGCCTTGGATCACTCATAATCTCGGTGGATCATGAGTTAACCTCAAACTCTAGATGTCCAAAGCCCCATGACTGCATGAGGCTTTAGGGGACAGCTAGACACAAACCATAAGAAGGTGTTATTTAAATTTTAGCAATTGTCTTATTAATGTCCTGCATAATATTTTTTTTTCCTGGCCCATGTTCTAATCTAGAACCACACTATTACATTTAGTTGTCATGGCTTGTATTCTCCTTTCACCAGAAACAATTCTCTGCTCTCTTTTTTTATGATCTTGATGCTTCAAAGAGTACAAGTCAATTATTTTGCAGAGTGTCCCAAAAGGTTTGCTTGGTGCTTCCTTAGGGTGAGACTCCAGCTCTGCACTTTTGGGAACAACACCACAGAAATGATGGTCTGTCCTTCAAGCCTCAGGTTAAAATGCCAGCGATGTCAGTGAGCTCCATTAGCGCGCGCACACACACACACACACACACACACACTTTTTTTTCTGTACAGGAAATGGAAGTCAGGACTGCACGCTTGCCAGGCAGGTGCTGCACCACTGAGCTAAATCTCTAGTTACACATACATTTAAAAACATAAAAATTAGCTTATAAAAACAAGGTACTTTGCAAGCTTCCTTTTTACCTAGCCATGTATTGGGATCATCTTTATTATTATTTTTTCCTCCTCTCCTCTCCTCTCCTCTCC
>NW_004524587.1:27239139-27243091 GCF_000260255.1 Octodon degus
GATTGAACTCAGACCCTTGTGCTTGCCAGGGAAGCGCTTATTCCACTGAACCATCTCCCCAGACCCCTTTTCTTTATTTTTTAACATTAGTGATTTTAAAAGGGGTGGAGACGAAGTTCAGAGTTAAATGTTTGCCTGGCAAGAGACTCTAAATTTGACATCCAGGGCCACAAGGTAGCTCAGCAGACTAAAGCACCTGCTTAGGCAAGCTTAGGCAAGTGCATGGATCGCAGTTCAATCCCCAGCACCACATGCCACACCAGCCCCATCCCCAGGACGGACTGAGCTGGCCAGAGTCCGGGCATAGTGACACATGCCTGTAATCCCAGCGCTGGGGAGGCTGAAAGCCAGAGGATTACTACGAGTTCAAACTGAGTAGTGAGACCCTGCAATAACGAAAAAAAAGAAAGAAAGAAAGAAAGAGTATATTTGACCTTCAACACCGCAAAAAATTAGTTTCCTTTACAGTGTTACCTCAGTTCATGACATTTAAATTATTCAAGTGGAATTGTAGAAAGATTTAAGTTCATTACCTGAGGCACTATTGTATCTATTTTTGAGTAGGCAATATAGTCATATGGTTCCAAATTGAAAGATATCAAAAGAAGGAGAAATACAAACTCTTCTTCCTTCCTCTGACCCAGCCAAGCAATTCTTCTCCCTGAAACAGCAACTATTTCCTTTTTAGTGTGTCTCCTTGGATGGCTATATTATTAAAACATCTGGTGAGTACAATCTGATTAGCATTATGTAGGAATGCCCCCACCCACATGATTTTGGTAAGACAGTAGCCTCCGGATCTGCTGCTTCCCTAAGTCCCTTGGGAGAATCCTTTCTTCTCTCTGAGCAATGCCAAAATTGCTTGGAGCCAGCCTGGTGGGACACCCATTTGAGGGTCATAAAATGAAGTCTGGCTTTTATTGGATGCCATGAGCATGTTCCCATTGTGAGTACAATTCTACACCAACATTGTGCTGTGAGGAAGCCCTGAGGGGTGGGAAAGCGAAGGTGGCAGAGAGGTCTGGGGAGCAGTGAGGGTGCAGACTGTAGAGAATGTGGACTGTAGAGGGACACCTAGAACTGGGCAGGCCAGGGATGCGGCCCAGACTCTGCTACCAAACTGATCAATTAGCCAGGTGACCATTAGGGAGTCATTTTCCTTTCTCACCCTTGTTATCTCATTATAAAATAATCATAATTCCACCTGCTGTATTTAACTGTTTTGAGAAATAACTGAACTCCCCTATAGGAGCCCTTGGTAGCTACTCTTCCCTCCTCAGCGGGCAGGGTGAAATCACAACCCAGGATAGTGCTTTTTAAAGCCTGGTGGGCAGCATCTCCACCCACACACCCAATTTGATGAAAGGCATTGGCTTTCCAGGTAATTTTGTTTCTTGTGATATGACATTAGTCCAAAAGGCTGGCTTCCCTGTGAGCCAGACACTGTCCCATAATGGCTCCCATTCTTCAAAATGTGAAACTGAAAGTCAGGATTTCTTTGGGAAGAGGTTTTGTTGATTTTTTCCCCCAGTGTGGGATTTTTCTTCCCTTTGCAAGGCTATGAGACTCAGGATTCACCTGGTCTTTCCACTCACTGGAGAAATTTGCATTGAGGACCAAGTGCTCGGCTCTATCAGTGACCAATCTTAGGGATATCATTGCTTTCAGGGATTTACATTTTCAAGAAGGGCAGGAAGCAGAGTAAACACAATCCCTCAAGGACTTGATCCAGTGATCTATCAGGAGGCACCAAGCACCATGGAGGAAAGGACAAGAAGATTAAGAGAGGCTCAAAAGTTGCTGAGGACATGTAGTGGATAAAATAGGACAGCCAGGTAGTCTCCTTGGAGCAGACACAAAGCCCCTCAATGGCCTCGTGGTGTAGCCTCCACCCAGAACGTGCAGTTGAGGCAGAGATGGGCCAAGCAACTTCCCTGAGGTCACACTGAGGAAAAAGCTGGGGCCAGGATAACTCAGGCTGGAGTCTACATCTACCTGTCCTGCTACATAAGAGCTATGAGGAACGTGGGGATGGGAAGACTGACGCCCAGAGACAGAAAAGAGTTGCCCAAGCTGATGGAACATGAGAAAGAAGTGATTTCCCTCTGCTCACCAGGGAAATTAAGTTCTTTAGTGTGGGGTACCCAAAAGGGGCACACTTGTAAATGATTTAGTAGTTTTAATTTGGTTGTACGCATGTGAAAAAAGAAATGCAGCAGGACATTGGACGTACAATTACACAAAGGCAGGTGCTTAGGAGGAATGATTTTTTATGTGAGTTAATTTAATGAAGAGACTAAATTATAGCACAGGCAGAATGTAATTACAGCAAAATTCAGGGGACAGTAATTCATGCTGAAGTTTAGAAAATGTGGCCTCCTCTCAAGCTAGAGAAGGAAATTTTTAGAAAACCTGGAAACTCAGTCTGCTTGTTCAAAGATTTGCTGCCCAGATATTCCTACCTGTTCCCACATCACCCTCACTGCAACCTCCTCCCTGCCACAACCTCCTCTCCAAGTGTCCCTGCTTTGCTGCCTCCCACTGTGGGAACCACCTCTTTTTATGGACAATTTCATCTTCAAAGTGCTTTGGGCTTATTAATAGGCTTGGGTGTCCCTGCCAAGGATGGCAGTTCCCAACCCAAGAGCCCAGACTTTTCTGATGCAAATGGCAAGGGGAAGATCCTGTAGGGTTCATGGCTGGACTTCAACTTGGTGAAGCTCTGGCTCTGACTTAGAGGATCCAGGGAGAAAATTTTATCTTCACCAGTTTACTGTGTCATTGGAAGACTCAATTAATTTTTGTAATCTGTCAAGTGGGGGTGATGAGAAGTTTGGAAGGACTCAACATCTGAAGCAGCTGGTGTCGGATTGTTGGTTCCTAAATGTTTGGTTTCCTTCACACTTGAACTTCACTTCCTCCATGCAACATTCCATCATTCTGCACCCACCCCTCCTTTAAACTCTAGAACATTCTGTACGCTCCTCTTGTAATGCCCAGCAATTCTTTGCTATATATGAGTGTGAACTGTGCTCTTGTCACATTCATTATCTCCTTGAGGGTGGGGCTTATCTATAAAGCACCATTATATCTTTCTCAGTAGGATGCCCAGGGCTGGCATGAAATTAAGTAAATATTTTCATGCCCGAGAGGCAGCATGGCATAGTGAACAAGAGCAAGACCCTAGAGCTGACTTTGTAGGCTCAGACCCAGTTCTGGCACTTGTTAGATTTTAGGCAACTTACTTAACCTTTTCATGCCCTGGAGACTCAACCTGTAAAGTGGAGGCAATTAATAACAGCACCAATATCAAGTTGTTTTGAGAATTAAATAAGTTAGTATATCTTAAGTGCTTAGAACAGGGGGTGTCCCAGGATGACAGTGAGGTACCTGTTGGTTTTTACTATCCCAGAATCCAGGAGTAGCCTTCATAAAGCCTGATACTTTAAACTTAAAACACTGATTGCCACTCCGTTCTCCCCTCATGCATACACACACTGGGGAGGTTTCTGAAACTCTACTGTTTCTAATTCATGTTTTGGATGGGAAAATATTAAACCTTGTTCACTAGGCAAATATGTGGCCTGTTAGTTCACACTTGTGTTCCCAGCTATTTGGGAGGCTGAGGTATTCAAGGATAGGTGTGGGCAATTTAGCAAGACCCTGCCCTGAAGAATGAAAAGGGCTGAGATTATGGTTCAGCAGTAGAGTGTTTGCCTAGCCTGTACGACCTAGGTGTTCAATCCCTCGTGTTGAGAAAAATAAAAAGGAAACATAAGAACCCTACTATGTGACCTTAAGAAAATGAGGATGATTTGCCGAGTATTTTGAGTGGAAAAAAAGTGAAATATAAAACTGGGTATAAGGGCAGGCCAAATAGCTCAGCAGATTAAGGCGCCTGCAAGCAGGCGCAGGGGCGGGGTTTGGAGGGCGGGGAGTAGAGGCCGGGAGG
>NW_004524587.1:27243191-27261240 GCF_000260255.1 Octodon degus
CAGGGCTCGCTGAGGCAGCAATTGAGACTGAGTGTGGTGGTGCACGCCTGTAATCCCAGCTCTTGGGGGCCCAGCTCTCGGGAGGCTGTAAACAGGTGGATCACTACAAGTCCAATCTAGTAGTGAGACCCTGAGCACCCTGTAGACCCTTCCCTAAAATACAAAATAAATAAATAAAACTGGGTATAGTGTATTCAGGCATTTATGGAATACATAAAGGCTAGGGAGATTGATACAGAGAAATACTGATACTGGTACCTGTGTACAAACCATCATGGAAGGAGACCCTCGAACGGGTACCAGTAGGGATCTTCAGGAAAGGATGTTGGTGACAAGAATAGGGATGGGAGGGGGACTCCTTTCATTGCACATGCTTTTTCAGAAAATATATTTTTTTATTGTGGTAGAATATACATAACATGAACGTAACCCTTCATACCATTAAGTGGCCTTAAGCTACAAATTTGTGTGAATATCATACACACCCACACCCACATATATATATAATTTTTTTTTCTTTTTGTGGCCAGCTCAGTGTACCCTGGGAGCAGGGTTGGTGCAGCATGTGGTGTTGGGGATAGAACCGTGGTCTCTGCATGCTTGCCTAAGCAGGCACTTTGGACCACTGAGCTATCTTGCTGGCCCCCATCATCATTATTTTCAGAACTTTCACATCATACCCCCAAAACTTCCTACTCATTCCTTAAATAATTCTCCATTCCTTCCTGCCCCAGCCCTTGGCAATTTCTAGTCTATTTTCCGTCTCTGTGTGTTTGACTACTCTTAAATATCATACATAAGTGGAATCATAGTATTTGGTTTTTGTGACTAGCATATCTTATTTAGCATATAGTCGTTTCTTTTTCTTTCTTTCTTTTTTTTTTTTTTTTTCAGAACTGGGGATTGAAATCAGGCCCTTGCACTTGCCAGGGAAGCGCTTATTCCACTAAGCCATCTCCCCAGCCCTGCATACAGTCTTTAAGGTTCATTTATGATACAGCATATGTCAGGATGTCATTCCTTTTGATTGCTTAGTAATATTCCATTGTATGTATATATTACATTTTGTTTCTTCATCTGTTGGCGGACAGCTTGGGTGATCTTCATTTTTTGGTTATGGCAAACAATGCTGTTATGAAAAGTGGTAAAGGTCAGTTCCTGCTGTCCATTATTTGGATATATACACCTAGGAATGAAACTGCTGCATTATGTGGTATTTCTTTTTTTAAATTATTTGAAGAATTATTCTACTGTTTTCTACAGTGACTATACTATCAACATCTTTGTAGTTCTACCAGCAATTTCTCCATATCTCTGTGTACTTTCCTTTTGCATCTTTTAATTTGCATATCAAAGCATTACCTATTCAAAGAACACATTAAATATGGCCCTGTGCCTTAGATGAGTGACAACAGGAAGACAATAATGACAAAACACAAAGCAGCCCTGCATTTATAGGAGTCAAGATAGCAGAGCGTTAGTCTTGAACTTGATTGGCCCCATCGCCACACTCTTTCTGGGACTGGAGTTCCCTGAGGGGTCCAATGAAAGGGTTAGGTCAGGTACTTCTGGGTTCCCTTCCTGTTCTATCAGCAAGGGACCTCCTCCTAATACATCAGAAGAGTGGACAATGTCCCTCTCCAGGTGAGTGCCCAGTTTCTGCTTGCATCACCCACCTCCCTTGCCCATGGACCACACAGGAGACTGGAGGGCGGGAGGAGAGAGGTCCAAGACCTTTGCTGCCCAGCTCTCCTTTTGCATTGCAGCCTCTGTGGAAACAGCTGCAGCCACACCCTTGCGACTGGGCCCTTGAGTTCCCTTCCCTTTTGTCATTAGGCCTAGGGGTAATGTATTAGTTTGCCAAGGCTTCTGTGATAAATACAGACCAAGTGGCTTCAACAGTAGAAACTGATTTTCTCTTAGTTCTGGAAGCTACCAGGATAGGATCAAAGTGTCTGCAGGGTTGTTCATTCTGAGTCCTGTGAAAAACAATCTGTTCCATGCGCTTCTCCCAGCTATTAGAGGTTTGCTGGCAAACTGTGGTTTCCTTTGCATTGCTCTGATGTCTATCTTCATCTCCACTTGTGTGTGTGTGTGTGTGTGTGTGTATGTGTATGCTTGTGTCTACATCTCTCCCTTTTATAGCAACACTTAATAATGCCTTTTAACTCAATTATGTATATAAAGACCTTATCTCCAAACACACTCAAGTACTGAGGATGGGACTTCAACATGTCTTTTGTAGGGGAGAGGGACACAACACAGCCCATCACAAGTGGTCACAGCTTCTACCATGGCCTCCTCCTCCCTTGTGGGGTTCCCAAGTGGTACCCTTCATTCAGTTGCTTCACAGTCTCCATGAGCATAGCTTCTGGGTTCTGCAGGGACCCAACCAGCCTCAGCACCTAGGCCAGGTAGTTTTTTTCTATTCTTTTCAGGAGTACTGCACTAGGGGTATAGTTCAATTGTAGAGGAGAGTATGTTTATCATGCACAAGGTCCTGGTTTTGATCCCCAGAACTCAAACATAAAAAAATGACTAAACTAGAGAATTCTATGACTGCTACTTATTCCCTATTTTCTGTATTATATAGCGGCCTTTGCCTCTGCTTGTATCTGGGGAGCTTGGGGCAGGCATAAGGAAACCATTCTGTGTATGTAGACTAGGGTTGGGGAGAGTCGCAGTATGTCCTTATCTGTTTTAGAGTTCTTTTCCCAGAGTGTGCCCCTTAAGGAATACATAATGGTAAAGTGTATCCACATTAGCAAAGCAAGCAGGAATTCTATTCCCCTCAGGAACCCCGAAAGAGACCATGTGGGGGTGTTCAGCATAAAGGAAAATTGGAGGAAACATGATGCACCTGTAAATAACCAAAGAGCTGACAGGGGAAGAGTGACAATGTGAAAATGATTTGTGACTCAAAATAAGAAATAGAGTTCTGAGGCCTGGCGTGATGGCACACACCTGTAATCCCAGCACTCGGGAGGCTGAGGGCAAGACAATCATGTGTTTAAGGCCAGCCTGGATTACATAGTGAGACCTTGTCTCAAAAAACAACAAAAAGAGAAGAAAAGAGAGAAAGAAAGAGAGTTCTGAGAACTATGCTTGAATGAAATGAATTTTCTATGTGTCATGAGCCACCTGTCACAGAAAATATTCACACAGGGCCTTAATGGTGATTATTGCCTTGAGCAGAAGACTAGGATGGCGACCTTTCTGTCCTTTCCTACTACCTGCATAGAGATGGGACTTGGAATTTCTTCTAGCCTTCTATGTCCCTGAAGATGCGATGTTCAGATCCACCACAACGTACACTTTTTTTTTTAACTACATGAATTAGGACCAAGGTAGGAAAACTCCTTCTTTCCAGAGTAGGTGCCCAAATATTGGCTTCCCCACAAAATTGGCAGTTAATAACGCTGAGTCAAGTCTTAGCCAGCGTCTGATGCTGCCCACACCCAGGGATGACTCCAGGGGGTTGTAAAGAGCACTCCTTGGAAACTGGACCAATTTCAGGTAGCCACTTTGATCTGAACCTAGGGGTGGGGTGGGCCAGAAGCCGGTTTCACTGCTCCTTGGGTGCTGGGCTTACCCATCCCACTGTGGCTGCCTCTAATTTCTAAATCATTTGAGACTTTTTTTCTCCCTGTTGCCCTGGCAAGACAGACTTGTCAGCGTCAGCAGAGCTCTGACCACACCTTCCCATCAATACCACGTTCTACTGTGGGTATGGCAGGTAGAGATGAAAGACAATTTTTCATAGATCCTTACAAAAAGATTAAAGAGAATAGGTTTATGGATCAAAAATGTCACAGTTTATGTAGGCTACATCAGGATTTCAAATCAGCAGCATATGCCAAAAGCCAGAGAATGTAAATGATGACTCAAATGTAGTTTTCTGAATTTTTTTTTTTTTAATGTATTTGGTACAGGGTCTACAGGATCTCACTATGTAGATTGGACTCACAGTGATTCTACTGTTTTCAGCATTCCAAGTGCTGGGATTAAAGGCACACTACCACACCCAGTCTCAATCCCATCTCAGTGCACCCCAGGGGCAGGGCCCACATGGCATGCCAGGGATCGAACCTGGCCACTGCGCTCTGCCTAAGCAGGTGCTTTAGTTTGCTGAGCTATCTGGCCAGCCCAAAATTTGCTTTTTTTTTTTTTTTTTTTTTTGCGGAACTGGGGATTGAACTCAGGCCCTTGCACTTGCCAGGCAAGCGCTTATTCCACTGAGCCATCTCCCTGGCCCTCCAAAATTTGCTTTTGTTTGGAGTGAATTATATAGTAATTGCTAAGATATTTACATTCTGGTAGGACTTCCTATTGTTGTTTTGTTTTGTTAAGGAGTCTTTAAACATAACTCATTAAATTTTTGAATAACTGAAGATATAAGCACATTGCCTTACTGTCATTTAGAACAGAAAACACTCTGGGTCCTCAAATATGTACAAGTGGTATGCCCTTCTATGGCACCCCTTTGCTTCAGGGGTCTCGGGCTCACCTACAACGCACACAATCCTAAACGTGGTCTTGTAGTTGTCATGTCATTTACCAGGGAGAAGGTAAATAGTGCAAAATGGGAATAAGAAAGAGGCATCACTCCACAATGCTTACTAGGACAAGCCTACATACTCTAGTTTGTTTAGCCAATGAGAAGGAATTAAACAGGCCAATCCAACTGGTTGAGATTGACAAAGTAGGGTGACATGAGAAACATTGGTGCAGGACAGTCCTTTTCTGAAGACAGGTGACAGGCCGGGGAGATGGCTCAGTAGAATAACTGCTTGCCTAGCAAGTGCAAGGGCCTGAGTTCAATCCCCGGTTCCGAAAAAAAAAAAAAAAAAAATGAAGACAGACGATGTGACCTGAGGTCTGGTTGACACATGGGAGCCATGCATGAGAATATCTGGTGACAGAGGGTTCCAGGTGGAGACAAACGTAAGGTGCTGTAGCAGGTCCTGATAAATGAGTTATTAAAGATGCAAATGTTGATTTTTTTTTTTTTTTTTTTTTTACTAGCTGAACATTCTTTTACCAAATATCTAAAGAGCACACCTGCCATCTGTCAGGAGATGTGGAAGGTATGTGGCTGATGTTAGGCTGGGATATGTCTTGCAGAGGGAGTTCCATCACAGAAGAACTCTAGTATGTAACATGTACAAAACAGCCACATTTGGGAATAGTTCAGGCCAGGCATTGCAGGTAGAGGGGACTCTAAGTGCAAAAGGCCCAGAGATAAGATTGAACTTGTGCTGGAATGATTCAAATACACCAGCATGCCAGAACAAATTAGGAGTTTGTATTTTTTTATTCAGGTAGCAACAGAAAGTCATTGAAAGATTTTATATACCGGAGATACATGATCTTATTTTCTGATTAAAATATTTTAAAAATCATTTTTCTTGAAGCATTAATTCATAAACACTGAAATACACTTATTTTAAGCGTATAATTTGAGAAGTTTTGACAAATATACACATTTATGTAACCACCATCACAATCAAAATATACAACATTCTTACCACCCGAAGTTCACGCCTACCCCTTTAGAGTTGATCTTCCTATTATTCCCATCCCCAATTCCCAGCTCTAGGTGAGAGTTCGTATAGAAACTCATTTTCCTAGTATTACCTTGGAGCACTGCCACAGTACATTAGAACTTATCAAATAACATTGGAGCTGGACATGACTGTAGACTCTGTAATACCAGCTATTAGGGAGGCTGAGGCAGAGGCTTTAAAGTTTAAGGCCTGCTTGAGCAACTTAGTGAGACCCTGTCTCAAAATAAAATGGAAAAAGATGGGGAATGTGTCTCAGTAATGCACTGTACAAGTCTCTGGGTTTAATTACCAGTGCTCGAGTTGGGGGAAAATTCAGTAATGTGGGTACAGTGCTACCAAGCAAGCTACAAGGTCTAATTGGATTTCATCAATTTCCTTACGGATGTCCTTATTCTATTTCAGGATCCCATTCAAGATTGCCCAGGTGGGCCGGCCAGATAGCTCAGTGGACTAACGTGCCTGCTGAGGGAGGCTCAGGGACAGGAGTTCAATGTTGTATGTTGATGGAAAGGATCCAGAAGGAGCAAAATTCTGCACTTCTTATTCCATCTCCTGCCCTTCATTTCTAGATTCCCTTCCTAGTAAATGCCAAAGCCTACCTCCTGCTTCCTACCATTTATCTTTTATTTTGCCCTTTATTTATATTTGGGGCAACCCTCTCAGGTCCCCTTCCATCCATGGGGACAGATGGAAGGAGACAGAAGCTTTCTTTCCCTCAATAAGTATATTCTGCTTAAATATACTTATGGACAGAAGCCTTCTTTCCCTCAATAAGTATATTCTGTTTAAAAAAATAAATTATTTATACTTTGGACTTCTTATATATGAAAATCATGTGATATCTAAGCTTCTGCATCTGATTTACTTCACTAAGCATGATGGGTAGGCCTGAGGAATGGAGCAGAGGGGGCACCACTGCTGCTCAGTGAGAGCTTCGCAGAGGCTGAGGCACTGCAGATGGGAGCTCTGGCCACAGACGGAACACAGCCATGGCCAAGATGACAGCCCGTGGCCAGGGAGGAATCAGTGCTCTGACCTTTCTCTCCTCCATGCTCTGATCTGATGCCAGAGTCTGCAAGGGTCAGCCTTGAGGGGGGCACAGACCAACCAGAGGAAGGAGAAAATGCACCGGAATGGCAAGTGCAAAGAAAAACCAGCAAGTCACATTCAGAACCTCCATAGCTGGGGAGCTTGAGAAACAACTGCTTTACCTTATGGGACATACTTGAGTTTCATAGTACTACAATTCAATTTTAAAGTGTTTTTCATTTAGACAAATTGCAGCATCTCTTGTTAAGATTATTTATAGGGGCTGGTGAGATGGCTCAGTGGTCTAAAGTACCTACTTAGAACAAGCTTAGCAAAGCACAGGGACCGCGGTTCGATCCCCCAGCACCACATGCCAGCCAGCCACGCCCCCTGGTGGGCTGATCTGGACACACACACACACACACACACACACACACACACACAATAAATAAACTTTTTTTTAAAAAAAAAACCTGAATTTAAAAAAAAAAGATTATTTATAGACTTAAGCTACAACCATTTTAACACTGTGTATCCTAGCCTCATCTAGGCCTTAGAGGACGCCTTAGCACGAGGCCTTAGAGGAAGGCCACGTGGTTCTTCAAATGGCATGGGATCTTGTACATTGGTATGTGTCCTTTGTGGGAATTTGAGCTCTGAGAAGTGTCAGAGAACCTCCCATAACAAGAGGCCACTGTGAGTCTGGACAAAGATGAGGAGAGCAGCTTCCACAAGGGACTGGAGGTCAGAGGCCCTTTTCCCTTTTTCTGGCTCCATTGGTCTTTCTGATTCTTATGGGTTTCTGAAACCAGTAATTTTTTTTTTTTTCCAGAACTGGGGATTAAACTCAGGGCCTTGCGCTTGCCTAGCATGAGCTTATTCTACTGAGCCATTTCCCCGGCCCTCT
This sequence comes from Octodon degus, assembly GCF_000260255.1. Lineage (NCBI taxonomy): Eukaryota > Metazoa > Chordata > Mammalia > Rodentia > Octodontidae > Octodon > Octodon degus. Next base: position 27,250,695 of record NW_004524587.1, read on the forward strand.
TATGGGTTTCTGAGATGCAAGTACCGTCACACGGAAAGTTCCATGCAATGTGAGAGAAGAGCAATTTGGTGTTGAAATTAGTTTTTATACACACACTGAAAATGGGGATATTACCTATATTGGGGAGCTGAGAATTAAGTGAGATAATGACACAAGACTTAGCAGTCTGGCACCTAGTAAGAGATCAACAAATGTCTGCTATTGATATTCTTATAGGTAGTGTAGCTTTTCCACATTTACTAATCAGAGATGGCTGATTTCCTACCCCCCCTCCCCACATATGACATACTGGTTTTTGGAGGGGTTGGAGTTGTGATGGCTGATAATAGGTTTTTGATGTGTCACAGCAGAGAAACAGGCAGAAGAAAAAAGAGAAAGGGGCTATATTATCTTTGAGGACATGGAGAGAATCTAGAGAACATATGGGATTCTCTGAGTTGGAACAAAGGGAGGCTGAGGCTTTGGGCCTTTTGTCAGGGGTGGAATCTGAGGGAGATGTTTAGATATACCTAAGGAGCTGACTGGGGTCTTCCCTGAGGCTGCAGGGAAAGGTGAAAGGAAGGTGCACCCTGGGCTAAGCTGGAGTAGGGGGGAGGTAGTCTTAGGGAAGATAAGCCATTGTTTGAAGGGCTTCAGCATATTAGATGACCACCATGACAATTTAGCAATTTATACTAGGGCCAGAACCTATCAATGACCACTTCCCTTAAAGAGCAAGGGCAACTTTAGGGCTGTGGTCCTTTGTGGATATGCTTTGGGTAGCACAAGTAGGGAGACAGTTATGGACCTGGATGCCTGAACTCATCCACAGCCAGCCTCCACCCTTAACAAGCTTACTGTAAAAAACAGCCAACACAACAGTGCCTAAAGGAAGACAGAAGTCCTTTTCCAGCTGGCCTTCCTCAGAAGAAAGCCCTGTGGCTTAGAGTCCTCCTTCAGCCCAGTCCCCACCCACCCACCCAAGAAATAAGCCTTGTCACTGCTGGGGCCTTGTCCTGTCAGCCCTTCCCTTCCTCCTTCCTCCAGGCCTCTTAGGGAGTGTTTGGGTGCCTGGTTCTCTATTTTCTACACCTGCACACCCTCTAGTGGGGCTGTTCTGTAAAGTCAAGGTGAATATAAGGAGAGGGAGTGGTAGGCAGCAGGCAGGACCCTGGACCCTCTTCCCTTCTCCAAAAATTGAGATCTGAAGATTTGTCCTGACCTAGCCCACTAGAACTGGGCTAACTGGGGCTTCTTTTTCAACCCCAGGGCTGAGAGGAAGTTAGGTACAATGCCACTTGCTAAAAAAGACACCAAATTTACAACTGCCCCCCTCATCAGTCAAAGACAGCTCTTTCAGCTAAAGGTGGTAATAATAATAATAATAATAATAATAACCATTTATTAACCATTTACTGGAGCCCTTATTCACTGTTACTACTTTAAGCACTTTAGTTCATTTAATTCTCACACTATTCCTCAGAAACAGCATTGGCAACTCTCTCTTTCCCCATCCCACCGTTCTTCTTCCTTTCCTTTTTTTTTTCTTTTTGTGGTGCTAGGGACTGAACCAAGGGTCTTCACACTGAACTGCAACCCCAGCTCCTTTTTTAAAGTTACGAGACAGCGCTTCACTATGCTGTTAAACTGGACTCAAACTCACCTCAGCCTCCAGAGTGCCGGGATGATATTCCTTTCTTCTAGGTGAGAGACCTGGACCTCATGTAGAAGTTCACTGCTGTACGCAGTCCTGTGCGATGGCAGGGAGCTCAGCTCTAGAGCCCGGACACCTACCTTTACCATCCTAGTTCTACCACTTATCCGCTCTGTGATTTGAGCTCACATAACAGAACCTCCATGACTCAGTATTCTAATAAAATAGGCATGAGGATAGTGTTACCTTCTTAGGGTAGTTGTAAGGATTAGTGAGTTAGTGTGTGCTAAGTGCCTGTGTGCTCGGATTAAATAATGGGCCCATGTCTCAGCTGGAGAGGAGGAATAGGAGTCAAATGTGCACACTGCTGAGGATCATGGTTCATCACTGTGTAGTGCTGCCTCTCTACAGCCCTCCAGCTCCAAAGTCCTAGGTCCTCAGGAGCCCCAGCTGTCGCTGACATGGGGATGACAAGTGCCTCCTCTGATGAGCCAGGGATTCCTGAGTCATGGGAGGGAGTGAAGACTCCGGAACTGCTGGTGGACTGACTGGGCCTTTTTCCTTGGAGGAGAAAGGAGCTCGGTAGGGAGGCTGGGGTGTACCCTACTTGCAGGAAGCTTGGCCAGTACTTATTAGAATTGTGCTCCCAAAGCTCAAATACTCTCAATGTGGCAGCTAACACAATTGCTGGGAAATTGATAACAGTATAGAGGAAACACAGCTACCTCCTAAGTGGTCATGGCAGTGACAGACACCATCAGGCATGACTCCCCGGAGTGGTGATGTTCATTCAACCTGAGTCTTTAAAGATGGCAGGAAGTTATGAAGTGAGGGGAAGGACTTTCCAGACAGAAGGCATGATGTGTAGAGAGAGCTACAAACAGCATGTGGGAAGAAAGCACATTTGAAGTGGGAAGAAACAAAGACTGCAGAGATGCTCGAAATTGAGAGATCTTCGTGAAGTCTGTTAAATACCTTGGAGTTTCTTTGGTTGAAAATAGAGATCCAGTACTCTGGGGATATAGCTCAGAGTGTGGTGCTTGCCTGGAGAGTGTGAGGTCCTGAGTTTGGTTCCTGCCACCCCCTCAAAAGAAAAAAATAGAGAGCAAATGAATATATATATATATATATATATATATATATATATATTTTTTTTTTTTTTTTTCCAAGCTAACAGCTAACATTAGTACCTATCTCATAGGGCTATACCAGGACTCGGTGAGATGATCCATGTGAAGACTTAAATGACACCTAGAAAATGCTCAATAAATTTTAGCATTGCTGCTGCTGCTGTGGCTATGTCCTACTAGGAAGAGTAACTGCAAAGTGGCAGACCACCAAGGTGGCACATAGTGTAGGAGCAGCTCGGCCACATGGCTGGGGACCAGGACGAGCCTTATGCAGAAATCCAGTAGGTCAGATTTGTGTGACTGCTGGAGCATAAAACCAAGCTCTGCGGCGTGGCTCACAAGCACTAGGTACTCTGGCCCCAGCTGGCTTTTCTGTTTCTTACACTGGGCTCCAGCCATGGTTTCTCCTACTTTTCAAATATATTCATCCTAGCTCTTTGGCCTTGCTGTTTTCACTGTCTAGAATGCCTTTTGGATGCATCTTCTAAAGACCGTACTTTTGTGTTGTAGAATTCTTCCTTTGTTTCTTCCTTTTTCTTTTCTTTGTTACCTGGAATCAAACTCAGGACCTTGTACTTGCCAGGCAGCTGCTGTGCCAATGAGCTATATCCCCAGCATTGTCACAGAATTATTTCAAATGTCATCTCTTCTGAGAGGCCTTTCCTGAACCCCAGCACATTGATCTTATGACCAAACACAATGGCCTTATTTTCTTTCATGCTTTATTGCTCCCTATCCCTTACGGGACATGAACTGTGTAAGGGAACAGGCTGTGTCTCTCTTGTTCACTATTGTGTCCCTAGGTGCTCGGACACTGGAGCACTTTAATAAATGTTCGCTAGAAAAATGAAAGGCCTAAAACCATCTCTATTAGAGATTCAGTCCTTCTGAACTACTCCGGGCAGAGGTAGCCTATCAAGCTGTGATCAACAATTAGCACAGTGCAGTGGATTGAGTGAACTGAACACTTCATGCCAGGACCATCTGTGGACTGAAGAGAACAGATTTTGTGAAGCAAAGTAAGTTCTGATGGCCCAAGGTGATGTCTGTTACACAGCTGGTCAGAGAGCTGGTGCAGGACTGTGGGTTCCAGACAGGCAGTAGGTATGGAAGAGAAAGGGGCTGGGAGAACTCAGAGGCATGGTCTACCAGAAGGATGCTAGGGGCGTCACAAGATCAGGTCTGGTCTTCCTTCCTTCAGGGTCCTCCAATTTAGTTTTTTGTATTTTCTTCAAAAGAGGTTTTATGTAGTCACACAATACAACGTGCTTAAAAAGAGGTGCACATTTGTATAAAGATGGTCACTGGTCATCATGATAAAATGCAGCTATCAAGAATATTTTCAAACTTATCTTTAAAGCTTTATGTGCAATCTCTCCCAGTTGTTATCTTCCTTTTTCTGGCAATCTTCTCTCACTCCCCTTCCCAGACACTATATTCTTCTGGCTGTCTTTTCTCACTGTCATGACCCTTTCCAGTCTCCTCTGGTGCCTGCTCCAGCCCTCACCTCTAAATGTCTGTTTCCAGAAGGCAGCTCCAGTGAGTCAGTGAGCACTCGGGGCCCTTGTACCTGAACGTTCTCTGCTGGAACACTCTCCCTGCAGGTTGGCTGCCTCATTTCTTTTCAGTCTTTTTTTTTTTTTAAAGGTATTTAGTACAGGGTCAACAGAGTCTCACTGCATAGATCAGACCTGTAGTGATTCTCCTGTTCTCAGCCTCCCAAGCACCAGGATTACAGGCACCTGCCACCATGTCCGGTCTTCTTTCCAGTCTTTTCATGTCACCTTCTTAGTGAGGTCTCTTCACTGCTCCCTTATTTAAAATCTTATTCCCTCCAATCCTCTTCCTTATGTTAATCTTCTGTATGGTGCTTTCTACCAAAACTATGCACTTCTTGTTTAGTACTTATTTCCTCTGACTAGTATGTCAGTTCCAGAACATAAGATTGCTTTTTATTTACTATTTATGGTTTAGAAAAGTGTCTGACACACTATACGCCTTCAAAAATAATTGCTACATGGTCATAATTTTTGGATTTTGCAAGTGTGCATTTAAAAATGTACAGTCTTATAAGTCTCAAAATCCCTATTTATGCTTTAAAACAACAGAAAAGTATCCTCTGTCAGTTCTGTAAGCCAGACGTCTGAGATCAGGATGTTGAGGGCATTATGCTCTCTCTTAAGGTTCTAAGGAAGGATCCTTTCTTGTCTCTTTCAAGTTTTGGTGCCCTCAGGCATTTGATTTCTGGTAGCATAATTTCAATCTCTGATGATGGTCTTCTCTTTTTCTCTCTTATAAGGTCATTTGTCATTGGACTCAGGACCCATTTAATCATGATTACTTAGTGCAGGTAACTGCTGTGGCTTGCCTCATTATAAAGTAAAGCAAGAGACAGAAAATGCACTCAAAAATATTTCTTGAATTAGTACCCTGAAGGAGGGTAGGTGTGGTTTGCAGAGGTGTAACGTCATCATCTGGCTAGAATAGGAAATGTGAGGGTACAGGGGCTCTGGCATAGACCCTGGATGGAGCTGAATTCAAGCAGGCTAGTCACCGCAGTAAAAAGCCGACTCTAAAAGCTAGAGAACTACAACTTCAGCCACGCCCTGCAGCGCCCCGCGCAGCCGCAGACGAAGCCCGGCGAAGTTTGCGCAGCCGCACCAGGAGACGGGTGGGTCCGCGCAGCCGCAGAAAGAGCCGGCCAGTCTCCGGTTTACTCCGTCCCGCGCTATTTCGGCAGCAGGGACCAGGGTGGCCTTGTCCTTGAGCCCTTAACCCAGGCTAGGTGGGCCAGCTCCGCCCCGCCTGCGCCGGGAGCCAGTCTTTCCCGGAGCCGCTGCCGTCATGCTGCTGCCCGTGTTCACCCTGAAACTGCGCCACAAAATCAGCCCTCGCATGGTGGCCGTAGGGCGCTACGACGGGACTCACCCGTGTCTGGCGGCCGCCACCCAAGCGGGCAAGGTAACCGCTCCCTCGCGCAGCGCGGACCCTGGGGACTCACGACCTCCAGGACTGCGCCCCGCGGCCCCGCCCCTCACACGACCCCGCCTCCAGCCCAGGTTGCCTGGCAACCGGGCGGGCAATTTCTGCGCCTCTTCTTCCCACGTTTTTTCTCAGCAGTTTAGATTCTTCCTTTTCCCGTCTCTTCTTCCTTCCTTCCGTCCTTTCCCTTTAGTTTTAAAAAATCAGTCCATATGTGTAGTACATTACTTGGGTTTCGTATGGATAGACACTTTAGGGCTGTTGAAGTCCAGGACAGATAAGGTGCTTAGGAAGAGAAGTCTTCATAAAGAAAAGGGGCTTGGCTGAGATTAGCACTAATAGGAGACCTCAGATTCCAGCCCTATGCCTCTGCTTGTCCCAAGAGACTCCTTCCACTAGTCACACCCTTGACAGAGAAAAGACTACAAACACCCAAAATTAAATTCTCTGTGTGTATGCTGCACATGATCGATTCAGGGCCTCTCACGTGCCAGGAAAGCACTCTTATGCCTGAGTTATAAGCCCAGCTTGTGTTTTTGGTCCTTGTCCATGTGTACATTCAAGTTTTCCCCCATAATTTATTTGCTAAGTGTTAAGTGCTTACTATGTGTCAGGTATTTACTGTAAAGGCACAGAGAATTTTTAATAAAAGTATACTGTTATTCCACACATTGGCCCTATTTATTGATGTAAGTATGCCCAGAAATACAAGGAACAAGAGATTCCAAGGGTAATAATGTTTAACAGGTACGAAGGCTTATTACATTAATTATCTCAGCAAACTTGCTTCAAGGGCTGTAAGCAGAGCATAGGTGTGGGAGATCGTGGCTCTACTGCCTACTGATTTCATGGCCTTTGGCTAGGTACTTAATAATGGTACCTACCATAGGTTTGCTAGGATTAGATGACACATGCAAAGCACTTGGCATATTGAAAGTGGTCACTAGTTATTGGCTGTTATTTTCTTTTTGTGATTCCCACTGTACTCATTAGAAATAGCAGTTCAGAGAGATTTAAAGTAATGTCTGGCGCCACTCAGCTGGAGAGTGGTTGGAAGGAGATTGTAGTACAAGCTGTCCAACCCAGGATGCATTTTATAGCTACTGTTTGTGTGATGATTTATAGTTTTCAGGACCCTATTACTTCATATGATATGCCTTGGGATACACAAATAAGAAATAATGATTCATTTTCATTAAGCATAGTAAAATGAGTAAAGCACTTATTTAGCATAGTGTTGGGTACATGATAATGTTAATTGGTGACTCTGACGAATGCCAAAAAGAAATTCATACTGGTTCTGCTGTAGGAGCCCAGGTATATAATGGGCTAAAATAACCCATTGCTATTTGCTTAGTCCCTAATTTGAGGGCTTACCATGTGCTGAGCATTGTTCTTAGCTCTTCAAGGAGCAATTTTGGTGAATATGATAGACCAATTTCCTACCTTTGGAGCTTACTTTGTTTTTAATGTATTTAGTACAGGGTCTATAGGGTCTCACTACATAGATCAGACTCGTAGTGAACCTCCTGTTTTCAGCCTCCTGAGCGCTGGGATTACAGGCGCATGCCACCACGCCCAGTCTCAATGAGTCTCAGTGTGCCTTGGGGGCAGGGCCAGCATGGTTTGTGGTGCTAGGGATGGAGCCCCAGTCCCTGTGCTCTGCCTAAGCAGCCACTTTAGTCTGATGAGCTATCTGGCCAGCGCTGGAGCTTACATTTGAGAGGGGGAGCCCGATGATTACCAGGAAAAAAAAAAAATCTATCAGTCATCTATCTTTACAGCAGAAACAAAAAAGAGTAAAGGGAGGGGATGATGAGCTCTTGGCAGGTCTCTGACACCATGAGTATTCTGAAGGAAGCCAAGCATGATTGCACAATCCTGTAATTCCAGCAATTGGGAGGCTGAGGCAGGAGGATTGCTGTTGAGTTGGAGGCCAGTGTGGGTTACCTAGTGAGTTCAAAGCCAGCCTGAAGTACATAGCAAGGTTCTGTCAAAAAAAAAAAAAGAAAAGAAAAAAGAAAAAAATGGGGGTGGGAGGAGGAATGGACACACAAACTGCAGATACATGGTATGAGTGCCTTGCAGCAGAGAGATCAGCAAGTGTAAAGGCTTTGGTGTGTCCCAGAACACAAGGGGTGTGTGTGGTTGGAATGCTGAGATGGAGTGATGCAGGCCAGGAGATAGCAGGCGCTGGATCTTGTAGAGCCCACACTGTGGACCATGGTGAAGACCTTCTAATGCTGCAGTGTGTTGGGAAGTGTGAGGGCTTTGATGCGGGGAGCGATGGGACTTGCTTTATGTGATAGATAAAGGAACTGGGACTGGTATGTGGGGGAGGTACCACAGTGGGGTGCTCGCAGATGGGTGTAGGAGTGGAAGCCGGGAATTAGGTCAAGGTTCTGTGGAAGCTCTTACATCAGAGCCTAACCTAGAATGGGGAGGCAGACACTTGACTCAAGGACAGTTTCTGAAAATGGCCTCCCAAAAAGGTCCTGTGTAATTGGATTAGTTGTATTCAGATGTGAAAAAAATTCTGCAGGGTTCTAGCCTCGTCTAGTCTTTTCTCTTGAAACTTAATGAATGGAGAACTTTTCACAATCTGGTAGGCATATAGTTCTTTGAAAAGAAACATTCCCAGTAAGGCCAGACAGAGCCTACTCTTTGACCTCTGGAGCCTGAATCTCTAAAAGCAGACCTTTGTCATTTCATGTGGGATCTTGACTTTGGGCCTGAAGAAGGATACTTTAAAAAGTGTTTTCTTGCAAGATGAACATCGGAGTTTTCCTCTGGGAACATTTTTTTCCCCCCACCAGGGAGCTGGGATGGGTTTACATTGTCAGCAGTATCTCCTCAGCTAGACTAGATATTAGGTGAGCTACAGGCAGTCATATAGGAGTCTAGAAAATAGGCACTGGGAGGGCGACTCCATTTGCTCTGTGACTGAACCTTGCTTTTTCTTTGCCTGGAGGGACAGGTAGGTCTCCCCAGGGACCCTGCTTCAGTGAGCAGAGAGAACAGCAGGGGCCTTCAAAAAAGGAGGAGCCTGACTCCTGAGAGTCCTGTTGTTCTTGGCAAAAATCACCTTCTTTGTGAGGTGTTGAGGTATTTTTCCTCCTGTTCTTTCTCTAGAAGTTTGTAAGAATTGTTTTGCTCAGAACTGTTAGGAAAGAAAGTGTGACGGGGTGGCCAGAGCCCAGCCCGGGACACTGGAGGTTTTGTATTTTATTCCTGTCACAGTCATCAGGCCTCGGAAGGGGCCAGACCTCTGGCCTCATCTGTAAATCAAGTTGAAATGAGATTAAATGGAATCCATGTTTATGAAAGAATGTTGTAAAGTGTCACACAGATGAGAACACGAAAGCAGCATTCAGTCTCTGCATATATTTTCTGCATGTTTCTAGTCACTTCTTTTGAAAATCACCGTGTAGGGAAATGAAACTCCCAACCTCAAAGAACTTGGGGATGAATTTGTGTTCTCTAAAACTAAAGAATGAATTCTAGGAACAACCAATATTAAGAGTAGAACATATTTTTTGGGGAAAGAAAGCTTCTGTCTGAGAGGACAGAGGGGAATGCGAGTGGGTTGCCCAGGAACCTGCCTTTTCTAGGGATTTTTGTAGAGCAAAACCACAAGCTGAGGCAGGTCTAAGGTGGGAGCAATGGAAAACTGTAAGGTGGACATGAGGTGGGACAAAACTACAGTCCACCAATAAGATTACGTGTATAATTGATCAGGTAAAATTGATTAAATCGGGATCAAATGGGGAAGCTAGTCATGCAGCACGTACTGAACAGGGGCTTTTCCTATAGGGAACTGGGTTAGTGGCTCTTCCTGGCCTTTTCAAGAGGCTTGATACCTATGCAGAATATCAATCCCTGAAGTCCATCCCTAGAGAGGCCTGTGGCTGCGTTTGTTCTATCTTTTATCTTGAGGTCTGGCCCACAGAAGAGCTGCCTGTCTCTCCCACAATTGTCAGGTATCTCATCCTCCATACTGGCTCCTTCAAGGACCTAGGCCTGCCTGACTACCTGTATTTCTAACTCAGCTGCCTACAACATGAGTAATAATTTTAAATTAGTACTATTTTGATTTATACTCAAAGTTAGCAAAATTTTCCAGGTAGAAGGGGCCTAAGGGATCTCTAGTCCAGCATTCTCTATCCTTTTTTTATATTGGCCCCATGGAGCCTTTTTTAGTAATGAAAAATTCTCCTATTGAAATTGTAATAACATATACATGTTGTATATCTTAATTGGTACCTTTTGTAGCCTTTAGATTGCCACAAGCCATTTAATATCTAAGAGTTCTCCATCCCAAACCTGTTTACTCTTCTGAGGAGCAGTACTTTCAGCTGGCTCTATGGCAGAGTGGCACATGGCAGGAGCAGTATTCATGGCAGCAGAAAAAAGCAAACGCATTAAAAGCAAAAAGGGAGGAGCGAGCGAGCCTTTCTCCCTCTCTTAAGTTTCGTGCAGATTACCCATCCCAGGTAGGTGTAGCACTCACACCCAGAATCCCAGCATTGGACCAAAAGTCAATCCCAAACTCTAGCATCCTGCCCCATGACTGCATAAGGCTTTGGGAGGACACCTAGACACAAACCATAACAGCATGTAAGGTTCCCTGGTAGGTGACAATTAGATCTTATTCATAACCTGCTTCTTTATCACTGGGTTTCCATGCTGCATAATGACTGAAAGGTGACTGTGTACAGAACTGTCTATCAGTATCTTAAACCTCATAAAAGATTAAAGTAACTTCTTGTTAATGTTGCCATTGGTTTTTTATTTTATTTAT
>NW_004524587.1:27261710-27262823 GCF_000260255.1 Octodon degus
AAAAAAAAAAAAAAGTATGATGCTAATTTTGTCATTTTTTATATTTTAAGGGAATGCAATTTACTGTTTTTGTTTTAGGTTTTTATTCACAATCCTCATACACGAAGCCAGTATTTCAGTGCCTCCAGAGTCTGCCAGAGCCCACTGGAATCTGATGTTTCTCTTCTGAACATTAACCAGGCAGTCAGCTGCCTGACTGCAGGAGTACTGAACCCTGAGCTTGGACATGATGTTCTTTTAGTGGGGACCCAGACTAATCTTTTGGCTTATGATGTCTACAATAATTCAGATTTGTTCTACAGAGAGGCAAGTATACCTCTATTGCAACCATAAAGTTCTTATTACTTGTTATAATGCATGTTTTTTTTTAAATGCTTCAAAGAGGTCACCCATTTATTTTGCTTTATGATGTGGCCAACATAGTATAATTAAACAACATGGAATATTTGCCATTTACATCTGCTTTTTGTAGTTGGAGTTTTTTATTTGGTAATGGCTGGTAATCACTTGATAACACAGCACTTCATCTATGAGGTATGCATGGTGTGATTGAAAAATATGGTGAATGTTTACATTTTGAAAAATTTATTATAGTAAAAGACACACAACCATTAATCCGACTCTAAATATCCGCCTCACTTTGAACACACTTATCCCATCATTCTTGCTCCTTTCTAAGCAATTCTGGAAGTTCTCTTTTGTGTGTGTTTTTAGGAGGTGTGCCTAACAAATACAGTGAGTACTGCTGCTGGAAGCTATCCAGTGGAAAGGTAGGCTCTTCAGAACATTGTAATGTGTCCCCATCCAGCTTATTCCCTGGCTCTGGCACTGGATAACTTCTGGTTCATCCCAGAATTCAGAATGACCATGAGAGGTAAATGTTTTGAATTGATTCAGGACATGATAGATACAGCTAGATATACTTAGGAAAAGGATTTTCAGAACTGCTCTGAAGTAGCCAGAAGGATGTGACAAGTGACAAGTGTGTTTGAATGGATAGGAGTTTTCTGAGGGGGATTAATAGTAATGTGTCTTTTACTGTAATGTATTTAAAAAAATTTTAAGCACCTGCCTTGATCACACCTTGTACATGTGATGCCAGCTTTTGTCAGG
>NW_004524587.1:27263433-27273684 GCF_000260255.1 Octodon degus
TCTGATTGGCAAAGGACCCCCAAACAATAGTAGGAGCATTTATTTGTCCCTTTGCAAAGTTGCAGGATGCCAGGTTGCCTGCCAAATAGTTGCCAACAATATCCAGGCAGGATGTTTTTCTCAAGACTGAAGTGGCTTGATTACTTTAGGCAATGAGACCTCATCCTGCCTTCCCACATAAGATCAATTTCCAGCTTCGGTGGCTCCTAACAAGTTACTGTTTAGTTTATTCACAAAATTTTGTAAACCAGGTGTGGTTACACATGCTTGTAATCCCAGCAGTCAGGAGGCTGAGGCAGAAGAATTGCTGAGAGTTCAAGGCCAGCTTGGGCTACATAGTAGGCTCAAGGCCAGCTAGGACTATATAGTGTGACCCTGTCTCAAAACAAAACAATAGAAAGTTCTGTAACCACAATCAATTTTAAACATTTTTATTACCTCCAAAGACAAAAGAAAACAACAAACGCTGTCATGGTAGGCAGTTTTCACTTTCTCTTAGCCTTCTAACCTTAGGCAATCTGGTTTCTATTTTCTGCCTAGTCTAGACATTTCATAAATACAGAATCCTATACTATGGTACTGTATAGTCTTTAGTGATGGCTGCTGCTTCTTGTTGTTGTTGTTCTTTCTCCTTTTTCAGTTTTTTGAGACATAATTTCACTATATAGTCCAGGTTGGCCCTAAAGTCACTGTGAGGCCCAGTCTGCCCTCTATTCACAGTGATCCTCCTGCCGTGGCCTCCCATGTGCTGAGATGACAAGTGTATGCCACTATGCCTGGTCCAGCTTCTTAGCATAAAAATTTCTGTATTGATCCATGTTGTGGCGTATATCAATACCTCATTTCTTTTTATAGCTTTTATTGTCCCATTGTGTATATATACCACATTATCAATTTATGGGTTTATGGACTGTCTACTTCCTAGCTATTACATGTGATCTTTTCATGTACTATATATTCTGAACATCTTTATATGAAGACATGTATCTGTCTCTCTATATAAATCTTTCTTATTGTTTCTGTAGTATTTCATTGTATTACTATATAATTTCTTCCCCCAATACGATATTTTGAACATTTATGTTCTTTTCAGTTTCTCTTTTATGGTTGATATTGCAATAAGCATATATCCTGCCACTTTCCTGATTATTTCCCAAGGATAAGTTTCTAGATGTGCCATTTTGTGAGGGTTTTGGTCCATTGAGGTGCAGTGTACATACAGTGGATTGCACAAACCTTAAGTGTGCAGTTCAGTCAGTTTTCAGCCCTATGCCAAACATCTTCAATTAAAATATAGAGCAGTTCAGTATCCAGCACCACATGCTGTGCTGGCCCTGCCCCTGGGTGTGCTGAGCTGCCACCAAGACTGGGCATGATGGCACAAGCCTGTAATCCCAGTGCTGGGGAGGCTGAAAACAAGAGCATCTCTATGAGTCCAGGTCAAGCTGTGTAGTGAGACTCTGTACCAAATACATAAAAAAAAAAAAGAGAGCAATTCTGTCATTTCAGAAAACATTGTCTCATTTCAGTCAAGTCCTGCTCTCTATAGATAATCACTTTTATGACTTTTGTCAGCTTAGATTAGCTTTTCTTGTTGTTTTTTTTTTTCACTAATTGAGTTTTATTTTATTATTTTTTTAAGCAGGACAATCCTATAACATTTTTTGGTCTGTTTTATTATTTTTTTAAACAAACATTTACTTTAGCTTTTCTTATTCTTAAACTTCATATAAATGAAATCGTGCAGAGTGTACTCTTTGGTGTCTGGCTTCTTGTACTCAGGATAATTTCTGAGAGAATTTTCACTCTCATTGCATATAGCAGTAGTTCTTTTTTGTTGTTGCTCAATAACAAAAATAGTATGTTCTATTGCATCAGTATACTGCAGTGTGTTTATTATATTGGTGAAAGGTGGGATAGATACTTGAATTCTTTCAGTTTGGGGTAATTGCGGATAAAATTGCTATAAACATTTATGTACAAGTCTTTTTGTAAATATGTGCTTTAATTTGTCTTGGATAAGTCCTCAGGAGGAGAATTGCTGGGCTGTATAGTAAATGTTTGATTCCCTTTATAAGAAATTGGCGGGGGCCAGGGTGATAACTCAGTAGAATAAGTGTTTGCCTGGCAAGTGCAAGGACCTGAGTTCAATCCCTGGTTCTGCCAAAAAAAAAAAAAAAGAAAAAGAAATTGGCAACTGTTTTCTAAAGTGTTTGTATCACGTGATACTTCTACCATACCAGCAGTATTGAGAGTCTCGGTTGCTGCACATTCTTTTGTCAACATTTGGTGTTACCAAAGCTTTTTCCCCCTTTGATACTAGGGATCAAACCTAGGCCCTTCACACTGAGCCACACCCTCAGTCAGTTTTTATTTTTTATCTTGAGATAGGGTCTCACTAAGTTGCTAAGCTTTCCTGCCTGGCTAGGACTTTCAGTCTTTCTGTCTCAGCCTTTCGGTGTTGAGATTATTGGTGTGTACCACCATGCTTTTAATTTTAATCATTTTAATAGGTATGAATTGGTATCTGTGTTTTTATTTTCCATTTTCCTGATGACCAGTGATGTACAGCACTTTTTCTTGTGCTTCTTGAGTGTGCGTTTATACTTTCTACATATTTTTCATTGGTAGTTTCCCAATTTCTTATTGATTTATAGACATCCTTTGGAAATACTGGATATAAATTCTGCTTAAGAAACATTTTCTCTTAGTTCACAATTCACTCCAATAGATAGGTGGGTTGATGAGCAGAAGACTTCAGTTTTAGTTTTGAGTAAGTCCAGCTGAGATCAGTATTGTCTTTAATTATTAATACTTTTCCTATCCTTCTAAGAAATTCTTGCCTATTTCAAGGTCACAGAATCCTTCTGTTTTCATTGAGGAATGAAATTGAGTTTAGGACTGGAAACAGAACCGATAAAATATGTATGTGGATGGTGGGAGCACGTACTGAACGAACTGCATTACATGCTTGTGCTGGCAGGTCTGAAATCTTCAGTGTGGGGATCTGGGAGAAGTTGCTGTTGAACCTGAAGTCTGGAAGCAGTGAGCTCGCAGAATCCCTCCTTCCTCCTGGAAGTCAGTCTTTCTCCTGTGAAGTCCTTCAGCTGAATGCTGAGGCTCACGCCTTATGCAGGAGAATGTGCTTTACTTAGTCTACCGTTTTAAATGTGATCTCCTCTAGAAAATATCCTCACAGTACCAATGAGAATAATGCTTGACCAAATATCTAGTTAGTGGTGTCTAGCCAGGTGATACGTAACGTTAGTATTACAAGGTCTTAGCTTTACAACTGCTGAGTGAGAGCAAATTAAAGAAGGCATAAAAAAGAAATACAACTGCTGAATCAAAACCCATTTTTAGATGAGATTTTTGATAGATATTGCTAAATTCTTCTCTAGAAAAACTACGGTTTTTCTACTTCTACCTTGCACAATGAGTGTGCCTGTGTTATAACACTCTAATCAACAAGGGAGAATATTCCTTTTTATCATTGCTTATTGAAGAGTAAAAAGTTATTTATTGTGAAAATGGATATTTTTCATGTTTTTGAATACATTTCTTGTGAGTTTCTTTTTGGGGAGCTGGGGTATTGTTTATTTGCCTTTTAATAATAAAAAATAACTTTTTGCCTTACATATTGCAGTTATTTTTCCAAATTCTTTGGTTATTGTTTTGTTGACTAACTGTTTAACAGTTTTAATTTCTTAGGATATCTTCATTTTCTTTATAGTCAATCTTTTCTTTATATTTTTCCTAAGGGTTATATAAATAAGGATTATACTGCTATATAATAAGCAGTATTTACAAAGTATCTATGAATCTCCCATAAATAAATTAAGCTATGCTTGTGTGATATATTAAAGAGGGCTGAGATATTTATTAATTCTAGGGATGACTAGGGGGATTTGTTTTATCCTTTATAGTGTTTAGTAATTTTTTTTTCAAAATTTTATTGATAAACAGATAGCAATGAGACAGTTTCAAATCAAATTGGAAGTACAGTTTCAACAAATAATACACTGCATATATTCTTCTTAGTGGTTAATAGTAATTTTTTTTTAATGAGCAGAATATATTTATTGAGAGAAAGAAAGCTCCTGTCCAAGAGAGGGACAGGAGGGGGGCCCGAGCGGGTAGTTCCCCCATGTTTAGTAATTTAAACATTAAGAAGAATAGTGTTAAGAGAATTGGGTAATAACATTAAAAATATGTCCACCCCTAGATGGTTAAAATAAATAAAATATGAGTGTTTAAAAGCATACATCTGGAGCCGGGGAGATGGCTCAGTGGAATAAGCACTTCCCTGGCAAGTGCAACGGCCTGAGTTGAATCCCTGGTTCTGAAAAAAAAAAAAAAAAAAGCATACATCTTTTTTATGAAACAGATCTTGCCATGTAATTTAGGCTGGGCTTGAACTCACAGCAGTCTTGCTCCCACCTCCCGAGTGCTGTGATTACTGGTGTGCGCCATCATGCTTGGTGAAAGGCATATATCTTGATTCTCTGGCACATTTTCCCTCTAGTACTGATGGCCCCGGAGAGCCCCAGATGGTCATAGCAGCATACTGGAGCAGTTTAGCGTGAGAGCCAGGGCAGTGAGTCTGCTGTGCGTTTGTGCTCACCCTTGCAGACGCCGCCATGATGGTTTCCGTGGACAGTCCCGGCTGCCCTCTCAGAGACCATGTAGCTTCTCACAAATCTCAACAGGAAGTTGAGAATACAGATAATACAGATAGGAAGGCAAGGGTGGAGGGCTAGGTCAGCAGCATGAGCACCTGCTTGGCAGGTTACTGAGTTCAATCTGTGGTACCAGAAAAAGAAAAATAAAATGTTGGTATAAATGAGGTGGATCCATGTGACTGTCAGTGTGTCTGTCCATCACTGTGTCTGAAATTGTGTTTCTTTTGCTTCTTAGGTAGCAGATGGGGCAAATGCCATTGTGCTGGGGACATTGGGAGATGTAGCCTCTCCTCTTGCAATAATTGGCGGAAATTGTGTTCTCCAGGGTTTTGATCATGAAGGAAATGATCTCTTTTGGACGGTATGAAGGACAACAGATTCTTTTTGGTAGTCTTAAGTAGTCTTACTTATAATTTTCTTCAGGGTATTTTAAAATTCACTGTCTATACTAAATAATAAAACAGAACATTTATAGTTCGTATATTAAAAATAATATGATTAACTCAAATAACTCATTGGCTGCTTGCATAATCCCTCTTCATGTAGCTGATACATTTGGTTGAAATGTAAGAGCTGAATTGTGATTTCATTTTCAGGTTACTGGAGACAATGTTCATTCCTTGGCTTTGTGTGACTTTGATGGTGATGGGAAGAAAGAGGTAAGTGGGGGAGGAGATGCCTCTGTGTTGTGTTCAGTGATGTTAGTGTTGAGAGAAGTATTCTCGTGCTGGCTTGTACCTACATGATGCCTGATTGGCCACCTTGGATTTTGATCAGCAACTGAACTGTTGCTTCTACTATCTCCTCTTTTTCAAATAGTAAGTCATTTGTGTTTGTCTAATACAGATAAGTAGGTCATGGAGTTTCAAAGTCAGCAGAGGGGAGAGAAAGCAGAACAGTTTTGGGACCTTAGTCATATTCATAACCTTGTAAATGGCTTTTGATGCTTTGAAACATATCCATAAGTTGTCTCTGTTTGGGCCTATTTTTTTCTTCGGAATCTAAAAATTTTAACAATTATCTTTTAGTCTTTTGAAATTAATTCTGATAATTGCTCTGGAAATCAGCATTTTGGGCTTGAGCATGCACAGTGCTGGGTTGGGCAATAACTAGTCCCTGGACTGTGGGCAGCGGTGTCTAAAGTAGGGCTCTCATTGGCAGGCAAGGGAAGTTACTCAAGCAGGGAGCATTATCAGGGTCACAGTGAAAGAAAATATTCTTGCAAGATGTACACTCCACATGGCAGAATAAAATCTTTTTCTTCACTGATTGAATCTGTTGATCCTCCAGTTAAATGGGCCTTCTTGAGTGCTGGATTATTGGAGAATAGGAACTCTGGAGTGGCAGAAGTGTGAAGCACTGTGCAATTTTTTGGTTTTATTTATGGAAATTTTGCTGTTAATTTATTAAATATTTATGATTTATCCCTCTTCAGCTTCTTGTTGGGTCTGAGGATTTCGATATCCGGGTTTTTAAAGAAGATGAGATTGTAGCAGAAATGACAGAAACAGAGGTAAGAAGTGCCACTCTAAAGTTAGGGTAACTGCCAGGAAGATAGAGTGGTGCAGCCAAATGTGGTCGTGCATGACAGTGCTGGGGGATCTTCTCACTGAGAGTACTGGGTGAGTGGTTGTACAATAAAAACTGGATTTTGACATATCTACTGTCTATCTTTTTTAAATTCAATGTGGTTTGTTTGTTTGTTTGCAACAGAGTCTTGCTATGTAGTTCAGGCTGGCCTTAAACTCATTCTGCAGCTAAGCTAACCTCAGACTTTCAGCAATCTCTCTGCCTCAGCCTTCCAAGTACTGGGGTTATAGGTGTGCGTCATTATACCCATCTTACTTTGTACTTTTTATATGTTCACAATTAATATAATTTAAAATGATAGCTGTGGATAAAGAAGAAAGGAGAGAAATGAGTGCCAAAGCAGTAGTGTAAAAATGGGTGCCGTAGATGGGGTTCTGTTTTATGTGCTTTTTAGAAAAAGGGCCTTTAGCTTTGATTAGGTTCTTAAAGAGGCTTTTGGGTCCACTCCCAGTCCCCCCAAAACACCTCAACTCCATAGTAGGATGTAGGTGCTATATCCTGCATCATCATATTTCTTTCATGGTAGTTTTTTTTTCTAAGATTAAAAAGTTTCGCTGTGAAGTTCAGGCTTGCTTTGAACTCATTGTGTAGCCCAGGCTGGCCTTGGACTCTATCCCTGCCTCCTGAGGGCTGGGACACAGGTGGGCACCACCACACCAAACCCTTCCATTCTGATTTATAGTAAATCTTTTACCATTTGGTAGAAATAAATATGATTTAAAAACTTCTAAAATCAATTTTAGATGTTAGAAGAGTACATTTTTTGAAATACCTTTTTTTCCCTCTAAATCCTAGAAAGGTAAGGAGAACTGAAATGGAATTAGGTATTAGAGGGAACTTGTTCCTCTTGTAGTCTACAAAAGAAAGAAATGAATGAGTTAAGAAAATTCTAGGGGACCTGGGAATATGAGGCTAAATTTATGAAAGTACACTTTATATAAATTTGTTCATATGCAGGGCCATTTTCATTTTGCTTTTAGCTCAAATGTCTTTTCTCAAGTGAGCAAAATCTTGATTCGTTTGGCAGTTGAACAGTATTAAGTATTGCTAGAAGAATGCTTCAGTTAAGTAATTCTGAAATCCTACACAGCACTTTGTATTCAGAGTTATGTGAAGTGGGTAGTTTTGTAGAAATGTGTAGGTGTAAAGGAAGTTATATAACTATTCTCTGCTTTATACAGTGTATTTCTTAATATCTCATGTATTAGGGCTCAAATTAGAAAACAGATCTGTAAGATCATGGATATTAATAAGCTTTGGCTTTAACTTTAAAGGATAATTTTGTTCATTATCTAAAATTTTATCCTTTTAAGGATATTAAAAAATAAAGATATCAAATAATTTATAGTCCTATAAATATTTTCATATAGTATATGCATGCTGAGTATTGTTCAATACCACATACATCCATGTGTTTGGGTTTTCAGTTTTGAAAGGATAATGCTTTTTTTTTACCTGTAGCAAACAATAAATTATGTTGTACAAAAATGTATACTCAAAAGTTAGTTCATCCTAGATTATAATTCTTTTTAAAATTCAGAATCTAAGATATTTTAAATCAAGGAAGCTGAAAGAATCATTAAATAATTTGAATTAGTATATTTCTGTTGTATATATTCTAGATGTTGTATACTCAGTATTTTTCTTCCTTAATCATTTCATTATGATTCTTCTAAAATAATTTTCTGAACATGCTTCATAATCTTGATCTAAAATGACAAAGTTTGTAGGTTTTATATAAATCTTAAAATGTCACCCAACTTTGAAAGAGATGACATGGCAGAGAAATACATTGCCCAGGAGTGAGTTGAAAGTGGGTTCACATCTCATTTTAACACAGCAAGGCTTGCAGTTTTCTAAAGCTGTATGTCACATTGGATTAAACTGTAACAAAAAGGTGTGTTTTATGTATTATTTTTGCAGATAATCACCTCTCTGTGCCCCATGTATGGCAGCCGATTCGGGTACGCCCTTTCCAATGGCACAGTTGGAGTTTATGACAAGACAGCCCGATCCTGGAGAATCAAAGTTAGTGTGGTTCAGCCTTTGCTATTCAGGAACTTTATACTTCTACAATTGAGAGATGTCTGTACTAATTATTGGAATTGTTTTTCAGTCCAAAAATCATGCCATGAGCATTCACCCCTTTGATCTTAATTCTGATGGAGTGTGTGAGCTGATAACTGGCTGGTCAAATGGGAAGGTAGGTTTAGATGGCGGGGTTTGTTGTAATTCACAGTAGTGACTGTGAGGCTGGGTGCATGACAGTAGTAACACGGAAATAGAAGCCTGAGTTCCTTGACTGTGTTTTCAAATTTCTTTCAGTTTTTCTACATTATTTCTTCCTTCCAGAGTGAGTGAGTGTTCTTTCAGCTTTATAAGCCACATTTGAGATAAAGTATCCAGGGAGATGCTTTTAAGTCTTTCCTTTGATGGAATGAGAAGCCATCATTCAGGTTGCTTATAGTACATGTAGACTAATAAAAAATAAAGAATTTTAATGACCTAATAATGAACTGTCTTAGCTCTTTCTGAATAAATCTTTAAAACTAAAAACTTATAATGAAAATCATGTTAATGATCACTAATGAAATGATCATTAAAGAAATATGTTAGCATGTTACTGTGTCAGCTATAACTTCAAAGTATTATTCTTTTGATTTTTCTTTTCTTCCCTTCAAATCAGAGTTTCTTATAGTCTTTTGACAAGTCAAATTTGTCTCGTTAGACACTCCTAAGCACCTGCTAGATCTCCACGGATACCCTTTACCCTAGCTGCTTCTCTGGCAGTGTTGGACTGCCTCAAGATGAGCAGCAAATTCCTGTCTTCTCTTTTCTGCTTTTTTTTTTTTTTTTGCCTAGGGCTAGCACCTATATCTTTTCTTTGATGTTATATAAAAAGCAGTTTCTGAAAAGTTGTTAGAAAATAGAAATTCCATTTGGCCTAGCTATTCCACTTCTAGATAGCTTCCCCAAAGAGTTAGAGATACCCTGTTACAGTGATGCATGCATACCCATTTATAGCAGCACAACGTTTTTGTTGTTGCTCTGCAAATCGCATGCAGGACCTTGTGCTTACCCAGCAGGTGCTGTGCCGCTAACCTGCATCCCTGGCCAGCGGCACATCTTGCGGTGGAACAATCTCCGAAGTGGTCTGTGTCCATCAACAAATGAATGGATAAAAAGATGATGTCTATGCACCATGGAGCTCTATCTTCTATAAAAAGGATAAATTCAAATCATTTATAGAAAAAACTGCTGGGGAGACAGCTCAGTGGCACAGCGCCTGCCTGGCAAGTGCAAGGTCCTGAGTTTGATTCCAGGTACAAAAAAAAAAGTGAAATGTAGAAAAAATTGATGAACCTTGAATCCGTAATGCTAAGTGAAATAATCACAAGGTTTTTTCTATATGAGAAACCCAAAGTATAAGTATAGAGCAAAATAAAGATAAATTATAGGAAACAGGGATGTAGACCTTTTGGAGATAGGAAAGGGATCCAAGAAGCAATCAAGGCAGGAGGGAGGGGTGGGGAAGCAGAAGTAGGAAGGGGTAAGATGTGATATGTATGGGTAACAGTTTCCCATTATGAGTGTGTTCATTGTGTCACAAACATCCTAATGAAAACATTAGAAAACAAAGGAGAAGGCTGTTAGGCTAGATCTGGGTGTGGTAGCGCACACTGGTCATCCTGGTACTCTGCAGGCTCATGCAGGAGGATGGCAAGTTCAACCCGACTGAACAGCTTATCAAGTCCCTATCTCAGAAGTAAAAATAAAAAAGGCAGGGGATGTAGCTCAGTGTAAAGGACTTAGGTTTGTTACCTACAATAAAAAGAGTTAGGTTCTTTTTCTTAGTTTTGTCTGTGATACGGGTATTTAAAATTGTAAGGGAGGGCCGGGGAGATAGCTCAGTGGAATAAATGCCTGCCTGCTATGCACAAGATCCTGAGTTTGATCCTTGGTACCACAAAAAAAAAAA
>NW_004524587.1:27273889-27279967 GCF_000260255.1 Octodon degus
TTTTTGGTGGAACCAGGGATTGAACTCAGGCCCTTGCGCTTGCCAGGGAAGTGCTTACTCTACTGAGCCATCTCCCCGGCCCTTATGAAGGGATTTGGAAGTTTGTAAAATGGGTGTCTTGGTCCACTTGGGCTTTTATAACAAAATACTGTAGAGTGTGCAGCCTGTAAGCACCAGAAATGTAGTTCAAACAGCTCTCGAAGTCCAGGTGCTGGCAGGTTGTGGGTGTGGGGAGGGCCTGGTTGCTCATACGGCCATCTTCTCACTGTAACCTCACAGGTGGGAGGATAAGATCCTTCTCAGGGTTCTGCCTGTGTGATCTACTCACTTCCCAAAGGCTCTGAACTCCTATTCTGTCACCTTGGGGTTGGCATTATAGCGTTCTTTGATAGGACATAACCATTCATTCCGCAATGGGCCATATTATGGGAGAAATTATTACAGTTCATTCAAGGATTAGAAAATGACTAAACTTGATAATCATTAAAAGTTACCTCAAAATGTGACTCTGGACCTAGAGGTTTTATAGTTAAATGCTTTCAAAATTTTGAGTATTTTCTATTATATAATGTGCTTCAGCATAAAAAAAAAGGTAAGAAAATTATATAGTCATTATATAAGTGGGAAACTGATTATCTACATTTAACAAGAAAAGCACAGAAAAGGGACACTTACCAGATGCAGCTTGAGAATGTTGGTGTAAAGATACTAAACAAATGCTACTAGCCAGTTCGCTGTGTAGTAGGTCATTTGTCCAGTTAGACGCCCATCCTCTCTATTCAGGACAAAACTTCATGTTGGGTAAGCAAAAGAGCAGAGTATCGGAGAAATAGCAAGGCAAATCCTCCTTCTTAGTGAGTAAAGGGACGCTCTTGCTTGCTAAACCCGTGGGAATGCAGTGCAAGCTGTTTGATTGTGAGGCCTTCACCGGAAAGAAGCAGGTCAGTTTAGCTTGAGTTAGAGGGTTACATCTATACCAAAACCTGAAGTAGGATGCAGGCATTCTTTCACAAGCTTTAGTAGTCATCATCAGTAGGCTAAGAGGATGTTATTTTATATAACATGGATGCTTGAATGTGATATGCCTCAGGCAAGGAGGTAGGCTGTGATTTACTTTTTTTTTTTTTTTTGGCGGTACCAGGGATTGAACTCAGGGCCTTGCACTTGCCAGACAAGTGCTTATTCTACTGAGCTATCTCCCCGGCTCCTACATTATTTCTATTTATTTATTTTTATTAGGACAGGGTCTGTAAGGTGTACAGGGTCTTACTGCGTAGATAGGACTCGTAGTGATTCTCCTGTTTTCAGCCTCCCAAGCGCTGGGATTACAGATGTGCACCACCACACTGAGTCTCAATCGCTGTCTCAGCGCAACCCGGGGGTGGGGCAAAGCACGGCCACGTGGGGATTGAACCCCAGCCACTGCGCTCTGCCTAAGCAGGTGCTTTAGTCTGCTGAGCTATCTGGCTGGACCTCTACATTATTTTTTGGTTGCAAAATTTTACCAAAGAAGAATGTCAAAGACAAATAGTACCCTGGCATGGTGGCACCTGCCTGTAATCACACCCTGGGAGGCATGGCAGGGAGATGGCTACAGGTTTGTGGCCAGGCTAGGCCACATGAGTTGAAAGCCAACCTGAATTACATAGTGAGACCTTTTCTCATGCCCCCAAACAAAAAGACAAAAGAAAAGACAGAATAGTGAATGGCATTGTCATTGAAACAGTTGTTTTACCAGATTTACTGTCTTTTAGTCTTTAATTAACGATATCTGTGTTCTAGTCTGGAACAAAATTATCGTTTCGAGTAAGTAGAAGTTTCAGGTTGCTTCTTTTTTAAAATTTATTTATTTTTTATTTCTTCTGGTACAGGGTCTCACTATGTAGTTCACACTCATAATGATCTTCCTGTCTCAGCCTCCCTAGTGCTGAGATTACAGTTGTGTGCCACCATGCCCGGTTCTGGGGCCAGCACGCTGTGCCCAGGGTTCCAGGGCCGGCACAGCATGCAGTACTGGGGATCAAATTTGGGACCTTGCACTTGCCAGGCAGGCGCTTATGGTCTGAAGCTATTTCCGTAGCTCTTCATGTTGCTTCTGAGATACATATGAAGAAAAAATTCTTAAAAATCTCACTTTGTAGTCCAGACTGGGCCTGAATTTACTATATAGCTCAAGCTGGCCTGGACCTGTGATCTTCCTGCCTCAGCCTCTTGACTTCTGGGATTGCAAGGATGTGTCACCACAGATAGCTCATTATTATTTTTCAGATTCATTTGTTTCTGGTTAGCCAGTTATTTATTGTGTTATCTTCTGCAAAGAGTGGACTTGAGAGTTCTCTAAGAACTCTGAATAGTTTTCATGTAGAAGAGAGCTCTTATAAAATAAAGGTTATTGTAAAATGTTTGATGGTAGAAGATTGGGCTGATTTGGCATTGTTTAGACTTTAACTGTAACTATGTTTTATATATTTATATACCATAAGAGATGCAATTCTATACGGTGCTCACATTTCTGGTTTATCTCTGTGTGTTAGGTCCTATTCAAAGTGTTTTCCATGTAGTAACTCTTTTAGGCCTTGTTACAGCCCTGGGATACAGGTACTCTTGCTTCCCTGTATTCTTGCAGTTGATCCTAGATGAGAAAAATAGAGAATGTTTAAGAAACTCACCCTGAGATCCCACAGTCCATGGCACAGATGGAATCAGGACCCAGGCTTTGGCCTCGGAGCCCCACCCTTTCATACCATGCTGGGAATACTGTATGACTGCTTTTCAGCAGGCCCATTTTTCAGAAGAAGCCTAATTTGAAGTTGAGTATATAATACAATTTCTACTGAAAAAGAAGAAAGCTAAGCTGGTTTGAGGCCCTTTTTGGCCCTCCTGCCCACAGTAGTCTTAGGTGTCTCCACAGGCTTCATGGAATACTCTTGAAAATTACTAGACTAAATGACCTAAAAAACTGGTTTTCTTTTTTTTTTTTATTTTATTTTTTTATTTTATTTTTTTTTTATTTTTCAACAAATAATACACTGCATATATTCTTCAAAAAACTGGTTTTCATTTAAAAATTTAGTGCTGGTATCATTATTTTCAAACTGTGGCTGAAGTGGCTCTTTAAGTTCTTATTTTATTTTCAGGTGGATGCTCGCTGTGACCGGACTGGGGAGGTCATATTTAAAGACAACTTTTCTTCAGCAGTTGCTGGTGTGGTAGAGGGAGATTATCGAATGGATGGCCATGTACAGCTAATCTGCTGCTCAGTGGATGGGGAAGGTAAGTTGGGATGAGAAAAATCCTTGAAAAGTCAGATTTTCAATTTCATTGGATCAAGATGCCAGGAAATTCCACTATATTGTGTTGAAGCTCCCTAGGTATAACACATTCACCTGAGTTGGAAGGATGAGAATTTATATTTTTGGCTTTTCAAAGCAAATAATTGATGACCCAAGGATAGGTTTGAGCATCTTTGGGATGCTCTTCAATCAAGTGAGTATTTTTTCTTTTGCCAGTCCGGGGCTACCTGCCAGGCACAGCAGAGATGAAGGGAAACCTCATGGACACCAGCATGGAGCAGGACCTGATCCGAGAGCTAAGTCAGAAGAAGCAGAATCTGCTGCTGGAACTCCGTAACTATGAGGAAAGCACCAAGGTGGGACCTAAGGTGAAGGGGAACTAGGCATGTTGAGATTGACCAGGAAGATCAGCAAATGTGGGAGAAGAGTTACAGTCAGAGCTGGCCAGGAAGCTGAAACGGGAGGATTGTAAATTTATGGCCAAGCCAGCAAGCTCTGTCTCAAAAATTAAAAAACAAAAATACAAACCAAACCAAAACAAAAACACTGGGTATGTAGCTCAGAGGTAGAATGCCTGAGGCCCTGAGTTCATTCCCTAAGACTTCTAAAAGAAAAAACAAAACCAACGCTGATAGGGAGTTTGAATTGCTTGCAGCCAGTATTCAGCACGGGTGTGCTTTGCTACTGGCATAGGAGTGTGAAGCATGGGCTGGAGGCTCTCTGGGGCCAGAAGCCAGCGGAGTCCAGCATTGTTCTTGTGGAGTGTGTAGACAGGCTATTTAAAGTGAACATTAGTTCAGCATTTTTGGAGAATGAGTTGAAATGGGTGGGTTGTTTTGCAGGCTGAATTGAGCAGTCCACTGAATGAGGTTGAGGGGCAAAGGGACGTCATACCAGCCAATACCAGGCTCCACACTATCTTCTCAGTCAATCTGGGAAGCGAGACTCAAGCGGCACATACAGAGCTGTGCATTTCTACTTCAAATGGTAAGACATTTACAGCACAGGTTCTGGTGTCCATGCCACCTTGGCGTGGCCACCGAACTGCCTTTTTCTTCTTCCCTGCAGACACCATCATTCGAGCAGTATTGATTTTTGCAGAAGGAATTTTTGTAGGTGAAAGCCACGTGGTACATCCCAGCATCCACAACGTCTCCAACTCTATCCGTGTCCCAATCGTACCACCCAAAGATGTCCCTGTCGATTTGCACTTGAAAGCCTTTGTGGGTTACAGAAGCAGGTGACCCTTTACAAGTTCATTCCATAGAGGACTCGTTTCCCATTGTGCGTACAGTCTGTGGGGCAGTGATGTCACTGAGTGGTTCTGCCCTCCAGTACAGGTTTCCCAGGACCTTTTACTTCCCTAATTTGGAATCTTTAAAAAAGCACAGGGGCTAATGTGTAAGTTTAAAATGGTTATTTTCTGTTTTAATCAGATGATCTCAGAATCTCAAAAATGTTTTAGTTGGGACTAGAAGTGTAGCGCCATGAAGAGTGTGCTTAGCATGTGCAGGTGCTGGGATGGACCCCCAGCATTGCTCGACCAAGAAAAGTTCCAGTAATGATTTGTCAACTCATAGTTTTGGCCCCTAAGCCTAAGAGTTGGGGTGTACACGTATGTTAGAACAGTACACAGTCTATATAGTCTATGCAGTCTATATAGTCTTAGCTAATAAAGAGAAACCATTACATTTGTGGAAAATAAGTCTCCCACGTCCCTTTAGGGTGCGTAAATGGCCTCGTGTCTGCGTGTGTGTATGCATGCTCGTCATCTTCAGCTCCCAAAGCCCGCTCCTACATGTCAGCCCTCAAGTATTTTGGGGATTGAAGCCCTTAAATATCGACTGATGATGATCCAGGAGTGACTTGAGTTTCGGGGTCTTGCTTTTTGAAATAACATATCAAACACTTCTCTTGTGTCTCACTGGTTGACCCTAGCACTCAGTTCCATGTATTTGAGTTGACGAGACAGCTGCCCCGATTCTCCATGTATGCACTGACCAGCACAGACTCTGCCAGGGAGCCCCTCAGTTACGTTAACTTTGTCATTACAGAACGGGCACAGAGGGTGAGTACGTGGTCTTTTTTTTACAGTGCTTTTGCTCACATATCTTATTTTGAAAAAATACATACAGTATTTATCCGAGCGATCCTTAATTTCCAGTGAATTTTAGCCAGTTCTTAATTCTTTTCTTTCTTTCTGTTATGACCTTAGTATGGTTGTCTTTACTTAGTGTTTCAAAGGAGCCTACATTAAGATGGAGAGAAGCTGGGTGCAGTGGCACATGCCTGTAGTCCCAGCTACTTATCAGGCCAGGGTAGGAGGCTTGCTTGAACCGAGGAGTTCAGGGCCAGTCTGGGCAACATAGTGAGACTGTTAAAGAAAAAAGATGGAGAGAGAGTGAGACTTGAAGCTGGAAACACATTTTGGGTTCAAATTCTATCTTAACTAAAGAAATTCTTATTAATCTTTGGGTATTCTGCTCTGAGCCTCAATTTTCTTATCCATAAGTAAGGATAGTTTTGCTCATGTCATAAAGGGCCCTTGAGTATTGTGTGACTGGTATAGTAGTACCTTGTAAAGTCTGAAGTACTAATACCAGCCTTAACTTCGGCTGGGTTGCAGTATTTATTTATTTTTGGCGGACTCAGGGATTGAAGGCAAGCGCTTATTCTACTGAGCTATCTGTCCGGCCCCCAACATTACAGTCTTGTTGGTAAGGCTTTTTTTTTTTTCCTTTTTGTACCAAGAATCAAACTCAGGACCTTACACTTGTCAGGCAAG
>NW_004524587.1:27280412-27284087 GCF_000260255.1 Octodon degus
AAAAAAAAAAAGAAACTTACTGTGTGGAAATATCTTTGTGGTGTGTGTGCATGCATATTTCATTTAAAAGCTTTTAAAAAATAGAATCAATTAATTCTAAGCAGACAGTGATGTCCAGGCTACACCCACAAGGATAACTATCTTGTAAACTGTCATTTATATATTATAGGGAGAGTGTGTCTTACAAAATACTGTAAAATCGGGTATGAGGCCAGTCATAACTCTGAATGTCATATGAGAACACGTATGAGAGGGGAAATAGAAGTGTAACTTGTTCTTAGCGTGGGATGTAGTATTTTTTTTAACCAAGTAGTAAAGCTAGAGTGAAGGAAAAAGTCTTTCTTCTGTAACAACTGTACATTAAAAACTGAAGTTCTGTTTCATTGTTATTTTTAAGATGGCGCAGTGGCTCAACCACAACTTCCTGCTACCTGAAGACACTAACATTCAGAATGCTCCATTTCAAGCGTGCTTCACCTCTTTGCGGAATGGTGGTCACCTTTGCATAAAGATAAAATCTAGTGGAGAGGTAATGCTGAATGTCGCGGGGCAGGCAGGGGATGTAGCTCCGGGGAGAGCACTTGCCTAGTGTGTGTGTGAGGCCTTGTTCCATCCCCAGGAGTAGAGAAAAAAAGGAAAGGAAAACAGTGTCACCATCGCGGGGTAGCCTCAGTTTTCTCAGGCAGTTTAACCATTCAGTGTAAAGTCAGGTGAGTGCCGTCAGCGTTAAGACCTTAAAAGCGGGGCTGGTGAGATGGCTCAGTGGTCTAAGGCACCTACTTGGAACAAGCTTAGCAAGGCGCAGGGACCATCGTTCAATCCCCCAGCACCACCTGCCAGCCATCCCTGCCCCCTGGTGGGCTGAGCTGGTCACACACACACACACAAATAAATTAAAAAAGTAAAAAAACATTTTCAAAAAAAAAAACAAAAACCTTAAAAGCTGTCCTTGCAGCTTTGTCTGTTAAGTGTTACTGTACGTATCGAGTATAATCTGTAAGTGTGGTTTTCTGCCTTTCACCTTCCTTTTACTCTTCACTATAATTTAGCAAAAGGAAGATCACTGAGGTGCATAAAAACATTTTCGTCATTTGAATAGTTTTGTCACTTAGTTCAGAAGGCTCATGGATGACCTGTTTGCTGTGTGCAGTAAATAATGAATGTGGTTTGGAGTTTCCTGAAGGGCTCAGTTTTACCTCACTCATCACTATATATGTTCAGTAATTGTTAACTGTGTAGAAATTCAGGTTCTGTCTTGGTTGATTTTATTTTATATCTGAGAATGCTAAACTTTCCTGTTTTTTCTTGGACAGATTACTATAAATACTGATGATATTGACTTGGCTGGTGATATCATCCAGTCGATGGCGTCATTCTTTGCTATTGAAGACCTTCAAGTAGAAGCAGATTTTCCTATCTACTTTGAGGAGTTACGAAAGGTGCTAATCAAGGTGAGGCACCTACTTGGTACATTTGTGAACTCATGGTAGTCTCAGTGGTGTGGGGTATTTATTTTAGGAGATGAATGAGCTCTGGGAAGCTGAGGCAGGAGGATCACAAGTTCAGTGTGGTCAGCTTGGTGATTCACTGAGCCCTTGCCTGAGAAAAAAGGACTAGAATTATAGCTCAGTATACTGAAGCCCTGGGTTTGGTTCCTAGTACCACTCCCCCATACACACACAAGGAGATGAATGTACTCATATTCTAAAGAATTGGACTACTATTAGAACGATTTTTGTTTGGCTGGCTCAGGCTGCCTTAAAGGCAGGTCTGGTAATACAGATGGAGGTGGGGATCAAACCATGATATCCTGTTTCTTAAACTAGTATTAGAGAGTTCACTTTTTTTGTTGTTTTCACAGGTTCTCACTGTGCAGCTCACACAGGCCTTGAGCTCACTTTGTAACCTATGCTGGTCCTGAACTCACAACCATGCTGTTGTCTCAGCCTCCTGGGTGCTGGGATTACAGGCGTGTGCCACCATGCTCTGCTAGGGGAACACTTTTAAAATATATGGCATATTAATATCCTCCTTTGCTAGGGCTTCATCCTGTTATATCTACTTTGATCTTCCATTTATAGCTTTCCAAAAACCAAAATTAAAAATTACAAAAAGCAAAATAAGCAGGATTGATTCACAAATCTAACACCATTCTTAATCCAGATCAGTTTTTTTTTTTTTTTTGAGATAGAGTCTTACAGGGTTCAGGATGTGCAGTTCACACTGGCCTCAGACTCAAGATTGTCCCCTCACCTCAGCCTCCCAAGTGCTGGGATTACACATGTGCCACCACACCATTTTAAACCCTGATCTTTAAGATGTTAGTATATATGTTTGTGGGACTTGCAATGTTAAGGCGTGGGAAAGACCCCCATGGAGTGCCATCCTTGGAGGCGGCATAGGCTGTGTTGAGAAGAGATAAAATAAGAGCATTATAGCATCTGCCTGGCAAGCACAAAGTAGTAAATTCAATCCCTGGTACCATCCAAAAAAAAAAAAAAAAAGCCTTAGTATTCCTGGTGGTCTAAGTGAACAGGGCAAAGAAACTTCTGTCTCTGGTAGAGAGTATCTTAGTCTAGTTTTGAAGAATTTTGTGAAGAAAAATTTTTTTCATTCCTGAGTGTTTCTCTCCAGGTGGATGAATATCATTCAGTGCATCAGAAGCTCAGTGCTGACATGGCTGATAATTCTAATTTGATCCGAAGTTTGTTGGTCCGAGCTGAGGATGCTCGTCTGATGAGAGACATGTGAGTAGAACTCTCAGGAATCTAAATTGGTACCATGACTTTGGAGAAATAACATGGCATCATCAGTAGAGTTGAGGATGTGTACATGCTGTGACCCAGCAGTTCTGCTCCTAACGAGCACATATAGTTTAGAGAAACTTGTGCACTTACCTGTAAAGCAGGGTATTTAAATAAGAGTCTCTTAAAGGAGCCAGGAATGTAACTCGGCGCTTCACCAGCACACATGAGGCTCGGAGTTTAATACCCTTTACTGGGACCAGGGGTTTAGCTCACCAGTGCCTTGCCTGCCTGGCGAGTGCAAGGTCCTGAGCTCGATTTTCAATACCAAAAAGAAAGAAAAAAACCAGTACTAAAAAATAAAATATTCTTAAAGGCATCGCTTATAAGAATTTGGTATTTGTTTTCCATCAGAACAATAAAATACCTGAGCTGGGGTACTAAATAAGGAAAGTAGGTTTATCACAGTTTTAGGGGCTTGAAGGTTCAAGTAGCATGGCACTAGCTCTGATGCAGCTCCTTGGTGAAATCACCTAAGGGCTGATGGCATCATTGCAGGCACATGTGCAAGAGTGAGGGATTCCATGGCAAGACAGGAAGCCAAGCGACTAGGGAGCCAGTGTTATTCTTTTATAACAGT
This sequence comes from Octodon degus, assembly GCF_000260255.1. Taxonomy (NCBI): domain Eukaryota; kingdom Metazoa; phylum Chordata; class Mammalia; order Rodentia; family Octodontidae; genus Octodon; species Octodon degus. The sequence continues at coordinate 27,283,797 of NW_004524587.1, forward strand.
CCTCTTGAGAGGACAGACCAGGGTGCCATAAGAAGTGCCTTAAGTCATTTTGAGGGCAGGGCCTCTAGGGGCCATGCATGACCTTGTATTAGGGTCCTACCTGTTCAAGGTCCTACTATCTTTTCACATGGTCACATTAGGACCAAACTTCCAACATATAAACCTTTGTGGTAGGAGGATGTTTAAACTGTATCTAAATCATAGCAAATCCCAAAGTGGAAATGACCCAAGCTAATATGCCAGTGCAATGGGAAAATACAATATATTTGCCCAGTAGAGCAACAACTGTAT
>NW_004524587.1:27288481-27290122 GCF_000260255.1 Octodon degus
GACCTGGGCTAGGACTGGGTCTGGTGGTTCCCGGAAGTTGGCAGAAATTCCTACTATGCGGGAGGGGTGGGGCAGGTAGGGCGGAGTGGTGGGGGGCGGCCCGAGGGGGTGGGAGAGGGTCCGGCCCACACTGCGCCTGGGCTAGGCCAACCCTGTTTATACAACTCTTAATCCCCTGTGAGTAAGAACAGGTTCTTCATCCCCACCAGTGCCGAGCCAGAGCTAAGCCACCCTGTGAGCTTGTCTGTCCTCGGTACATCTGCCAAGAGCCTCAGAAACCAAAGAGCTGGTACTTTAAAACTATTATGCAACCCTAGTGCTCTAAAAAATGATTTCCAGCACAATTATTAATGCTTCCCATTTTATAATTAGCAATTACAAATTGGCCAGCTGCAGTCCTGTGATCACAGAACTAAATTATCTCCAGTTCCACTTTGAAACTAACGTACAATAAGGCATGCACTGCCAATTTATTTTGCCATTTCCATCTGGCCCCTGCCCACACTATATGCTCTGGCTCCTGAGTCATCTTTTTATTTGTACAATACAAAATCACTTTTTCCAAAAAGGATGCCACACAGACAATTCCCAAGTATCTCTTCCGTTGTCTTTGTGGCTGCATTTTGGTATCAGAGAGGTCATCTGTTTTTGTAGGGATGGCCTACTCCTTGAAGGCTGCACAGCCTACTTGTGGTGCAAGTACACAGTAGTGTTGGGGAAGTACTTCAGCCAGAAAATTGTTAAAGAAGTACTGGTGTAAGAGATGTAGCCTAGACCTTTGCATTTTTCTGGTATTCTGTGGGGAAGAAAGCAGTGAAGTTTTAAAGGCTTTGGCAATGGAGAAGTGAGAGTCAAAACTTAACTTTCTTTTAGGCTTTGTTTTCTACAACCTAATATTAGATTACTTATAGGCTTATTCTTTCTTCTTCCTACTAAAAAATGCAAATCAGCTTTCTAAAAATGTACCTTATTTCCATGATAGTTAACATAGAAAGGGGATGTGACTTAATCACAGGATGTGCTTGATGAGGTCTCTTTAAGGCTACTGTTCCCCCCTCAAATGCTAGAGCTTGAAGTCCACATAGAAGGTAGGACGTCAAGTTGAGAACAGCTGGCCCCCACAGCCATAAGCCAGAGCCCAGGAGGACAGAGTGAACCTTAGTTCTTACTGCTTTTGACCTTGGTGTGGGTGTCCTGCAGTAAGTGAAACCCTTCACCAGAGAGGCTGAAGGAAGACCCAGGGGAAGGTGAAGCAGTGTTGGGCTCAAATCCCAATTCTTGACAAGGTGAGCAGTAGTGTGTGTGAGGTTATCAAACAGCTGTTGCTTCAATGGACCCTTCAACTCTTGGACAAGTTTGTGGCTAACTAGAAATAAAAGGGACTTCTGAAAAACATACAGCTGATCTCCTTGGGGGGTGGGGACTTCTTTTAGATAAACAATTTATAAGAATTCTGAAGTTCATTTTTGAGAAGCATGCCACACATTATATAGGTGAACATCATAATTTTTTCTGAAAAGGGTATAAAAAGATGGCCATATTTTAATTCATCTCCATTCAGATGAATTTAGGGCCCCAGGCCCTAACAAAATAATGAGGATTAAGAATGAAGTACAAGAGCCAAGGAGACAGCTCAGTGGC
>NW_004524587.1:27290559-27296838 GCF_000260255.1 Octodon degus
CCAAAAAAAAAAAAAAAAAAAAAAGAAAAAGAAATGATATGGCTTAGTTTTCAAACATGTCCCCCAAACCTCCTGTATTTAGAGATGGGGCTCATGGGCCACTGTATGAATCAGTGATCGGTGCACTGAAATGTGCTGTTGTGCAGTGAAGGCTGGCTCAGATGTGTCACTGAGGGTGACCTGGAGGAGTGCACGCTTGTCCCTGGCTGCTCCTTTCTCTCCTTCCTGCCTGCGTGAGTTGAGCTGCTTTCCTCTACCATGCATTTCCACCCAGCTGTTTTTGCCTTGGACCCTGCTTTGCAGTAATAGCCTGCCCCAGTTGAAAACTGTGAGCCAAATACACCTCTCTTCGCTTTACGTCATGCTACTTAACCAAATTACGGGCTCTCAGCTGTTGTCTTACTCACTTTTTTCATTCTGAAACACAACACCTGTCATCCACAACTGAAGGGCTTTATTTTGGCTCATGTGTTCCATCCGTGATCAGCTGGCTCCGAGGCAGGCAGGCATGGCAGAGGGGCATTATGGAGGAAAAGTCGCTGTCACGCAGGCGGCTGAGAAGCAGGGAGAAAGCAGCCCAGTGACCTCCTCACAGGCCCTATAGGGCCCCTATAATCCCATAGCCTGGAAAAGCCCCGCCCATGAGTGTGTGAGGCTCTTGAAGGATTCTAGATATAAACCATAACACGTGTGTACTTTTATCACCTGCAAATTAAAACAGATATTTGCTTTCTCTGGCCAACTTGCTCTAGGCCTTCTAGTTTCTTTCTCATCCCTGTCTTAATAAAATGATGTTACTGGCTTTAGACATTTGACACTAAAGAACATGAAATGCTTAAGGAGAAAAGTGACTGCCGGCCTCTAAGTTCCTTCTTTATGGATTTGTATTTTTCAGAGATTCTCATATATATATATATGTGTGTATATATATATATATATATTTGTTTTTATTTGTCAATTTAGTTATAAAGTATAGATGACAGTTCATCCTTTTTTAAGTTTAACCATTTATGAATTTGGAGAAACTTACCTGTTACTGTAGCCAAGACATTTTTGCTTTCACCTCTCCTAACCTCCCAGGTCTACTTCCTTCCCCCATAGTATTACATTTTCAGAATGTTATATAAAGGGAGTCATATAATGTATAGGTTTTCAGCTTGGATTCTTTAACTTACCATAATGCCTTGCAGCTCACTCATGTTGCATTATTAGAACACGGTAAAAAAGTGCTGAATAATACTCCATCACATAGATGTGCAGTAATGTGTTTATCCTTTAATTGTGCGATGTACATTTGGACTGCTACCAAAGATTGTGGGTAAAGTTGCTGTATGTACTTAACTCAGGTTGTTTGCAAATGTGTTTTCATTTCTATTGGGATGGGATTGCTAGGTTATATAGCAAATGCCTAATAAGTTACCAAAGTAACTATGTTGTGTTTTTGTCAACAATGGAGGAGGAGTTCTAGTTGTCCTACATTGTTGCTGGTATATTTTTAGTTCTTAAAACATTTAATCATTTTTATTATTGGGTAATAGTATCTCACTGTGGTTTTATCTTACACTTTAAAAAATATCTTGATTAAGAAAATGAAGCTGTGTTGTCTGGTTATATTTATTAAGAATAGGTTAGTTTTACCTAATGAATATTGACCTGAAACGTGAAAAGTAGTCTTACCACCTTGCACACTTTTCTTTTTTTTTTTTTTTTTTACACTTTTCCTTACCTTGAACACAGTAGGCTTGTAATTCTTGAGTTTTTAAAGCCAAACCAACCAGGGACCAATCACAAGAAAGGTGCCTTAATAGATTACTTTGTGTTTTCACAGAAAACTTTAGTGGTTACCCTATTTTAGTGAAAACAGTTACAGGTATCGTCTCTCTTTTTAACGCTGTGCCTAAGAAGTCTGCAATTGTTTCATAAGCCTGCTGTATTAAGAAACAGTGATGCTAATTTTCTGTTGATTTACACAGGAAAACAATGAAGAATCGTTACATGGAACTGTATGACCTTAATAAAGACTTGCTAAATGGATATAAAATTCGCTGTAACAATCACTCAGAACTATTAGGAAATCTTAAAGCAGTAAATCAAGCAATTCAAAGGGCAGGTCGTCTGCGTGGTAAGTCTTTTCATGGTGCTGCAGTTTGTTTGTAGTTTCTGGAGATGACCATTCCTTAATTTATATAAATACTCTCCAGTTGGTCCCATCACTTGGGTTTCCATCAGCCTACTATTTAGCTTGTCTCCAGATGTCAAAGGGAAAGAAGCTTCTGGCTAGGTGTGGTGGTGCATGCCTGTAATCCTAGCACTCGGGAGGCTGAGGCAAGAGGACTGTGAATTTGAGGCCAGCTTGAGCTATAGAGTGAATTCAAGGCCAGCCTGAACTGTATAGGGAGACCCTGTCTCAAAAACAAGCAAACAAACAAACTACAATAGAATAAGTTAAAGGAAGCAAAAAATATAGGTAGACTGATATCTGACTTCTGTTGTTTTGGGTCAGTGCTTTGACATTTTTAGAAATAATCATTGCATATGAGTTTTGATTGGTTTCTATATTTGAATGTTTTCTAAGTTTGTTTTATGATAAATTTCTTTACCAAATTACCTCTTTTAGGGAGTAAGATAAATGAGTAAATGTGCATTTGTAATTATTTTCTAACCTAGTTTTTTTTTTTTTTTTTTTGCGGAATTGGGGATTGAACTCAGGCCCTTGCTCTTGCCAAGGAAGCGCTTATTCCACTGAGCCATCTCCCCGGCCCCTAACCTGGTTTTATATTGTTTTAAAACTGGACTCTATAATTTAACATTTATTTATTTAGTACAGGGTCTCACTACGTGGATTGGACTCAGTAGTGATCCTCCTGACTTCAGCCTCCCAAGCGCTAGGATTATGGGTGTGCGCCACTACGCCTAGTGTCAATCATGGTCTCAGCGTGCCCTGAGGACATGCCAGGGATCAAACCAGTCCCTGTGCCTGCCTAGGCAGGTGCTTTAATCTGCTGAGCTATTTGGCCGGCCCTATTTTTGGTTTTTTGAGACAGGTTTCTATGCAGTTAAGGCTACCCTTGAATTCATTAGGTAGTCCAGGCTGGCCTTAAACTCACAGTGATCCTTCTGCTTCAGCCTCCTGAATGCTAGTATAATTTTGCTTTAGTTTTAATAGTCTTTTGGGGAAATACTGACTTAAGTGTTTCTTCTGATGCAGTTGGAAAAGCAAAGAACCAAGTAGTAACTGCTTGTCGGGATGCAATTCGAAGCAACAATATCAACACACTGTTCAGAATTATGCGAGTGGGGACAGCTCCTTTATAGAAGAGTAAATAAGGAACCAAGTTTTTGGAGAAGGTTTGTTCCTACCAACTTGAGGTTCTTTTGCTCTGGATCATGTCCCTATGAACCTGGACTGCTCAGAATAAAAAAGCCCGTGGTGAGCTGCACAAAGCACTACAGCTAAAAAATGAAACCACTTCCTATTTTTTTTTTTTGTTTAGTAATGTAATGTATAAATATACCTTTATCCTTGAACTTGTATTTGAATTCATAATTTTCAAATACTTTTTCATTAAAGTTAAAAAGTATTATACTTTGTTACTGACTGTAAAAGCACTATCACAGCAGAATTGTATAAGCCATTTGTATTTTGTTAAGAAAAACAAAACTAGTTAATCAGTTTGTGTGTCTTCCTTTTAATCTCTGAAAAGGGAATGTCCTAATTATTTTTCTTATTGCCATTGCAGACTACCTGATACCCACAGATTAGGAATGAAAGGTTTATTTCGGCTCAGAGTTTGTAGAGGTTTCAGTCCACAGTTGCTGGCTCCAAGGCAGGTGGTGTGGCAGAGGGGCACTGCAGGGGAGCAGTCCACAGTGTGGCTCGCAGAAGGCACAAAAAGCAGCACATAGCAGTCTGCATTCCCTCTCTCCCCTTACATTCCACCCAGGAAACAGGCCTGTGGATTGGTGCCACCCACACCTGGGCTGGGGCTTCCATTATCCATGCCCACAGGACGATGTTAAACCCATTAAGTGGACTGAAGTTATCCCTGTAACATACCCTAGATCTAGTAAGCTCTGAAAAACCCCACCTGTGAGTATATGAGGCTTTGAGGACACATCTAGACACAAGCCATAACTGAGCAGAAACAAATTTATACCAAAGGAGAATCAGTTTAGGGTGATCAGTTAATTGAGGTGATGTTAGCTGCTCTGACAGACTTCAAAATTCATGACTTATTTATTTTTCATTTATTACATAAATGAACTTAAGGAAAATGAGTTAGGTGACTGTTTTCACACTCACTGCATCCAGTGGAGGCCTTCCAGCATTGCCTTCCATTCTCCCACTTAGAGCTCTGGCAGAAGTGGGCCAGGAGTGTGGCAGTTATTTATATCCAAGCCAGCAGAAAAGGAAGCTGGTTTATGTTTCAAGCTGTGCCCTGGAAATAGCACACTGTCATTTCACTCCCATTGCTTTGGGTAGGATGGCCAACCTGCAGGAAGGCCAGGAAATGTCATCTCCCTGCACCCTAGCAGAGCCCACCCAGGAGGTAAAATTTTCACAATTGGCTTAATGCCTAAAACAAGTCATTTTTCACATTATAAATAGCATTCATGAGCAGTTGGTGGAATCAGACTTTCCCTTTGAAGTTAGAAACTACAGTAATTTTATTATCTCAACTTGGCCACTTACAATTGCTCTCTCCTATATCTGAAGTATAGGCTTTATGGAGTCCTAATTTATACAATAATTTTTCAATTTTGTAAGCTGGGGATATATATATATACAATATTTCCAAAAATCCCATAAGTAATAAAGCATTATATTTGCTCAAAGGGTGAATAAATTGAGCAGAGATTAATTCCTTGCCAGGAATTAAGAGAATTAGTACCAAATTCAAGCTTGACTTTTTTGTTTTTTACTGTGTTAAGCACAGCCTAGCATAGCTTTGCCTGTGTTTAGGGGAAGATTATGGGGGATTGAACTCAGAGTCTCATGCATGCTAGGCAAGCCCCCTATCACTGAGCAATATTTTCAGCTCAAGTTGATATATTTTGAAATTGAAATTAGTTGATGCTGGTTTGAAGTGATTGGTTACCATTCATCTTTCATGAGCCACGTACAATCATCTTAGCATAGGTTGCTCTGTTCTTCAGCTAAAAAGCTTCCTTTAGACGCCTGAGTATTTGTGTAGGGCTAGAAAAGGATGACCGCAGCACAACATGTGTAAGCAGTTCTGAAGGATTACTAGTAGTTACTTTCAAACTAGTTCGATCTTTATATTAGTATGTGTCTATTTCAGGGGCAAGGTTCTGTGCAGGATCCCAGAAATTGATTAAGTGATGGTATGAAGTTTAGAAACCCAGTACTATAGTCCTGGCCGTACTAGTTAGTTCAAGTTGTCTGCCAGCAAGTAGACCAGATGGAAAGAAATATGCAGGAAACATAGCTACCCTCCTTTTCTCCTTAGATGTGAGGTTGAGCTTAGCAATTCCTTAGAAATGAGTTAATCAGTTACTGTGCTACTGTTACCCTATTTTCATATCCTGATATAATCTGAGTGCTACTTCTAGAAGCTATAGCTAAGCTTTATTTTTTGCTCTTTATTTTTTTTTTATTGAAGCTGTAGGTGATCACTCCACACTTCATTTCACAGCTGATTTTGTGAAAATCTGGTATGTGGGAGGAAACTTTTTGAAAGCATCCCCCAAAATACCACACATGTGCATATCCCCAACCCAAATTCAGGTATGCAGTGTATTTGTTTTTTGAAACAGGATCCTGCTATGCAGTTCAGGCTGACTTTAGCTCACTACATAGCCCAAGCTGGCCTAGAATTCGTGGTGATCTTCCTGCCTCCACCTCCCTAGTGCTGGCATGCACCACAACCGGCTGCAGTGTTTTCAAGAGTGTGGATTTTATTATTTCCCACTATGTCCTCCTATTTATTACCAAGGCTTAGCTCATGAGCTTTTCCTGTCCTTAACATTCTCTGTTTATACAACTTATTTTTTCTGTATTTAGAACAGGATCTACAGGGTCTCACTACATAGATCGGACTCATCATGACTCTCCTGTCTTCAGCCTCCCAAGTGCTGGGATCACAGGTGCACGCCACCATGCTCAGTCTCAATCACTGTCTCAGTGTGGCACACTGGGGATCAAACCCCGGTCCCTGGGTCTGCCTAAGCAGGTGCTTTAGTCTGCTGAGCTATCAGGCCAACCCTGTTTATTTATTTATTTTTCTTTTTTTATTTATTTTTTCTTTTTTATTTTTT
>NW_004524587.1:27301788-27322120 GCF_000260255.1 Octodon degus
AAAAAAAAAAAAAAAAAAAAAAAAAAAAAAAAAAAAACCAACCCAAAAACAAAGCAGTCGTAAATTGAGGCAGATTCATTTTTATATAAATACCATACAGTGTTCTTACACAAATCTAGGCGGTATAGCCTAATGCACACCTAGGCCATATGGCGTAATTTTTTCCATGGCTACTAAACCTATAAACAATACTTTCTACATTTCAATAAGTTTTACTTATTGTATGTAACTTTATAAACTTTTAAAACATTTTTTGTACCAGAAATCAAATTCACAATCTTGCCCTTGCTAGGTAAGTGTTGTGCTGCTGAGCTGTAACCCCAGCCATAAAGCTTTTTTTTTTTTGACTTATAATTAAGACATAGCATAAAACACACTGTACTGCTATACAAAATTATTTTATGTCCTTATTTCTACATACTTTTGTTTTTCAATATTTTTCATTTTTATATTTTAGACTTTTTGTTATAAACTAAAATATAACATGTTGCACTGGCCTCACTCCCAGGCAAAGTGAGCTAGCCACCAAGACTGGGTGTGGTGCACACCTGTAATCCCAGCACTGGGGAGGCTGAAAACAGGAGGATCACTACAAGTCTGAGCTGCATAGTGGGATCCTGTATCAAATACATTAAAACAAACCAACCCTATAACATAAATACACTAGCCTCTGTAGAGAGGGTCAGGATTACAAATACTGTTTTATAACTAATATTGCTATATGTATAAAAATAATGGCCATACATGTTAAGATGTGTTTTCTTGGTTGTGATATATCACAATTTTTCAAAAATCATCAAACTAAAAATAGAACTCTTTAAACTCTGGAACAAATTTTAGGAGATGAGGAAGAATAATTGAAAAGTTTAAAGGTGCAATGCTTTTCCTATTAATAAATAACCCAGGCCTGGGAGATGGCTCAGCAGCATAAGGGCCTGCTTGGCAAGTGCAAGAGCCTGAGTTCAATCTCTGGTACCAAAAATAAATAACCCATACTGAAAACTACTGGAACATCAAGTAACAGAAAAGAGAATGGAAGTCAAGAGGCAAACAGTGTAAGGTGGAGTGAGAATACCATCTTTACCCACCCGCTGCCCTCACACACATACCAGGAGGTAAGACAGAGTCCTGTGGAGAAGTGAAGAGAACAGAATGGAAAGCGCATTGCATTTTGATGTGGCTTCTTAGCTCTGGGTCCCTTACAGGATGAAAGCCAACTAGTTCTACAGTTAGAGCTGCAGCATTTAGGCAAGTGAAAGCCAATGTGTGAGGCTGGACTCAAGCCATGGCTCCGGGTGGAAAGGCAGTGGTGGCCACAACAGGGCAATGAGCAGCCTGTCCTTTTTACCAAGCTGCTGAAGTTTCTTGAGGCCACATGGTTTTATCCAGACCTCTTCCAGGAAGTGACACCACACATCAGCTGACTAGCGTATCCTGGGGAATTCCCCTAAAATGCAGCCCACATGCAGTGGGAAAGGGACTATAATGACTCACACTGGGTCGGCCCTCTAAGGCCCAGCATGAACCAGGTTAAAGGTCTGTCTTTGTCTTCATACCAATGTGACTGGGAAAAACAGACTCTGCAGTCACTCATAAGAAAAAAGGAAACACCCAGGGAGAAACACCGATGAACCTTGAGCACTTTATGATAAGCGAAATAAGTCACCAAAACACCTATGATGTACACAAACACTGTGATTGAACTGATGAGGAGTATGAACAGTCCACAGAAACAGAAAGGAGAACAGTAGCGGGTGGGGTGGGGAAAGTAGGGAGCTAGTATATGGAGTTTCAGTTTTGGAAGATGGAAAAAGTGTAAGACACGGGTGGTGACTGCTGGGTTGTACATTGTGAATGTTCTCAATACATTGAACTGTGCATTCAAAAATGATTATATTGTTAGATTTTTCTCATACAATATAAATAATAAAAAAAATCACTGAAGTTCAAAAAAATGGTCAAGGCAATCAATACACAAGACAAAGAACTTAATATTCAAAAGGAAAAAAAAAAACCTTTTTAAAAATAAGGGCTGGGGATGTAGCTCTGTGACAGAGCACTGCCTAGCATACATGAAGCCCTGGCTTCAATTCCAGGACCAGGAAAGAGAAAATCAAGAGACAAATACTCCAAGCTCAAGGTATAGGCTGAAGACAATCACGAATCTGATTAAGGACAAGCATTGAAGAACACTGTTGGAGAGCTTGCCACAGAGCTCTCCCTGCCTTGCTCTTCTAGACCCCCAGGACCAAATGAGGGTGTCTTTGGTTCAGCTCTGTCCAGCCCTGCTATTCATAATACACAAATGAGAAGTCCCAGAAACCAGTTCTGTTTGGGAAAGTTTTCTTTTGTTCGAGGCTTCGATGGTTAATATGCTTGACGAATTTCAGAGTCTCTCTGTCTCTGTAGACCAATGCCAAAGAATTGTTTTCTGGATTCACTATTAGCAACTGAAAAAGGCAAATACAATGACATTTCACAGCACAGAACTCCTTCTCAACTCTTCAAAAATTAGTACAAAATAGTTTCTATAGCACACATCTAAGATGGGGATAGGGGATTTTTTGAAAGAGGAAAATAAACTTTCTTCTGGTTTTTAAGGCATTTTATAACAAGCTCCATTCTATCAGCAAATACCCAGAAAGGTTTAGTTAATGCATGTATTTCTAATGACATTAGAAGATTTGTGGGAAAAGATTTGTAAGAAATTTGCAATTTCTCAGTAAGGTAGAACAAATGCTTAGTAATTATCCTTTAGCATCTTTATTCTATGCCGAGTATTTTCTTGTAGAAATTAAGAGCCACTGCCAGGCATTACAACAAAGACTACTTAGCTAAAGATGCTGGCAGAGGTCATAGAAATTGGGTCTCTGAAGAATGAAAGCTTTCTTGTGAAGTGAAATGGAGCATTTGCGTAAGGAGCGCCTTACCTCTTCATCTTCGCCTTTGGCAATATAGGAAGTAAAGCCACCATATTCTGGCTCCCAGCCTAGCAAGAGAAAACCCAGCACTCAGAGAGCTCTGGCCACAAGGGTTGACTCACCCACAGGAAGTGAGAGCTCTGGGATTCACAAGTCACCAGATCTACAGCTTGTGAGCTTACCGTCTGTATCAAGAGTCCCTTTCCCTAAAAGGCCCAATCTCCCACAGATAAACTGGAATGCAATCTTACTTGATGCTGAGTAAGAAAATTGAGAGACTTCAATTTTAAATATACTTAGAAAGGCAATTACCTGAGAGCTATGGGTGGGAGAAGAGGCCTGGGGGTAAAACTATGGTAGAGTCCATCTCCCATTCCTAGGTCAGATATAAATTATACTTTGAGTTGTGTGACTGAAATTCATGACACTCAACATCCTACAGAACTGTGAGATCCTGTGACAGGAAATCTTGGCTATAGAAAAATCATTTTTGAGTTGGTTTAGCTGGAGAGAATCATTCAGGAGAGACTGGTCCTCTAAGCAAACAGTTCTCTGCTTTTTGTCCTCCTTACCTTCGCAGCCACAATAAAGAACTAAGTCCAAGGCAAATTCCGTCTGGCTGTTGTCATGGATTAAAGTGTAGTGACCAGTCCTCCAACGCCTCAGTTCCCCCTGGCAGGTGGGGACACTTGACTCTAAGAAAAAACAACAGAAGAAAGACCAATAAATTTTACAGATAACTCTAAGACAAATACTAGAGTGAAGAATTGACACTTGGTGATCACAGCAGTTAAGGTAAAACTATTCTTGTAAATCTTTAGCTACCACCATCCATATAATCTTATAAATGATTGTCAGACGTTACTAGGTCTATTTGAGGGGAAAGGAAGTTAAATTTCACTTTCTTTGTAATAAATATAAAATTAAAAAAATTATTTTTAGGGAAGGGGCTATAGGGTGTTCAGGGTCTCACTACTAGATTGGACTCCTATTGATTCTCCTGTTTACAGCCTCCCAAGGGCTGGGATTAGAGGCTCACCTACACATCCAGTCTCAATTGCTGTCTCAGTGTGCCCCTGGGGGCGGGGCCAGCACAGCAGGCCTGAGGATTACACCCAGGCCCCTGCACATGCTTGCAGGCACTTTAATCTGCTGAGCTATTTGGCTGGCCCACTAAATTTTAAATTTAGAATCATCTCCAAATACATAAATTTTTGGAACTTGAGTACTATTGAATCTTGAAGAAGGGAAGAGATTTCTCAATGTGTTACTACCAAAAGCAGAATCCAGGCAAGGAGATATAGATCTGTCTACTATAGCACTGTACAGTATGTAAGTGGGGAACACTTGCCCAGCATGCATGAGACCCTTGGGTTGATGGCTGGCACACCCATGAAAAGAAAAGCTAAATCATGCTGAACAAAATTGCAGAACACATAGAATAGAGGGTTAATAATCCCATAAATAAATTTTTTACAATAGGTTTGAAAATGACAAAAGGCAAGATACTCAAATGCCCAATAAATATAAAGAAAACTTAAAACCATACACTATTAATCAATGAAAGGTAAATGCTTGTTCTTATCCACAGAACAAGCAGTTAGAAAATAAAACAGAATAATAATTAATTTGCCAGAAAGGACAGACTCAAATAGAATGCTGGCCTGCGCTGGTGGTATAGTGGTGAGCATAGCTGCCTTTCAAATAGAATGCTGGTGGGAAGACAGACTGATACAAGTTTTAGGGAACAAAACGTAACAATTGCTTTAAAATTCTGAGCAGTCTATTGGCATGGTGGTGTATACTTATAATCCTAGCACTATAGGAGGCTGAGGCAGGAGGATTATGAGTTTGAGCCTACTCTGTATAATTTAGTGACTTTACAAGACCCTCCCTCAAAATAAAATCAATCCCCAGTACTAAAAAAAAGAAAAACATGCAGATTTTGTTTTTTTTTTTTTGAACCAGGGATTGAACTCAGGCCCTTGCGCTTGCCAGGGAAGCGCTTATTCTACTGAGCCATCTCCCTGGCCCAAAACATACAGTTTTTGATGTTGCACTTTCTCTTCTCTCATCCATGTACTAACCAGGCCTGAACTGGCTTAGCTTCTGAGGTCAGCCCTATTAACACCTACAGTCCTAAGAAGCTGTTCTCATGATGGTGGAGAGTTAGAAAGAACCCAAACATACCACCTGAGGTTGGTTAAAGTCATGCAATGAGATACGCTACGTCAATAAAATTATTAGAACATTGCACAGGAAACATAAGTATGCAAAGCTGCACTGGTTGGGGAAGGCAAGGGCTTCCTAGAGTGTGTAGATCTGTTACTATAAAGGATATAAAATGTTTGCCCCTGTGAAATACTAAGTGAGAAAAAAAGATTACAGAAAAATCTGTAAGGCCTAATCCCATTATATTAACCTTATTTTATTTTTTTTATGTATTTAGTATGGGATCTATAGGGCCTCACTACACATACTGGATTCGTAGTGATCCTCCTGTTTTCAGCCTCTCAAGCACTGAGACTATAGGCATGCGCCACCACGCCCAGTCTCAATTGTTGTCTCAGCACACCGGGGTCAAACCCTAGCTGCTGTGCTCTACTTCAGCAGGCACTTCAGTCTGCTGAGCTATCTTGGTGGCCCCCACCTAACCCCATTATAAACCTATGTGTATATATATTTTCTGGATCACCTGCTCACCTTCTCAGTCACTCCTTCTCATGTAACTCTATTACAATGCCATGTACGTTTTCTTGTTTATGCATATGTATACATTCAATCTGTCTGTATTCTTTCCTACCAGCTTGTAAACTACTCCAGGAAAGCAACAACCTTGTCTGCTTCGTGTCCCAACTCCTGAATTATGGGGCTGAGCACAGCAGTAGATCCTCAAGAACTATTTGTTGAGTGAATGAATCATTGTACAGTGAATGGTTAAAGGTAAATAAAGACAGATCCTGACACCAACTTACTTTTCTTTGCTACTTCTTCCTCTGGTGCCGAATCTGTCTGTTCACTGCTTTGTTGGCTGTTGTTACTAATGGCTGCCTGATTATTCTCTGAGGAGCTATGGCTAGTCCCCTCTTCAGTGCTACCAGTTGTACAAGCTGCTTCTCCCTCTGTCTTGTCTTTGAGCTCATCTTCTGAAGGGGCCAAGAAGTGAAGCTTCAGGCCTGTGAAGTTGGAAAGCAGCAAGAACAGTGCCTCCGAGCGAAATAACTCCATGCAGTCCTTCAGTACATCAGGCAGCTGACTCTCCTCAGCTTTTTCATAAAATCTGAAAAGCAGCAACGTCGAGTTCATCAAGCCCTATGAGTACAATTACGCCTGGACCACATGCTGATCATTACTTTTGACCTGTCTCCCCAAACCTTTCTCACAATGGTGAGTTGGTAGGCCTGCTACTGGATACCCCTTGGAACAGAAAAAGATGCCAGTGCCCTATTTTTGGAGGTGAGCTGTGCAGACCAAAAAGGAAGATGCGGAATGCAGATGCAGATGTCTTGGATGACGGGTTCTACCTTTTGTTAGGGGGACCATGGCTAGTCCATTCAACCTCTCCTTTCTCCAATGCCTCACAGACCTTTGCGAACTTCTCAGGCTAGAAAATGAGCAAATAAAGAAGCAGTTAGCAATTCCTATGAACCCACACAGCTCTGGCAGGTGTAGCAGCTTTATAAAACTTCAGTCTCCCTGATTCCTAAGTTTCATGGAACACTCACCTCTTTCCCACTAGATCTACCACTGTGAAGTCAGGGCATAGACTGGATACAGTGTCATCTTGCTTAGCTAGGAGACCTGAGTGTCAATGCGAGCATTCCTTTAGGTGCCTGCCTGTCTTCAATCTCTAATTCTTAGATTTACAAAACAAGGAGTATAATAGAGACTTTCTAATGCATAGGCTATAGTGAGGAAAAGGATTAACTGCATTACAGTGAGGGTTGTTACAAGGGAAGTTTCTACACTAAAGCAGATTTTCTTGGCCCTCATTTAATGAATTTTCTAAATTCAAAAGGTTGAATGCTAACACAAAAGTTGGTTAATCTATTACATAATCCCCAAGAGGCTTTACATTGGTTTCCAATTTTGTAACAGAATTCTATAATTCTGTTAAAATTTTACAAGGAATACTAGCGGCCCCTATTAGCTATAAACATGTGAAAGAGGAAAAAATACCTTATAGCATGGTTTAAGTGCAATTAAATTAGTTAAATACGTTTATTTACTATAATACTTCTCAAATCCCATAATATGCTACATGCCAGCTATAAAACTCCAAGGAAGGGAGAGAGCATGCAGACCCTCTCCACCTCGTTTCATGGAGGAACAGCTCCTGGGAATATGATTCCATTGGGCCCACGGCGAACTGGGAAGCACTAGTTACGTCACGTAGCCCTCACAGATTTCCACAAAAAAAAAAAAAAAAAAAAAAAACAAGGCAGGTATTACCCTAATATAGCTGATGATAAAATAAATACCCAGACAAATGCAGTCATTTACCCAGGTTAGTAAAACCAGAGCCAGGATGTACATATAGGTCTTCTGATTTCAGATCTCTTTTCATTGTAAAAAATTGCCTCATCACTGCCAAACATTCATGAGTAGATGTTGATTTCTGGGTGCAGTGGTACATGCCCATAATCTCAGCTACTTTGGAGACAGAGGCAGGAGGATTGCAAGTTTGAGCCTATTCTGAGCAACTCAGTAAGACTCTGTCTCAAAATAAAAAGAGTTGGGGATACAGCTCAGTGCTAGAACATTTTTCTAGTATGTAATCTCTGATACTGTAAAAAATAATAAAAAATGTAAAAATGATATTGCTGAAGTATAATTAACAGTATCTAGTGTTAAAAATAAGCATCAAACAAAATATAAGTATCATACTCATCAAAGGAATAGAAAGGCAACTAGGTAATAAACAACTCCCTTTCAGGGTTTTTATGTGCCTGTGTGCATTGTCTGATAAGGTTCTAGAAAAACTGAGTGCAATGGTCTTTAATGACCTATAATCCCAGCTGGTAGGGGAGCTGAGGCAAAAGGATCACAGGTTCAAGGCCAGCCTGGACATCCTAGCAAGACCCTGTTTCAGAATAAAATTTAAAAAAGGGCTGAGGATGGAGTACAGTATTAGAGGACTTGCCCACCATGTGCAAGACTCTAAGTTCAAATCCCTGGTATCACAAAAATAAATAACAGAAAGCAGTTCTAGACTAATGAGAATATCCAAGAGATTCTTAATCTACTAAGCATACAACTAACACCAATGTGTACTATTATCATTTCTGTATTTTACTTAAGACAGATAAAATATAGAGCCAGAAGGAAAACAAAATTCTCTTCCTGCTAGCTATTCACCCATTCAAGAGGCAAGTTTGCCTGCTGAACAAGATATGTTGACTTACCTTCAGAAATTCCTTCAGGAGAATTTCAGACCTTTCTTCAAACTCTTCTTGAATTTGAGCTTGATATTCCATGTCCAGATAAGAAGGGTTGATCCACTCATACAGGATTTCATGCTTACAAAGAAGCAGCAGATACAAGACAGTTAATAATAATTGCTCTTTTTTTCTTCTATCTGTGTGTGTGTGTGTGTGTGTGTGTGTGTGTGTGTGTGGTCAGCTCAGCCCACCAGGGGGCAGGGCTGGCTGGCATGTAGTGCTGGGGGATTGAACCGCAGTCCCTCTGCTTTGCTAAGCTTGTTCTAAGTAGGTGCTTTAGACCACTGAGCCATCTCATCAGCCCTTTTCTTCTATCTTTCACACTAACTAAAATACATGCAAATCTTCACTGTGTAAGTGACTCCCATGAAGCATAAAGTACTGGGAAACTGCCCGAGAAACACAAAATTACAAGTTTATCTAAGAAAACCAGAAGGTGCAAGCTCCAATTCTAGTTTCTTTATCAGGAAGACCTAATTTTAAACTCAGAAAATGAGATGCTAGAACTCCTAAAATAAGAATCCTTATAATTTGTCCTTACATCTTTTGGGATGTGAGGGTACCGAGGTTCGAGGGGTTCAAAGTAGGCAAGAGGCCTGGTCAGTGAAGGGCCATGAAACCAGCCGCTGATAGACAAACGCGACTTTTCTTCAGAAAGGACCTCAGACACCTGAAAAGACAGCAGCAACTGCACATCAACAAATGAATAAGAAGGAAGAATACAAGCCAAGGCACATGGACCCTTGGATCCTTCATGCTAGGTGTGAAAGCATCCTGGTCAGTTCACAAGCCCAGCTAAAAACTGTCACATTTAGATAATAGATAGCTAAAAAAACTGTCCTTAGTACTTGTATACTGCTGTATTTATAGCTTACAATCTTTACCTGGTGAAAGGATACTGGAGACACTTCAAAGAAAACCAGTTTGTTCCATGCAGGGACAAGAGACTTGATGATCTGCTTCGGCTGAAAGTGTTCTGTACCGGGAGAGAACATATCCACAAATATGGCTCAGTGTCATTAACCGCTTCCAGGCTACTTCACTTCACTCCTGACAACTCTCAAATTTCTGAGGTTATGTGGAAGTACCCATTAGAGTCTAATAAACCACCCCCTTCCATCTGTTTCATTCATGCTTGCTCATTTTTCTAGGTGATATGTTCTTACCATATCATCTGTTTAAAACTGATAAGGGCTAAAGTAAGTTCTGGAAGTTTCCTGGTATCAGCTTGTGGTATCAGTCATTCAAAAAAAACCCTGATGGGGGCCTGCCCATTAGCTCAGTTCTTTTAAGTGCCTGCGTAAGCAAAGGCAGTTAGGCTCAGGATACTGTGGCTCAATTCCGAGATCCTCATGCCTGCCCTTAAGGCATCCTGAGCCAGCCAAAAAAAAAATCTATCTCAACATTTTCTCATGCTTTACCAGACTTGCCCTTAAGGAATCCTGAGCCAGTCCCCGCCCCCCACCCCCCCCCACACAAAATCCTTCAAAAAAACCTTGACTTCCTGGTCCTGTCAGATGCATAACCACAGGCATCTGTGTATGCTGTCTCCCCTGCCACAGTCAGTATTTAGAAGCAGGGTCTATTTTTCATCTTTAAAAAAAATTTTTTTTATTTATTTATTTAATTTTTGAACCCCAGTCCCTACTTTGATTCGTTGATCTGGCCAGCTTCCATCTCTTTTATATACTCTGTAGTTTCTGACTTTCAAAATCAAGTCATCTGCTCTTCAGATATCTGAGAAAATTTTTCTTGAGATGTCTTTTTTCAGCGTTTTAATTTTAATTAGAATTTTTATGAGTACACAGTAGCAGTATATAATGATGACCTTCATTGTGGGATATTTCTCATCTTAAATCAATTCTAATTTTATCTCTGGAGTAATGACTATTTTCAGTACAGCTTCAATGAGTGGCTGTCCGGGCTGGCATTAATCCCTCCTGAGGTAGCCACTGTAACAAGTGGCTTTCATGGCCTTCAAAGTGCTATTGAGTCAGCTTGGTTTTAATTCAGGAATGACCACATGCACCCATCTTACCATCAGTGCTGTACAGGTCCAGGGTGCCCCCCAGGGCACTGTCCCAGGGAGGAACCAGGTACAGAATGAAGGCCACCCGGCGCCCTTCCAGCTCATCATCATGGCACAGCAGGGCATCTGCAAAATTTTAACGGACATCTTAGGTCCCCGAGTACACCTGCTATCTGACCCCTACTTTTAGTATCAGTTCATCTGATATTCAGCTGTAATGTCAGCTCCAGGTTTAAATGTCCCTCGGCTTTAAAAAATGACATGCTTCTTTGCCAGGCATGGTGGCACATACTTGTTAGGTGGCTGAAGGAAGAGGAGGCCAAGTTCAAGCCCAGCCTGAGAAACTTAGTAACTGAGTGAGACCCTGTCTCAAAATAAAAATAAAAAACAGCTGGGAGTATAGCTCAGTGTTTGGGTTCAATACCAAATATTGGGGAAAAAAAAAGAAAAGAAAAAAAGACACGTGTTTCTTCTTATTAAGTACCGAAATAAAAGCCAATATAAAAAAAAAACAAAACTCTATAGGGGCTGGAGAGATGGCTCAGTGGTCTAAAGCACCTACTTGGAACAAGCTTGGCAAAGCACAGGGACCGCGGTTCGATCCCCCAGCACCACATGCCAGCCAGCTGCGCCCTCTGGTGGGCTGAGCTGGCCACACACACATACACACACTAAATAAATAAATGTTAAAAAACAAAACAAAACTCTATAAACAGTG
This sequence comes from Octodon degus, assembly GCF_000260255.1. Lineage (NCBI taxonomy): Eukaryota > Metazoa > Chordata > Mammalia > Rodentia > Octodontidae > Octodon > Octodon degus. The sequence continues at coordinate 27,312,898 of NW_004524587.1, forward strand.
AAAAACGTACCACATATACAGATAAATCTATATATCATCATTAATAATATTTTAATATATATTTTACCTATATAAAGGTATTTACTTTTTTAAAAAAGGTATCCCAATGTGACTACCTGTGGCTTGCCTTCCAGATCAATATGTCCATTTAACATCACTTTGTCTTTTTTCTTTTTTCTTTTTTTTTTGTTTTGGTACTGGGGATTAAACTCAGGACTTTGCCCTCAAGCTGCTGAGCTAACTCCCCAGCCCCTTAACATCACTTTTAATAGAATACTTTTAATCCTTTTTAAAGTATTCTATTTTACGAATATGAATTCTATTATATGAATCGAAATTTATATTCAACTATATGAATAGAAATTTACTTTCCTCCCTCTTTAATTGGTCTCCTACTTCTGATTAAGTCGTTTTTTGGCTATTAGAGTGCTTTAATGAATATTATCTATCAATCTTTTCATACCTGTTCCTATTAACTGCTTAAGCTAAATTTCTAAAGCCACATGGTGGGCTGAGCAAGGCAGCCATCTATGTGGGGTTGAAAAGAAGAGAAGACCATAGTGGCCTGAGACAGCTGACACACAGGACTGTGCCAATAAGAAACATATTGAAGAGAATGGGATTCTGGTTTCTCACTGCTGAAGAAGGAAAAGAAGAAATATGGAAAAAGAAGAAATCTATTAACAAACCCTGCGCTGGTTTCTTTGATTTTTTTGAGACAGGGTCTTGCTTGGTAGTGCAGTTTGGTCTGGAACTCACTATATAGCCTAGGCTGGCCTTGAACTTGTGGTGACTTTCCTGTCTCAGCTTCCAGAGTGCTAGGACTACAGGTGTACCACCAGGCTCCTCTGTGCTGTCTGTATAATTAAAACTGGTGGAACAATGTCAATTCAATTTCCTAAATCTATATACACATAGATATAGCAATACATATAAATACCTGTGTATGCATCCATGTATATGTGTATATTCATACATGCATTATAATGAAAGAGTCTGGGGTCTCAATGGCAAAGACACCGAGAATCCAGACCTTGATTATTAAGTATCATTGTTCCCTAAAAGGAACTAGAGTTCTTGAAAAGAATGGCTAACTAGGTTATTCTTGGACTTGGGAAAGAAAATGTAAGCCTGAAAATTCTTGTTTTACAGCAAGTAAAAAATGAAATGGGGACACAGCAAAATGATACAGATGTCAGTTTGAACATGCTCTTCTCGATCAACCCCAGGACACTATAAGCATCAATATCATAATACAAACTATTATACTTGGGTGTGGTGGCACATGCTTATAATTCCATCTACTCAGGGGCTCAGGTAGAAGGGTGGCAAATTCAAGGTTGGCCTGGGTATGTTAGTGAGACCTTGTCTCAAAATAAAATTTAATAAAGGGTTGTATAAAAAAGCTCAGTGGTAAAACATTTGCTTAGCTTGTGCAAGGCCCTGGGTTTAATCTCTGGTACCAGGAGAAAACAAAAACCAAAAACCCAAAGCCAACAACAACCCAAACCCCAAAAGCCCCAAATAGTCCATTATAGGGACAGCATACCATAAACCTATACCAATATAAGTGAATGAGTAAATAATGGGGAAAGAAACGATAGCTAATAAATATAGAAGAAATGAATGCATTATAAAAATCACTATTTGGCAACTTCCATTGGAATAACTTAGCAAAAAACATCAGTGGATGTTAAAACAAGTGAAACAAAATTTGGTGAGAAATGGGATAATTATATAATTTTAAAGCATCTCTTTAGAAAATACAGAGTGACAAAGGAAAAAGAATAGTGGGCAAACTTATATCAACCAACACTAAGTAGTCAAAGTTAACTCCATTAATAACGTAACAGAAACTGTCCCACCTAGTAGGACATAGTGAAAGAACAGAATTTACTCTTGGTGCAGACTCGTGGCTTGAACTTAATTATGAGGAAACATCAGACAAATTCAAATGGATTACCAAAGTACTACAAAATAACTTGCTTGTAAATCCTCAGAAGCACCAAGATCCTGAAGTCCAGAAAGGACTGAAAAGTTATTCTGGGCTGAGAAAGACAGACATAACCAGTAAATGTGCAATGATAAAATGGACCCTTTTGCTAGTGAGAACCAAATACTAAATGTAAATGGGCCCTGTGGGCCAAGCAGGAATGATGTCTGGGTGCTCATTTGCTGATTTTGCTGATTACTACTTTCAAGCAGGACAGTATATTCGTTACAGAAAGTTCTGAAGTAATCCAGTGGTAAGAAATATAACTGCAATTTACTTTTAGGTAAAATAGGAAACTGATTATTTGTATTGGGCTTGCCACTTTTTGATAAGGCTGACATTACTTCAAATTAATAAAGATATATAACATGGCTTTTCATAGGTATCACTCACGTTATCCCCCTAAAAGTTATCAATTTCAATTTCCCCAGGACAATATATAATAGGAAACCCAAATCAAGGCTTAATTTATTTATATGGACTGATTGACTGAGAAAGGATCTCACCATGTAGTTCGGCTGCTTTTTTTTTTTTAATGTATTTGATCACAGCTCATAGTGATCCTCCTGTCTCAGCCTCCCTAGCCTTGGGATTACAGGCATGCGCCAGTTGAGAGCTGTGGAAGCTGGAAAATCAGTCAAAGGTGTGTAGGCGGGAATGAGCTCAATGCCTAAAGCAAACAAGCTACCTCAGTCCTGAGATAAGCATCCTGACTAGTTAATGTTAGCTATTAGTCACCAGGCAACCTTGTGTCACACCTTACTAACTTTGCAAAAGTATAAAGAAACATAGGTCTCATGGTGCTGGCAAATCAGTCTTGTCTACTAGGCAGACTGGCCACCACCTAGCCCAGCTTTGTCTTCTTGTCTATCTTTCTCATTCCTGCTGCTGTTTCTCCCCACGAAACCACATCCGGCTTCAGTGGCTGGCACAGCATTTTTTTTTTAATGAGCAGAATATATTTACTGAGTGAAAGAAAGCTCCTGTCCAACAGAGGTACAGGAGGGGGGCCTGAGCGGGTAGTTCCCCCCTGGCACAGCATGTTGTGCCAGGGATCAAACCAAGATCCTGGTGCTTGTCAGGCAGGCATTTATACCGCGGAGCTACCTCTCCAGCCTAGTTCAGGCTGGTTTTGAATTCAGTATGTAGCCTGCAGTAGCCTTGAACTCATAGCACTGCCTCAGCCTCTGGAGTATTGAGATTACTGGTATGTGCTGCCACTTTCAGCCATAATTTTATTTAGTACAAAACAAAAAAACAAAAATTCCCCAAACTTGTATTTGAAAGTATAATTATGTGCCCTGAAAAGAAATAGAAGGATGCACCCTAAACTCGTGACAATGGCTACTAAAAAAGAAAAAAAAGTGCAGAGAGGTGACCATCATCAACACAGAATCCTTCTATTGTGCTTGAACTTGTTCCTTTATGCATATATTCACTTACTACTTTCAAAAAAAAAAAAAAAAAAAGGCATTGAGATGGTTGTTTCTTAGGGAGTCCATGAACAAAATTTATTATCTTTAACTGTCCCGATGCTGTATGCAAAGTTGCTACACATGTGCGTTATGAGCACTTTTCTCAAAATATGCTCAGTAGCTTTCATCATATTCCCAAAGGAAATTATTCCCTTATCTCATCCAATAAGGTGGTAAAGTCTACAGCCTAGATCCTAACTATGAAGGAACATTAAGGCCAGTGTTTTGATACACAGATGGTACCTTTACATTATCATGGAGTTAAAGCCTCTAACTCTTACAGACAACTTTGCCTTCCTTACCAGTGAATTCATACTTAGCACAGGACATGTCAATGGTTGGTTCCAGGTCAATGCTAGAAATGTCAGAAAGCCAGGCCCGGAAATCTTCAAAGAGAAGTTTCCTAGAAGTATAAACAAAAGATGACTTGTTATACCACAGTGTGGGCTCTCTCTGGATCCATGCCACAACTGTTTTCCTGGAGGTCACATTTTATTCAAGAGATTTCACCGAAAAGGTCCTGAGAAATGTTTCACACTTTTAACTTGCACAGTTTAAGACCAATAAATGTAAATCCTAGCTCTCAAGGCTCATTTATTTCATTTTCTTCCTTCTAAATTTAAAGTATGTCCGACCACAGCAGGACTTTTGGCTTTTGTTATAACAACTTACCATATCACTGCTACATTCCAAATTACTGATTTGTTGAGACATGTTTTTGAGCAAGAAAGTGGAAAATTCAACTGTTTTTTTCTTTAAACTAAATATGTGTTCTTTTCCCATATTGACTACTCTGAAGCCAACTGGTTAATTTTTTATTTATTTATATTCATTTATTTATTTTGCCTTTTTGAGACAGGGTTTTGCTATACAGTTCAGATTGGCCTTGCGCTCACACTGTAGCCTAGGCTGGCCTTAACTCCATGGTGATTCTACTGCTGCAGCTTCCTGAATGCTGGGATTACAGGCATGAGCCACCACACCTGGCTGCTAAATGATTCTTATAAATCAATTCAGTTCTGACACTACCTGTAAGAGGTTAGCTATGTAAGGCCTCAGTCCACTAGGACTGCCTCTCATCTGCAGACAGCACTTTCAAGTCCAGAAAAGGCTCATTCCTGTAGATGGACTATATAGCAGATTCCCACAATACCCTCCTCAAGTTTGGTTCTTTGCTGGGCAGTTTACATTCTACATGGAACAGCCAAAAGGAAGATATTCATGGGCAAAGCACTGCGGAAAGGGCCCACTATGTTCCCCAGCACCTACAAGTTTTCAACAAACTGAATCCCTCTTGGTTAGGGATTTCTATGGAGACTGCATTATGCAGGCATGATTAATTAAACAAACCACTCACCACCGTTGAATACTGCCATCAACTGCTAGCCTCTCTTTCCCTTCGAAGGTTGGAGTACCAGTACTGAAAGTTCCAACCCTCTAACCACACTGTCAGCATCCCTGGATACCAGCCAGCCCCACACCCCAAATCTTCAGGGCTTTCCAACTTCATCTCATTAATATACACTCAGGTGTAGTCAAGGGTTTAACATTTCATTTACCTTTATTGATCTTATATTCCAAAGGTTTTAAGAGCTTGATGCCAAGAATGGGAACTAAGAACAAACAGATTTCCTTTTACAAATTACAGTCACAGAAGCACTCACTGAGTACCATCACTCAATGAACACTTGGCTGATACTGTTGCAGAAGGTCACAGGGACTTTATACTGCAGAGACAGTACGTACAAACTGCACAGGAATCAATAAAATCCTTCATAATTCTGGTGCTAACAAGGTACCAAGAAAAAGATGGTGCACATTTCCATTTACTAGTTAAATTGACTCCCTGGACAGAAATCTCTAATACAATGCATAGCTCACTCAGCCAAAGAACTTCTGAAATTAAGTTAACTTTCATGATTTTTAAAAATTTTAAAGGATTTACATTAATTTAAGTCATGTACATTAAGATATTTGATTAGTATTTTTTGATGATCCTGGTCCAAAAATACATTATGATTATTTAGGACATAATATTTTTATTTTTACACATTTGACCGAGGTTTTCTAGTAAACAATCACTGCAGTGGAAAAGAGCATGAAGGTCAGCCTCCAGCCATTGGCAGCTGCCCTGCTCAGGGCCTAGGTTCCTCCTTACCCAAGTGGTGAGGTGGAGGGGTGTACGTCCCTTCCTTTATTAGCTTATCCCGCTGCTTCTTGATGGCATTCATGTGCTTCATTGTTTTCTGCCAAAGTAAACGCTCTACCAAATCATCATATTCTATCTTGCACTCTTTATTTACCCAGGTAGCACCAGTTCCATGTGCACATTCTAGCCATTCTTTCTCAAACACATGACATTGAGAAGCAATTCTATAGGGCTGTTTAGAACTTTGGCTCATGTGATGATCTAAACTAATGCCGTCTTTTCTGCACATCAAAGAAAGACATGACGTCACACAGAAGTGCCTTTGACTCCTTCCCAGGCTGCAGCTTCAGCACGACCCAAAAATACATAATTAAAATTGCCCCCAATGCAAATTTGGTGTTCATAACTAGATATCAACTTTCCACATAGGTCTGTTTCCTTATCAAATAACTTTTTATATTATATGCCACTAAAAATATGCCATAAAATATTATGCTTGGTTGGTATAACCAGAAGCGTTCTGTAACTTTTAAAGGCAGAACTAACAGTTATTTAGAAGGACCAAGATAGCAAGCTGCTCCAGACAGTGTGGGTGATAAAACATTTCTATAAAATGTTCCTATTTTAAACAACTAATATCATCAAACTCTTTTACTAGTAGCATTAATTTCCACAAATTTATTCCATAGAAAGATTCTTCTACCCTTTCTATGAATGTGCCAGGGCCAGATTTATTTTCTGGACATCATTTTTTGGATTTCATTTCTGGACATCATTACCACTTTTAATTTCATTCATGAGAATTCTCGTGGGAACCTAAATAGGAGATAAAAACACAAAGATTGGCTTTCTGTAATGACCAGGGAATTCTGGCTCTCACACCATCTGGTTGTGACCCTTTGGGCATGGACTATAACTTGTCCCAGCTGAAATGACTATCAGAGGCTGCTGTGAACTAAAGATGGAATACCTTAAAGTGAGACTGTTTTTCTTTAAAGGGAAAAAAGTCTAAATAAACTTTAAATATTATACGTTACAATTAACATATGAGCAATACTTCAGGATTTAGAAGAAATAACAGTCTGTGTAGAGTACCAGCACATATTAAAATCTCAGAGCTAAGAGAATTTAAAAACAAACCCCAACTCCTACCAGATAGTTGAAAAACAGCTATTATAAAGCAACATGTGTTTATTATAGAAAAACTAGGGAAAAAAATCCCACAGATGTAAAGAGAAACTGTTTTTAAAAAACCCCTGTAATCCTACTAGAACATTCCATTTCCTAAGTTCTTCATTATATACAGATATCTCAATATATGTGTACTTTTTTCTTTAAAAATTTTTTTAAACTCTTTTATATTTATGTATTTACTTATTTATTTGGCACAGGGTCTCGCTACACAGCTCAGAGTCATAGGGATCCTCCTGTCTCAGCCTCCCCAGTGCTGGGATTACAGGTGTGGGCCACCACACCCAGTTTCAGTGGCCGGCACAGTATGCGATACTGGGTATTGAACCTGGTTCCTTGTACTTGCCAGGCAGGTGCTTAGACCACCAAGCTATCTCCCCAGCCCTAATAATAACAATAATAGTTATTATTGTTATTATTATTATTATTATTATTATTCCTTTGCAGTACCAGGGATTGAACTTAGGACCTTGTGTTTGCCAGGCAGGTGCTTATGCTACTGATTTTTATCCCCAGCCCTTTTCCTCTCAAATAGGATCATATCATATGGGTCAACTATCTTTACTTTTTTCTCGATAAAAGTGTATTTCAATGAATTTAAGAAGGCTTTGATTGCAAAATTTATTACTTTGCACCTAAGAACAAAATGTTGTCAATTAAATTTGTATAAAACCATGATTGTGTAAGACACTGGATCACACAGACATTTAAAAAAAAAATATATGTAAAAAATAGAAACTAAAATCTTTGAATTGATGAAAGAAGAGTACAGCTAACAAATTCTAGTATTTAAATTCTAGTATTTAAATACTTCCTTTTTGTACTGGCAATCAAACTCAGGACCTTGTACTTGCCAGGCAGGCACTTGTGTCACTGAGCTATATTCATACATTAATAGCCATAAAGCTTTCCACTTTGTTTTATACCATTACCTATATAAGTTTCTATAGGTGGCCATTTAAATTTGTATATAATTTTGCTCTGTATGAACATTACAACAATCTCATAGAATCTTTGAGTATATCATTATTTTGTCAAGATAAATTTTTGTAAGTAAAATTACTTTCTAAAAAGGATACACTGGGGGCCGGGGAGATGGCTCAGCAGAATAAGCGCTTGTCTGGAAAGCGCAAGGGTCTGAGTTCAATCCCAGTTCCGTGAAAAAAAAAACAACAACAACAAAACAAAAAAAACCAAAAAAACAAAAAAGGATACACTGGGCTATGGATATAGCTCAGTGGCATAAGTGCCTGCTTGGTAAGCACAAGGTCCTGAGTTTGATCCTCAGTACCAAAGCAAATCAATCAATCAATCAATCAATCAATCAATCACATACTTTTAAGGGTCCTGATACATTTTTCCAAACCATCTTCTATAAAAGGCTGCAGCAATGTACAGTGTAAAGAAATTTATACTGTTTGGGTTTTTTCCCCTCCAGTATTTCTCTACCTAGCAGTATGACAAATGGCATCTCCATTCTTATTTTGTGTTTCCTTGACCACTAAAAAAGTCAACCTTTTTATCTTTAAATATTTAGACCTTAAAATCAGGCAAACTTGAGTTTATATCCAAGCTCCCTCAATTTTAGCTGGGTAGTCTTTTAAAAATTTTTTTTTTTATGTATTTAGTACAGGGTATACAGGGTCTTACTGTGTAGATGGGACTCATAGTGATCCTCCTATCTTCAGCCTCCCAAGCACTGGGATTATAAGCACATGGCACCATGCCCAGTCCCAGTCTCAATAGCCATCTCAGCGTACCCCGGGGATCAAACCTGGTCCCTGCAACTGCCTAATCAGATGCTTTAGTCTGGTGAGCTATCTGGCTAGCCCTATAGCTGGGTAGTCTTAAAGATGCTAGTTAATTTCTCAGTCTGTTTCTTCCTCTGCAAAATAGGATAATGTCAGCAAACACTATGTGAGACACATTTAAAGTACTTACCACTATACCTAACACATATGATACCCAACAAATACAATTATTTGCTTACCGTAAGGCTGAGATATGAGGCTCCCTTCTCTTCTTTAAATCATCAGACTTGATCATGAAAGAAAGAAAACAAAGATTTCTTTATTATTATATACTAGGGCCAAACAGCAGAATTGGCCAGTGCAGGCTCTGGCGGCGTTGCACCATAGGACGAGCTGGACTCTGCAGTCTAACTGCCTAGCTTTGGTCATGGACTAAATCTGATCCATTTGACTTGGGCAAGTTACTTGGTTTTTGTGTACCCTGCTCATTGAGAAAATACTCCATTTATCATAGAGAACTTTACTTTTTTTTTTTCTTTTCAAAGTTTTATTGATAAACATATAGCAATGAGACAGTTTCAAATCCAATCGGAAGTACAGTTTCAACAAATAATACACTGCATATATTCTTCTTAGTGGTTAATTGCTGTACAAGATGCAGACT
>NW_004524587.1:27323695-27325144 GCF_000260255.1 Octodon degus
GGGGCTGGCTGGCATGTGGTGCTGGGGGATTGAACCGTGGTCCTTGTGCTTTGCTAAGCCTGTTCTAAGTAGGTGCTTTAGACCACTGAGCCATCTCACCAGCCCTAAGTGTACAATCTTAAATCCTAAGATTTTTAACCCTTCGAAAGTGAAATCCTGTACCTACTAGAAGTTATTGCTCAGCTTTTGGTTACCTGCAAACTGCCATCTGTATAGATATATTTGCCTACTTTAGACATTACATATAAATGAAATCATACAATACATAGTGTAGTTTCTTTTACTTAGCAAAATTTTTTCAAAGTTCATCCATTTTGAAGCAGCAGATTCCTTTGTAGAGCTAAGTAGTACTCCCTTGTATGGGTATACCACATTGTGTTTATGAATTTATCAGTTGATGCAACATTTGGGTTCTTTCTATTTTTTTTGGTTATTACCAAAAAATGTTATGCACACCTGTGAGTAAGCTTCTTTAAAAAAAAAAAAAATCTGTGGGCAACCTTTTACGTAAACATTTTCAATTCTCTGGGGTTTGTTTACATGTTAAAAGAACATGATGGCTGATATTATTAAGCAGTGTGTGAGCAGTCAGACTGGTTCACAGTGACAGACTAATGCTGGTAAGAGGCAAGAACAGCTTAAACCAGGTGCTGACTGCTGGCCATGGAAGTGGTAAGGTGTGTTTTTTTTTTATCCCCACCCTCAGATACATTTCGAAGGCAGAGATAAATATTTCCTGAATGGAAGGGCTATGAGAAGTGAAAGAAGAGTCAAGGATGACTCTTTTTGGCTTAAGCTACTGGGAAGTTGCCAGTAGCTGACATGGGGAAATGGAACAGATTAGGAGAAGATCAGGAGGTCAGGTTTGGGCTCGGGTGGGAGGCTCATGCTAGATACCCAAGGGACACAAAGCCACAGGCTCCATGGGAATCTGTGTAGACTTCAGTCATTGGACTAATCCCTGGAGTACTCTTGACATTCAGGAGTCGATTACAAGGGAGGACACAGCAAAGAAAACTAAGAAGCAATGGCCTGTGAGGTGTGAAGGAAAACGAGAGACCATGGCAGCCTGAAAGTAAAATAAACATTTGTCCCTAAAAGGACATAGGATAGTAGGCCAAATGCAGTTGGGGAGTTACAGACTGGAAACTGCTAATGTGGTTCTACTAATGTGGAAGTTATGAGTGATTTTGATGAGCACAGTTTCAGTGGAATGATAGAGGGGAAAGCCTGCTAATAGTGGCTCACCAGAGAAGAGAGGAGAGGAATGTGCAGTAGCAGACAATCCTTAAAAGGCATTCTAGCTGGGTATAATGACACATGCCTGTAATCCCACCACTTAGAAGGCTGAGGCAGGAGGATTGTTGTGTTTGAGGCCAGCCTGGACTAAAATGTGAGCTCAAGGCCAGCCTGAGGTAAGAGACCCTGTCTCAAAAAAGCAAAAAAAAA
>NW_004524587.1:27325244-27363772 GCF_000260255.1 Octodon degus
AAAAAAAAAAAAAAAAAAAAAAAAAAGGCATTCTGAGGGCCAGCCACATAGCTCAGCAGATTAAAGTGCCTGCTTAGGCAGATGCAGGGGCCAAGGGTTCGATCCCCGCCTGCTGTGCCTGCCCTGCCCCTGGCACACATTGCAACGGAGGGGTTGAAATCAGGCGTGTTGGCACACGCCTGTAATCCTAGCTCTTGGGAGGCTGCAAAACAGGAAGGATCACAAGTCCGATCTGTGTAGTGAGACCCTGTAGACCCTGTACTAAATACCAGAAAAAAAAAAAAAAAAGGCTTTCTGCTATTGAGGAAATTAGCCAGAGGAAAAGGATGGAAACTTGAGAAAAAGTTAGATCAAGGGCATTTTTTTTTCTAATGAAAAGAACAGTTTTTTCTTTTGGATTTGGTATATTTAAGGAAATGACTCATGAAAGGAAACAAAAAAGCAAGGTAAAACTGATATAGCTTCCCATCAATAAAACAGAAATATGATTGTACTTTTTTATGGGACTGCTATAAGAATTTAATCAATAAATATAAAGCTCTTTAGAATGGCATAGTGTGTACTCAACAATGCTGACCTGGTTAGCGGAACCAGAAGATATGAGAGACCTAATTATTCAATTCATACCAAAAGCAAAGAAAAGGGATGTAGGTAAGGTTTGATGGGGCAGGAGAAGAGGTTTTATGCTTAACAACTCAGGGGGAAGAGATCCTATCTAACAGTGAGCAGGCAGGCAGTTAACAGGATAAAACTGATTCATAGCAGAGCCTACTTGGGCTTAAAGTAATAGTCCCACCCTTTATCCAAGGCCCTTTTTTATTATTCTTCCTCTCTCTGAGTTTAATCAATAAAATAATTTCATTTGTCAAAGTGCATCAGGTAAAAAAAAAAAGTCACTCTGTTATCTCAATTTTGCAATCAGAGATGCATATCTTTCTAAATCAACAAGAGGCCCACTGTTTTCAAAACGGACACAGTTATAAAGGCAGACAACTGTGATTTTTATTAATTGGAGCGATCTTACTGTGAATTTTTTTTTTTTTTTTTACTGTGAATTGAAGCTTAATTTTCATTCAATTTTCTGAGTTAAGAGTCACATCATTCATGCCTTTGGCCTGGTTGACTCTATTATGTGCTTGAGGTTTAAAGACAAAACTGTAAATCCGGATAATGCCAGCTGGCTACATGATCAATAATGAACACGAGAAATGCATTGTATATCCTCTTATCCCAGATAAACTGAAAGGGAAAATGTAAAGAAAACAAAATAATTCTTTTTCTTTATGTTTTGAAATTTTAAGCCCTGCTGTCACTGAGATTTTTCTAAAAGATTTTTCCAAGACTGATAAGACTGATTTTGTACTAAAAAAATAGCCCCCACACTGGGGAAATCAATGAGCTAAAGTTCTATAGACTGGTCCATGTCTTCTAAGAGTAGGGGAAAAAAAAGCCCTGATAAAAAGATAGTTTTTTTAGCCAAATTAAATTGTCCACCAAGAAAAGAACAAATTTAACTCTGAGTGATATACTTCAGTGCAAAACACACTATAGCAAGCAAGCCATTTAAAGTCATGAACTCAAAAATTTAAATTTTTTTTTTTCTTTTCTTTTCTTTTTTTTTTTTTTTTTGGCGGTCTCAAAATGCCTTCAGAGCAGGTCTGGTTGGCGCGAGTTTGAACCACAGCTTCCTAGCCTGACTGTTCTGTTAAACAGGCACTTAAACAACTGAGCTAATGGGCAGGCCCCCTAAATGCTTAAACTGTTAGAATGTATGAGCTTCTTCATAGCATTCTTCCAAACCTATTTCATTCCTTTTACTTATTGATGGAGGGGGTTAAATGTTTTTCTTGATTTAACTGTTACCATCAATATCATCTCTATTATATTAGATTTTTGAAAGTCAGAAAGCTGGGACTATTAAAATCTCTTATAACTAAAGCACCTATCACTTGGTTAACACTCAGCATACCAGTGAAGCAGTGCTTTTTAGAAGATCAAGGTGAGATCTTCCAAGGCAATCCTAATCTAAAACCTCATCCTTTTCCTTTTTTTCAAATTTATGAATTTGATTTTTTATTATACAATAAAGGTGTGTATGTCACATATCAATACTGTTCACATCTGATCTCTCTGATCGTGAGCAAATTCAAAAAATGATCCACAATATAGTTAAATCTATCCAGTACACACACAATTATTTTATAGATGTCACAGAAGTGGGGTTTGTACATGTAGGTGACTGGGAGAAGGCCTATACTTTTATTAGTGATGTGTGCTTGAGGAACAGCTGCGTAGTAGATTCCAACTTTTACCTGCTTTCCTTGTTCTACTACTAGACATGGGCATTTCATAGTAAAATTTTCATTTAATAAGTATGTCACTGTTTGTATATAACTTTTGTATTGTTGCATGAGACTACAATGGATTATATAACTTTCAGTATGAATGATTAATTTATAAAGACGGTTTTTAAAAATATTAAATTAAGGGCCAGGGAGATAGTTCAGCAGCTGAAGCATCTGCCTGGTAAGTGCAGGGTCCTGAGTTTGATTCCTGGTACCAGAAAAAAAATTAAAAATTAAGATATCCTTGGTAATTTTTTCCTGGGGAAATATCAACTTGTTTGTAAACCCTCAAGTCTTAAAGGTATTGAATAATCTTATCGATAATAAATTTCTAGGAGCACCAAGATGAAGGAGTGGTGAGTAGCAGAGAAAAAGCCTCTCTGAGTGTTGCCATCCAGACAGTGGAATATAGCAATGTAAGGAAGACAAAAGGAGGGAAGTGGGTCCTCTGGGCCCAGAAAGGATCTGAAGTGTGAGTTGAAACCCACAAGAGAGTGAAGAGAGAAACTTCAACAAAGAAGGAGGAGGTAGGTGACCTTTTCCCTAAGAGGGGACTCACTGCACAAGACAATTCAAATCTGCAGACACATAGTGACTGCTGGCAACCCTCCAGGACTCCAGACAGGCAACGGAGGGCAGCAGGGGATGTGAAGGACTGCACTAGTTGGTGGCAAGTGCTGAGGGCTCAGTTGTTCCATGGGAGAGAGCAACTGGCTCAGTGCAGAACTCAGATCAACTTCTGGCTCCTCCCAGCTGGGCTCAGGCTCAGGGAAGGTGTGCTGACAGCTGCTGGCCGAATGAGCATGGTCTTGGCTAGCAGGTGCAGGCTCACTGAGATTATCCACTCCCCAGCCAAAAAGCTAGTGCTGACCTGTTGGGATAAATCAACATAGATCTGGACTCTGTCTCCACATGTTGTCTGCCAGTAACTGCAGAGACAAACCTGAAAGTGGACTTTTTCTGATTATTCTCTCTTTTTTTTAATTGTGGTTGTTTTGTTGTTTTCTTTTCTCCTTCATTGTTTACTCTTGTTTTTATATGTGTATAAACATGGCTTCTAGCCTGTTTGTGGTTCTTGTTCTGTACTGTTTAATCTCTTCTCTTTTTCCTTCCAGTCCTCTGCACCAGCTTGCCAAAGTTAATGTAATCACCCTTTATCCTTGAGCCTTCTTTCTTTTTTTTTTTTTTTTTTTTTTTTTTTTTTTTTTTTGTGGAACTGGGAATTGAACTCAGACCCTTGTGCTTGCCAGGAAAGCACTTATTTCACTGAGCCATCTCCACGGCATGAGCCTTATTTCTAATTTCTTCCTCATCTTCTACTTCTCTATTTTCTCACCAATCCCTTTTAAATTTTAACCCCTGAGGGAAAGCTGACATATTGAGGACTTATATACTTCATATGATTTCTGGGTTGTTTTATATTTTGTTATATAACAAAAAAAAACCTAGTTCATATACTTAAAGGTGACAAATTAATGACTATCTCAGTTTGTCATTTTCTATGTTTGATACTATTGTTATTGCTGATGGTACCACTTTAGGCAAAGTCACATAATTGTTCTAAATAGCTATTTTTCATGCTATTCTAAGGTTGAGATTGGCTAAGGGTCATAGAAAATACTGTGGCACAGTGTCAAAGAACTGGGGGCTGGACCGAGCAGGCAGCAACCTCTCATCCCCAACAAAGTAAAAAGGTAGGATCTTACAACAGACTTAAAGCCCAAAAACTTGCAATGCCTGGAAGATATCACAGAGAATTAGTAATTTCCTCAGAGTTCTAAATAGTAGCAATAATGCAATCCACCATAGGTAACTTATAAGCATCACCCCAGGAATTAAACTAAAAAAAAAAGGAAAGAAAATAAAATGAGAAGACATTTAAACAAGACTCAACCCTAGATATCCAGTTCACCAAAGACAAACCCAGGAGCCAAAGAGGTGTAACAATCTAAAAGGCACCCACGATCTCTCTGAAGTGGTAATGACAAAGCAACTGCACGAGGCACTAGTAAAAATTTAATCAGAAATAATTTCTCAGGGGCTGGTGAGATGGCTCAGTGGTCTAAAGCACCTACTTAGAACAAGCTTAGCAAAGCACAGGGACCATAGTTCAATCCCCCAGCACCACATGCCAGCCAGCCCCGCCCCCTGGTGGGCTGAGCTGGCCACACACACACACACACACACACACACACAAATAAATAAAAATTAAAAAAAAAAAAAAGAAATAATTTCTCAGATAACTGCAGAGATGACGTCTACAAAGAAAACCTTATTAAGTGACTCTAGATCAGATACAGATTAAAAAAAATAGAAGAGCTTAATAAAATTATGGAAGCTACAAATGCTTAGCATAGGAAAGAAATGGAATCTCTTAAGGCAGATTCAAGCACATATCCAGGAGAACAAAACTTCCACTGAAAGTACCTGTAGCAGATTAAGCCAATGAAAGCACAGGATCTCAGAAATAGAAGAATGGCTTGCAGTTAATGATCATAAAAAGAATGATTTCTTTTTTTTTTTAGATTTCTTAAAAATGGCAAGGGACCATGAGAAATCAATATAGCAGCTGTGAGATGAGACAAAGAAGAATAGCTTAAGATTGATTGGAGTCAATGAAAAAAGCAGGGGATAAAAAATTATTTAAAAAAATGTTGACAGATGTCATGGTAGAAAATTGTTCTGGTAGGGCAAAAAAATATGACATACAGTTAAGTGAGGCATATGAACTCCACTTTGCCATGATCAAAAAAAAAAAAAAAATCTATGGCCAGGCATATCATAGTCAAGATTCCAAAAATTGAACACAAGAATAGAATCTTAAAAGCTGTTAGGGAAAAGAAACAAATTATCTATAAAGGAAAGCCCATCAGAATCACAGCTGACTTCTCAGCACAAATCCTCAAGATAAAGACAGCTTGAAGAGATGTATATCAAGCTCTAGAGGAAAATAATTTTCAACCCTGATTGATGTACCCCACAAAACTATATTCCAAAACTGATGGAGAAATAAGATGCTTCAATGACAAAGAATATCAGGAAATTTCTGACCACCAATCCAGCACTACAAAAGGTTTTGAAGGGCATTCTAGAAAGAGATAATAAGGTCTACAATTGCATGAAACCCAACAGAAGGAATTCACCAGGTAAGGGAAACAATGAAACGGGATGGGAGGAGTGAACAACAAGAAAATAACATGACCAGGATAAGTCAATACACATCAGTTATAACCAACAATGCTAATGGTTTCAATTCACCAATCAAAGACAGACTGGCAGAATGGATCAAGACACAAGACCCAACAATATGCTGTGAACAATAGACACGTTTAAAAAGAAATTCATAGACAATTAAAAAAGAAATTCATAGACAACTTCAAAAGATAGGATGGAAAACAACACTCCATGTGACAGGAACTCAGAAAAAAGCAGAGGTAAATATTTTATTTGTAGATAAAGTGAATTTTAAGCCAAGACTGATTAAGAGAGACAAAAAAGTTCACTATATCCCTTTAAAGGAATAATCCAAGAGGAAGAGATAACAATCTTAAATATCTATGCAACAAATCAGTGCACTCAACTATATAAAAACAAATATTAAGAGACATGAAAAATCAAACAAGTCCTAATACAATTAATTGTAATGGTGGATCTCAATATTCCACTGTCACAAAAGGACAGAACTAGACAAAACATTAAAAAAAAAAAAACAACAGTGAAATATTAGAACTGAACCAAACTTTTGAACAAGTGGACAAGTGGACTTAGATATCTATCTACACAATATTCCACCCCACAACATCAGAATATACACAGTGCAATGAAATGGGACATCAATGGCAAAATAAACCATAAGAACTTCATAAACACATAGAAATTAAATAGCACCCTCCTGAATAATCAATGGTTGACAGATAATATTAAAGAAATTAGACAGTTTCTACAATTAAATGATAATCACAACATTCTGGCACTTATGGAATACAATAAAAGCAGTCCTAAGAGGGAAATTTATAGCAGTGAATACCCATATCAGGAAAAGAGTAAGAGCAAATAAACAACTT
Source organism: Octodon degus (assembly GCF_000260255.1). Lineage (NCBI taxonomy): Eukaryota > Metazoa > Chordata > Mammalia > Rodentia > Octodontidae > Octodon > Octodon degus. The sequence goes on from NW_004524587.1 coordinate 27,331,654, forward strand.
AATGGTGAACCTCAAACTTCTAGAAAAAGAGCAGGGAAGCCAAAACTTCATACAAGGGAGGAAATTTCTAAAGATCAGAGCATAGGGGCTGGGAGATGGCTCAGTGGAATAAGCGCTTCCCTGGCAAGCGTAAGGGCCTGAGTTCAATCCCCGGTTCTGAAAAAAAAAAAATAAAAAAATAAAGATCAGAGCAGATATTACTGCATATAAGCCTGAAAAAATACAGAGAATCAATGAATTGAAGAGTTGGTTCTTTGATAGATTAAACAAAATCAACAAACCCTTAGCCAACCTTATCAATAAAGGGAAGAAGACTCAAACCCATGCAATTAGGAATGAAAATGGTGAAATTTTCATTTCACAATGGACCCTGCAGAAATCTAGAAGATCATTCATACCTACTTTGAGAACTCGTATCCTAATAAGATGGAAAATGCAGAAGAAACAGACATATTGCTAGATATATATGCATGACCAAATCTGAATCAAGAAGATATATCATTAAAAAAACCCAGTATCAATAACATTGAAAATGTAATTAAAAACCTATTAACAAAGAAAAGCCCAGGACCTAAAGGATTCCCTGTTGAATTCTACAAGAAATTTTGAGTAGATTTAATAGCACTACTTCTGAAACTTTTTCATCATATTGAAAGAAAAGTGATTCTCCCAGATTCTTTTTTTTCTTTTTTTGTGGTACCAGGGATTGAACTACACTTGACAGGCAAGCGCTTATTCTATTAAGCTATCTCCCCGGGCCCCCAGATTCATTACACTGCTAATAAAACCAGAGAAAGATCCAACTGAAAAAGAGAACTATAGGCCAATTTCCCTAATATACATAGATACAAAAATCCTCAATAAGATATTACAGCAAATCATCAATAAGATTATATACTGTGACCAAGACATCTCAGGGATGCAAGGATGGTTCACCATATGCACACCAATATAATGCGTCATATTAGCAGAGCCACACCAAAAACAACATAATCATCTCAACAGATACAGAAAAAGCTTTTAGGGCCAGGGAGATAGCTCAGTGGAATAAGTGTTTGCCTGGCAAGCTCAAGGTCCTGGGTTCGATCCCTGGTACCACCAAAAAAAAAAAAAAAAAAAAGAAAGAAGCTTTTGACACAGTCCAGCACCCATTCATGATTAAAACCCCTGTAGAATACTGAAATAGATGATCTCTTTCTCAATTTGATAAAAGCCATCCCTGACAAAGCACCATACTAAATGAACAAAAACTAAAAGCTTTCAGGAACAAGACAAGGATGCCCACTGTTTCCATTCTTACTCAACATAGTTCTGGAAAATTTAGCCAGAGCAGTTAGACAAGAGAAAGAAATGAAAGGAAAACTGATAGGAAGAAGTTAAACTATCATTATTTAGACAACATGATACTCTACAAAAAACTCCACTAAAAAACTGACAGATTTAATAAACAAATTCAGGAGCATAGCTAGATACAAAGTCAACACTCAAAAATCAATAGCCTTCCTATACACAAAAAACAAACTCACTAAGAAAGAAATTAGGGAAACAACAGCTTTCACAATAATATCCAAACAAGTGAAACACCTAGGACTTTTTCTACTGAAAGATGTAAAAGCCCTCTAAATTGAAAACTACAGTACTCTGAAAAACAAGACTGAATTGGATATCAGAAAATGGAAAGATATTCCTTGCTCCAGTGTAGGAAGAACCAAAATAGTGAAAATGGCCTACTTCCAAAACTGTTATAGAGATTTAATAGAATTTCAATCAAAATTCCAACAGCACACATCTCACAGAATTAGAGAAAAAAATTTTTAAATTCATTTGGAACCAGAAGAGACCTAGAATAGCAAGAGTAATTCTGGGTAACAAAAGCAAGGCAGGAGGCTTCAAAATCCCTGATTTGAACTTATACTACAAAGCTACTATGATGAAAACAACATGGGCTGGGGAGATAACTCAGCAGTCTAAGCCCAGCCTGGCAAGCACAAGGTCCTAAATTCAATCCCCAGTTCCATGTGCCAGGCTGGCCCAGGGGCCCCGGGGATGCCATGCATGCTGCCCCCAAACCAGGCGTGGTGGCTCAAGCCTGTAATCCCAGAGCTGGGAAGGCTGAGACAGGAGAATCACTATGAGTATGAACTGCACAGTGAGACCCTATATCAACAACAACAAAAAAAATTAAGAAATGAAAACAGCATGATACAATCAAAGAAGAAACAGACTCAAGGATCAGTGAACAGATTAGAAGAAGCAGAAACAACTGTAGACATACTCAGCTAACTTATGGTTGACAAAGGTGTCAAATACATTCACAGGAAGATAACCTTTTTAATAAATGGTGTTGGTAAAACTAGCTTTGCACATGCTGAAGATTAAAATTGGACTCACATCTTTTACCATGCACTAAACTAAATCAAAATGGATCAAAGATCTAAATATTAAAAGACACATTAAATATGCTGGAAGATATAAATAGGGAAAAGTTGAAGACACTGGTGTAGGAAAAGATTTTGTGAATAAAACCCTGATCTTACACAAACTATGACAAAGAATCAACAATTTGGACCTCATTTTATTAAAAAAACTTTTGTATAGCAAGAGAAACCAAAAGAGTGAAGAGACAACCCAAAGTGTAGAAAAAAATGTTTGCTAGCTGTTTCTCAGACAAAGGATTGCCATGTAGAACATATAAAGAACTAAAAAAAGAAAAAGAAAAAGGCCAGCCAGATAGCTCAGTAGAGTAAAGCGCCTGCTTAGGCAGAGCATAGCACCCAGGGTTCAATCCAGTATGCTGTGCTGGCCCCGCCCCCAGGGCACTGATTGAGACTGGGCATGGTGGTGTGAGCCTGTAATCCCAGTGCTTGGGAGGCTGAAAACAGAAGAATCACTATGAGTCCAATCTACGTAGTAAGAACCTGTAGACCTTGTCCAAAATACATTAAAAAAAAAAAAAAAAAAAGAATAAGAAAAAAAAAGCAGACCTCCCAAATTTAAACACCCAATCTAAAAATGGGCAACTGAGATGACTACACACTTCTCAGATAAAGAAATGCAAACAGCAAATAAATATATGAAAAAATGTTCAACATCACTGATGATTTGAAAAATGCAAATTAAGACAACACTAAGATTCCATCTCACCCCAGAAAGAATGGTTATTTTTTAAATTTTTTTATTTTTTTGGTGGAACCGGGTATTAAACTCAGGCTCTTGCTCTTCAACTTGCCAGGGAAGCTCTTATTCTACTGAGCCATATCCCTGGCCCTAAGAATGGTTATTATCAAGAAATCAAACAACAACAAATGCTGGAGTGGCTGTGGGGAAAAACTGGTAGACTGGTACAACTACTGTGGCAATCAATGTGGAGATTCCTTAAAAAACTAGGACTGGTGGTGCCACCTGACCCAGCTATTCCTCTTCTGAATATCTTCCCAGAAGGATTAAAAACATCATACCACAACTACATATGTGCACCCATGTTTATAACAGCATAATTTGTAATAGCTAGATCTTGGAAACAACCCAAATGTTCATAAATGGTGGAATGGATAAAAAAGATGTCTTTTTATACTCAGCCTTAAAGAAGGATAAACTTGAGACTTTTATAGGTAAATGAACATAACTGGAGACCATATTCATAAGTGAAATAAACTAGACACACAGATGTGGACAATATATTGTCTCCCTAGCGTGAGAAGCTCAAAGAGTAAATAAGATCCAAAATGTACACTATTGTAGAATGGGAAAAAACTGTTCAAAAGGAAAAAGAAACTGGGTTAGGGGAAAGGAGGAAAGAAGGAAGGGAAAAGCCAAAAAACCCATATATATATATATATATATATATATATATATATGACATAAATATACAAAATATACAATAAATATATTTAAACATATTTGCATACATACACATATATATTATATATATACACATACACACATACAAGAGAGTTAAGATAGCTACATGACTAATTTCTCTACATTCACTGCAAGGAAAGGTTTGTGCTAATACTGTCTGAACAATTAAATGCCTATATCTTATACTCTAAGTTACTAATTTTAAGGTAACAATATGCAATGTATTAATCATTGCTACTCTATTATCTTGTCTTGAAGTTTCATTTTTTTCTCTTTAAAATAAAATTTAAAAAAATAAATATCATCCCAGCACTCAGGAGGCTAAGTCAGGAGGATCATTGTGAGCTTGAGGCCCACCTTGGTTACAAATGAGTCCAATGCCAGCCTAAACTACATAGTGAAACCCTCTTTCAAAAAAGGCAAGTAAATAAATAACTAAATAAAATTTCTGGGGCTGGTGAGATGGCTCAGTGGTCTAAAGCACCTACTTAGAACAAGCTAAGCCAAGCAAAGCAGAGGGACCGCGGTTCAATCCCCCAGTACCACATACCAGCCAGCCCTGCCCCCTGGTGGGCTGAGCTGGTCACACACACACACACAATAAATAAATAAATAAATAAATAAATAAATAAAATTTCTGAGATAGAAAAACTAATGTAACAGGAGTAAGTACCTGCTGAAACTTATATAAATCATTATACTTTTCATGGAAGTCCAAGCTCAAAAGTTCTTTGTGAAGCCCTTCCAAAAAGTCTTGGCTTTCGATGAAGTTTGGGATCACGCAGTGAGGAAAGGGGTCCATGTCCACGACGATGGCTTCTGTGGAAAGGAAAACATTATGCGTGGCTCTCTTCCCTTCTGTATTTTTGACCACCAAGCAACAGCAGAGAGAACACAAAAGGAGATGGTACTGAATTTTAAGAACTCAACACCTAAGGTCTAACATCTGGGGCAAGAATTATAAGCTCGGCCCTTTATTTACCATGCTACCTTTTAAGTAGAGTGAGCTTAAAATACTAGTTTTTAAGATGAGTAAAGGTAGTATTACTAAATCAAAGTTGTTAGCTAGGGTTGTGATACACACATGTAATTCCAGCACTCAGGAGACTGAGGCAGGAGGATCATGATGAGTTGGAAGCCAGTCTAGCTACATAATCAAATTCATGGTGGAAGAGAGTATGCAATGTTTAATTATTGAAACTGTCCTATCAATTTGATTTGAAACTGTCTCATTGCTATTTGTTTCTCAATAAAATTATGGAGAAAAAAAAAATTCATGGCTATCCTGCACTACATAGTGAGACCCTGTCTCAAAAAATAAATGAAATAAATAAAAAATTCTTGCTCTTTTTAGTTCTTTAGTGTAATCATTATTGAACTAAATGTACATTAGATTTTTTTACTTTTTAAATTAATTATTTATTTGATATAGTTCCTAGTGATCCTAGTTTGACTCCTAGTGATCCTCTTGTCTCTGCCTCCCCAGCGCTGCGATTACAGGTGTGCACCATCACACCCAGTTTCAGGGTGGCATGATGTGCCCAGGGTTCCAGGGCCAGCACGGCATGCAGTACTGGGGATCAAACCCAGTCCCTGACACTTGCTAGGCAAGCGCTTAGACCACCAAGCCATCTTCCCAGTCCACATTAGTTTCCCCTCAAACTAAAATAAGAACAACAAATTAAATGAGAGAAACAACATTGGCTGGCAATTTCTCTTCAAACTACCTTTTCTTTTTCCAAGTTACCAGGGAAGAAGTTACTAAACAGGTTGGCATGAGAGCTTCTAATTCCTTGATTTATTCCAACACTGTACTCATCACCTCTAGCAGGCTAAGTTACTATTTATCTAATACAATCATTATCACATACTGTATGCATCTTACAGATGAGGAAATTAAGTCTTGGAGTGGTGAGAACTTACTCTTTCTTCAAAGTACTTAACAACTAAAAAAAAGGGGGGGAAGGGGGGGAACTTTGGAAGAAAATGTATAACACATTAAGCAGAGATCTCATTCTATGAAGTGATAACTTGAAGCTGAGGCAGGAATCCTTTGACAAACGTTCTTTACTTAGGTCAGCAATGTTATGTCATACAGTGGAACTACACGTACGTCAAGACGTGTAAACTCAAGTAGTTGCTCTGGCTAGGTTATTACGCGATAACTACATAAAAAAAATCACATAAGGGGCCAGTCAAATAGCTCAGCGGATTAAAGCGCCTGCAAGCAGGGGCAAGGGCCAGGGGGTTCGACCCCCCCCCCCATTCACCCAGGCTGTGCTGGCCCAGCCGCCAGAGCGCACTGAGATAGCAATTGAGACTGGGCGTGGTGGCGCAAGCCCATAATCCCAGCTCTTGGGAGGCTGTAAACTGTTGGATCACTACGGGTCCAATCTAGTAGTGAGACCCTGAACACCCTGTAGTTCCCTTCCGTAAAAGAAAAAAGAAAAAAAAATCACGTAAGGCTCTCAAGTATCTGTCTATATGTTGTTTTTCCTTATTCAGAAATGCATTCATTGGCTTCTACATGCTTTGGCCTTTTAATCCCATCCAATATCTTTCTTAAGTAAATGCCATTAATTATCCTTTTTTAAAAAAGAAACTGAAGCTTCAAAAGTTAACTCCACTGCCAAGGATCTCAGATTTCAAGATTCAAACAGTAACTTTTATCCTCTCATAAAAGGCCTACACGTTTTCTTCCATGATTTCCAATTCAAACAATGTAGAAGGAAAGGCGAGGCAGAGGGGTCTGAGGTGGCCAAAGTACTTAAATATCTCGCCTACGGCCCCCCAAAGCTGGGCTCGCGTCCTCAGGCTTTTCCGGCGTGTCCGGATTCCTGCGTAGCGTCCCTCCCGCACAGCACCTGGTTACCGTGACTAAACGTCGTCCTGTGGATCCAGGCCTCGGCTACCTGCTTTTTCAAAGTACTCTCCCTGACAGCTTCCGAAAACTCCGCCATCACCTCCTTCTTTCCTCTTTTGCCCACTCTAGCCGGGCCAGGATCGGCGGGCCGCTTCCCATTCATATCTCCAGGTATAGAACCACGCCACAGCAACCGAGACGTTGTTTTCCTCGCGAAACTACCATTCCCAGAATGCCGCCTTTCTTTCGTACCCGGTATTACCCAATACAAGATAGCAAAATGTGAGGAGGCGGAACCCCTACCAGATTTACCAATGGAAACTCCAGATACTGAGGCTATACTACCAGCGATTGGCCTAAAGGGGTTCGACCCGTAGGGGCTCCGCCTCCCTACTTCCTGCCGCCTGAGGGTCGAGATTCACTTCCGGCGTACGTAAAGCTCTCTTGTGCTTTTTTTGTTAATGGCGGGCGGCGATTGCTGAGCGGGACGCGGATAACCTCTGCCCGAACGGGGAAAGTCTCCCCTGCCCTCGGCTTTCTGCTCGCTTCCAGGGCCATAGCTCGCCAGCATGTCTGTGGTACCGCCCAATCGCTCGCAGACCGGCTGGCCGCGAGGAGTCAACCAGTTCGGCAACAAGTACATCCAGCAGACTAAGCCCCTCACCTTGGAGCGCACCATCAACCTGTAAGTGTGGGGCGGCCTTCGCGGGCGCTCCTCCTCGTGAACGTCTGCAAAAGGCGCTTCTTAGAAGAGATTTTCCTTCTTCAAATAGAACGTGTTTCCCATTCTCCTGTATTCTGTCGTTATGGGTAACATGGAAGTTTGTTTTGAATTTATCCTTTCCTTTCCCGTCAAAATGTGTGTTTTAATTCTTTCCATTTACTAGTCTTTCACACAGCCTATATGGTATCGCTTTATTTGAAATGAATGGTATATCATTTTAGCACTTTATGTGGTTCTATGATAGTAAGTTTTCGAGATCTACCTGTAATTCACACATGGTTTTCTTCCTTTAAGCGTTGCCTAGTAGTACCTCGCTTTGTGCACACTCCCACGTTTTGCTCATCTTCTCAGGGCTTGTGGGCTGCCTGAGCGTGTCTCATCTGCGTCAGCGAGGGTATCCCGGGCACCCGTTAGATCCTCTTGGCAGCGTGGACACTGGCTTGGTTGTGGTCATGCATGTTCCGAAAGGGAATAGAATGTTGCCTGTGTTTTATATTCAACACACCTTTTTCTTTCAGCAAGCCTATGCTTTGCTTTTTTCTTGGTGGGGGTGGTGGCAGACACGGGCTTTCCTGATGTAGTTCGCGCTGGCCACAGGTAGTGATCCTCTTATCCAGCTTCCTCTGAGCGCTGGGGTTACAGGTGCTCATCACTATGCCTGGCTGCGAAGCACTGCACAGTGTTACTCTTCAGAGTAATTTCACTGAAGCAAGTAACGCGTGTTTGAGCAGTGTCTTCCTCAAGAATTTGTCGGTATCTTCTTTTTGCCATTTTTGAGTTTGTGAGACATAGATGAACTTCACTCAAGACCAGAAGTGGTTTGAAGTTGAACAGATATTTATTATTGTAGTTTTGCTTTGCTTTTCTTTTGCAAAATAGGTGCTGACTTGGAACTTGAGGTAACAAAATGGTAGGTTTGCCTGCCTGACAAGCGCAAGGTACCTAGTTTGATCGCCAGTACCGCAAAAGAAGAAAATAAATAAATAAAGTCAATGTATAAAATCTGGAAGTAGTTGAGTGTTGTGTGTATAAATTTGTGTAACTTCTTGTTAACTTATATAGTAGAACTTTAATTTCATGTCACTCTTTAAAATCTCGTAAGATTCTCATGAAATGAAAAAGGCGATTTTTGTAAAGTGTAAAAGCAGTTTCTGGGTTCGTTAAGTGATGATTTGAATTAGAACCCACAATTTTGTGTGCACTTTTCTTTTTTGCCTTGATTATTGGTTTAACGTGGAATCATTATGAAAATTTGGTGAAAATGTTGTGCTTTTAGAAAAATATTTTACTTTATTGATAAGTCGTGGACTGATTGATAGTGCTTTCTGAATGTAGTATTGAGAAATAATCACTGATTTTAAGTTAGTCAGCACTGGTGAGTATTGATCACTTAAATTGCTAGTAAATCTCTATCCCTTGATGCATTTCTATTTAGGAAATACTGCATGAATGCCTGTTTGTACTAGGCATTGTGCATAATGTTGAGTGCACAGTGAGGAAGAGGTAAGATGTAGTCCTTGCTTTGGATGCACATGTATGATCATGACAACCTGGGCTTGCTGATGTGGGAGCTGGCTTTTGCAATGGAGATGTGTTGTGTGGCCTTAATTCTTTTCTAATTTAGGCTGTGAGAACTAAGTTTTTAATACATGGAAAACAGTTTTGAAAACTTGTCAGTGCTACTTTGTATGCTGATATCTGCGATCCAAGCAACTACATGGAGGGTAGCAATGTGTAATACAAAACCATGCTTGAGTACCTGTCATCTTGATATCCTAATTGTGTACCATTTCTAATGTCATATTATTACTATACTCTTTAAAATAAATTTTTTAAAAAAGATAAAAAGAGAACAAAAATTTAAGTTTTCTTGAAAGCAGGAGGTAATATTCAGTCATATCTCCAATTTACTTAGCTATATCCATTAATCTGAGCAACAGATTTGGGGATAAAAATAATATATCAACCATTTTTAATCAGGTATTTTTGTTCTGAAAGTTTGTAACACATGTATGTTACCCTGTTTCTGATTTTTGTTTTTGCTTTTGGTTTTACTTCAAAATAAAGTAAAAAGGAAACTTGTCAGTGCTAGATTTAATTTAGTTTTGGCTATGCTGGAGAAGTACTTTATAATCTTTAAAGCATTGTGGAAACAATGTACTTTAATTACTTTAGAGCAATTTTATGCCTAGAGTTTGGCTTCTGGAATTAATTTTTGTTGTTGTTTTAGCAGCTTTGATTTTTCTTTTCTCTTTTCAACAGTAGCTGAGTGGAATAGATATGTAGTTAAGTATAAAATTGCTTTTTTTTGAGAAAGGGTCTCAGTCTGTAGTCTTAAAATGGCTTGAACTCAAGGCAATCTTCTTGCCTCCGCCTCCCAAGTGCTGGGAATACAGGCCTGCACCACTACACCCAGCTTACCTGGGTGGCTTTTGATAAATACATTGTGATATGTCAAATATATCAAATGTGACTAACACATTTTTACCAGAAGGTGTATAATCACAGAGTTATGAAATGTATATATGCTATAGTATAAATGTACTGTAGTATCTTTAAAGAAAAATTTGATCTTTGCTAGGTAAGATGAAAACTTTTTTGATTGTATAAAATGTGTTTTGAGTTCTTGAGTAAAGAAGCACATCTTCAGATTAGAAATTCACATGAGAAGAGAAGAATAAGGATATTGAATAGAATGAATGCAGAAGGCAAGAAAGGCTTCTTATTAGCTTTAGGTTGGAAAGAAAATATAGAAGAGTTGACCTGAAAAGGAAAAGGCTGTGATGTTGGGAAAATTGAGGGTAGGGGCTGGCGAAATAGCTCAGCCGTTTAAAGCACCTGCTTAGGCAGGCGCATGGGGACTGCAGGTCAATGGTAGCAGCATATACTGCTCCAGCCCCATCCTCAGAGAAGGCTGAGCCGGCAAAAAAAAAGAAAAGAAAAATCTGAGGTGGGCCGGGGAGATAGCTCAGTGAGCCTGAGTTCAATTCCCGGTTCTGAAAAAAAAAAAAAAAAATCTGAGAGCAGTTAACAGAGATAGAATATTGGAAAGATGTTGATGTGTAGTGGTGGCTTACCACATAGGGGAAGAAAGAGATTAGCCATTAACACTTATAATTACTAAAAATTTATGATTAGATTAGTAGAGGAACCAGGTTGGTACTGTTGATATAACAGGCATGATCTAAGACCAGAGGATTACTAATTTCTAAATAACCACCTCTCTAAGCATTTAAGTGCTTGCAGGTAGTGTCACAATGCTTGAAAGGCTGGGCTGAAATTTTTGATCTTCGTGCCTCAGCTTCCCATAGGGCTGGGATTACAGGTAAATGCCACCACACCTGCCAAAGGTAGTCTTTTGATCATGTGGAAGCTCTGTTTTTAGAGTCTAAAGAAGATTCTAATTGTTGCCATTTCATGAGCTAGTTAGGTAACTTGGGACAAATTCTTTGTTTCTGAGGACTATATATACATAGTTGACCATGGTTGCATTCTGTGTGGTTGGTATCTGTTGTAGTACATTATGGTCTTAAGTTCTTATGCTAGATATTTTTTGGATCACAGGTACCCTCTTACCAACTACACTTTTGGTACAAAAGAGCCCCTCTATGAAAAAGACAGCTCTGTTGCAGCCAGATTTCAGCGCATGAGGGAGGAATTTGATAAAATTGGAATGAGGAGGACTGTAGAAGGGGTTCTGATTGTACATGAACACCGGCTTCCCCATGTGTTACTACTACAGCTGGGAACAACCTTCTTCAAATTGTAAGTGTTGTTAGGAATTAACATTTAATGAGATAACTTTTACTAAGATTTATGCAACTTTGGAATACAAGTTTAGCCCTTAATCATTTATTTCAACAAATACTGCTGTTGATGGAATCTTTACAAAGAAAAAAAATTTGGTATTTTCTTTAGTGCAGTATTCATTTACTTTCCTAACTAGAAATCTTCATATATCTGTATATTGTTGATGTTAATGATTGAGCTTGGTAGAAAAAAGTACGATAGCATTACTAAGGGCAGTTCTTTAGAATAATGTACAGTTTAGTTCTATTTTATGAACTCATAAAACTTTTATTATATAGTTGGTCCACATCTGTTTGATTATACCACAAAAAGGCCTCCAAAACTTAGGTTGACATTCTTAAGGAATGTCATCTATTCAGAGAGGAGTTAGGATGGATTGGTGGCCAGCACTTATGTTTATGTGTGTGCTGTATTACACATTGTTTTTCTTTAAAACTAAGGTTGTATACTGTTTGGTTAACTTCCCAGCATACTCTTTCCTCTCATTATATTTGTTAATTTTGAATGCCTTGTCATATAGTGATTTTTTGTCTTATTTAGTTGCTTATTGGAAATATTAATTTGTTCTTCCTGTTATCCCCAAATTGTATTAAGTTGAAAGCTGAAATTCTTAACCTTTATACAGACCTGGTGGTGAACTTAACCCAGGAGAAGATGAAGTTGAAGGACTAAAGCGCTTAATGACAGAGGTATTTTTCTCCTTAGTCATTTTGACAGTTTTATTGCCTATCTGAATACTACCAGCTTTTGTTGTGTCTTATGAAAAAGATAAGTTTATTTTGTATATTTTGTTTTCAGTAAATACAACTGAAACTCAAGCATTATTAGTATAGTATTTATCTTACAAGTTGAATTTACACTTAACTTGTCTTAACATTTTAAAAATGCAAATATTGGCTGGGGAGATAGCTCGAGTCTAAGCACCTGCCTGGCAAGCACAAAGACCTGGCTTTGATCCCTGGTACCATATGTGTACTGGCTCTGGAACCACAGACGTGCCACACCAGCCACCAAAGCCAGGCGTGGTGGTAAGTGCCTGTAATCCCAGCGCTAGAGAGGCTGACAAGAGAATCACTATGAATCTGAGCTGCATGGCAAGACCCTGTACTAAATAAATAACTAAATAAATAAATGATTTTTAAAAAATTAAAATGCAAATGTTCATGTAACAATGATAAATAAAAATCTAATATGTACTAGTACTGTGCTAGATACTATTCTAAGTTCTTTACTTGTAGTAACTTGATTAATTATCACAGTTCTTGGAAGTAGGCATTGTTATTATACTTACTTATTTATTTACTGGTACTGGGGATCGAATTTGGGACCTTGTGCTTGCCAGGTAGCCACTTAAGCTGCTGAGCTATATCCTTGGCCCAGAAGTAGGTATTATTAATCCTGTTTTATGGATAAGGAAACTGGGATAACTTGATGTTATAACAACTAGTGTGTAGTAGAATTGGAGATTTGAATACTAGCACTTTTGTTAAAATTAGGCCTCTAGAATCTTAAGAGAAAGATTTCGTAGTGTTTATTTTCATTTTTGCACATATTTTCTAGATTATGCCCAAATTGTACTCTTTTAAAGTCATTCCAGTGTCTGCCTCTGAAGAATTGGAACCAAATGCCTAGATACTGGAAGCTTTTGAGATGGTAGTGTTTTCATTAAGTATTTTTAGATTGTAACATTTAATCTCTCCCTTAATTGTAAAACTAATAATACTATCTACAAAAAAGGTACACAAAAACAAGGAACCAAAGTCATCTATAATTCTTCCACTATTGACCAATTGGTTTGTTTTCCTAGTTTGTTTTTTGAGTGATTGTAACTCTTCTTACTTGTGGTATAATATCCCTAGGTGGTAGATTGAATCCATTTGCTTACCCTGGTTTTTCTGAAAGCTCACCAAAAAGGCAGGGAAAGACAAAAATCCAGGCAGGCGTGGTGGCACACGCCCATAATCCCAACATTTGGAAGGCTGAGGCAGGAGAATCATCAGGAGTTTGAGGCCAGCTTGGGCTAGATAGTAAGATTTAGGCCAGCCTAACTATAGCGGTCCCTCACTTATTGCAGAGGTTATATTCCAGGCACCCCCACGATAAGTGAAAATCAGAAATAGTGATATTATATTTAAATATTTATATTTTAAGGCTTTATAAACCCTTCCCACATGCTTATAAACCTTTCCCACACTTTTTAAAAACATTTCTAATGTTTTTAACTATTTTCTTTTTTAATCTTTTATATATTTGGTACAGGGTCTCACTATGCAGTTCAGGCTCGTAGTGATGCTCCTCTCTCAGCCTCCCCAGCACTGGGATCACAGGCTTGCGCCACCATGCCTGGTTTTGGTGGCTGGTGGCATGGCCTGCAATACTGGGGATTAAATCCAGGCCCTTGTGCTTGCCAGGCAGGCACTTAGACCCCCAAGCTATCTCCCCAGTTGTTAACCATTTCTTATACTCATAAACTTTCTATGTATAAATTTAATAACATATGTATACTGTACAGTACTACAAAATCTCATGATAGTGAAAAATCCACAATAAGTTGATTAATATTTTTTGAAAACCCACTAAACAGTAATTCCTCAAAAGTTAAATTATGAAATAGTGAAGGACTACTGTATATAATGAGACCCTGTCTCAAGAAAAAGTAAAGATAGATAAATATCTACCGGGTGTGATGGCACATGCTTGTATTCCCAGCACTTGGAAGGCTGAGAGGATCACAGGATCACCGTGAGTTCAGGGCCAGCTTGATATAATGAGATCTTGCCTTTAAAAAATAAAATAAAACAGAAAGATGTGGTAGGATTGAGAATGATTAATGAGACAATCACAAGAAAAAAATGAAAGCTGAAAAGCAGTTGGGCAAATCATAACCTACTGTCTTAGTTACTTTTCTTATCATTGAGGCAGAATACCTAGTAGTACCCACAAGTTAAAAGAAGGAAGGTTTATTTTTTATTTTTATTTATTTATTTTTTATTTAGTACAGGGTCTTACTGCAGATATCTAGACTTGTAGTGATCCTCCTGTTTTCAGCTTCCCAAACGCTGGGCTTACAAGCGCATGCCCCATGCCCAGTCTCAGTCACTGTCTCAGTGTTCTCCAGGGGCGGGGCCTGCAAGGCATGCTGGGATTGAACCCTGCTCTGCGTCTACCTAAGCAGGAGCTTTAATCTGCTGAGCTATCTGGCCAGCCCTGGAAGGTTTATTTTACCTTTTAGTTTGTAGAGGTTTTAGGCCATAGTCAGCTGGCTCCTCGCCAAGGTGGCATTGCAGAGAGGCATCAAGGAGAAGAAATAGTCTGTGGCAAGGTAGGCAGGAGACAGCAGAGTGGCAAGGAAGCAAGCAGTAGTAGTGGAAGTCATTCCTTTTTGTTCCTCGCAGGCTGCATGCCTCATTTGTCATTGCTGCCTTCTGCCAGCCACTCTGTGGACCTAAGAAGTTAGAGTGAGGTCACAGTGTATGTTAATTCTTTCCTTTTTATACCAAGAACTGAACTCAGGACCTTGTGCTTGCCAGGGAGGTGCTGTGTTACTAAGCTGTATCCCTAGCCCAACCTATATTAATTCTTTTGACAGATACTGGGTCGCCAGGATGGAGTCCTGCAAGACTGGGTCATCGATGACTGCATTGGTAACTGGTGGAGGCCAAATTTTGAGCCTCCTCAGGTGAGTATGCAATAATGTTTTCTGCGCGTTTGGGCAAATAGTTGATTTAATTCTTAACATTTAAAAAATGACCAGTAATTCTATCACTCAGGAGGATCCTTTTGAGTTCAAGACCAGCCTGGGCTACAAAGTAAGCTCAAGGCCAGCCTGAACTGCATAGTAAAATCCTGTTTCAAAAAGAAAAACAAAGATAGATAAAATGCTTTTAATAATAGACTGCAAACATAGTAACTTGAAATTTCTCCCTCACTTAATGCCCAACCATATATTTTCCTGTTAAGGGAAGGTTTCAAAAATAGGTGAAAGTAGAGAGAATAGTAATAAATCCAGTAACCTATCATTTAACTGTATAGTTAACAAGTCACAGTTAAGCATATCAGCTCCCCGATGCATAGTACTCCATTTATCCCGCCCTTACCTTGGGTATTTTTTTTTTCCCATCACAAATAGGACTTTATTTATCACTATTAAAAATCTAGATCTTGGGCTGGGGAGATGGCTCAGTAGATTAAGAGCAAGGACCCAAGTTCAATCCCTGGTTCCGTCAAAAAAAAAAAAAGTTTAAAAATCTGGACCTTAAACAGACTCTTGGACTGGTGGTTGATATCCATGAGCTTATTCAACTTTAGCTCTAGTATCCTCTCTAGTAGCCTTTCCAGAGCTGCTACCTTCACCATGAAGCTCCATGGGTTTTCCCAGTTCAAACTTGGGCTTCTTCAGCACTTTTACTTTTCTGACGAAGACATCATGAAGAGGGTAGATATACTGGCAAGCTTTTTCTATGTTTTTCTCAATGCTGTCTTGAGTCAGTTTATTGACCACTTCCTTCAAGTCATTTGTTTATACCTCTGGGGTCATGATTTCCATCATTTTCTTCCGGATCTGATGGACCTGCTGGTGCTGAGTGTAAGAGGTCTTCCGTACCGGATCGTTGCATTTTTTAGAAAAGCCAACACAGAACAGTCAAAGCAAATAACCATCGGTAGTCTTGGCATCAACCTGAGCTTCAATCATGGTCTGCCAATTTTTGACCATGGAACACATTTTGTCATGGGGGAGGTCCATGCCATGGAAGTTAGTCAGGCAGTTTTTGCCCCAAACATCTTCAGTAATGAGCTTGACTTTTTTAAAGGCAACTTCATCATTCTGCAGATCAGCAAGGCTCACTTCAAACACACGACCTTTGAGCTCATCAGATGCAATTTTGGTTCCTTGAGCTCTGGTGATGAGTGTTTTTCCAATATTTCTTATGCTGAACATAGCTGGTGCCTTCACATTATACCAGTCTTTTTTAGAAAAATGGATCAACCATTTTCTTCTTGGATCCTTTTTTGCCACCTTTCGTAAGGCACTTGTTCTTGCCTACCGCCAAGGTGCTGCTGAGAGAGCCAAAAGGCACCTTGGTTATTTTGAAGCAAGTCCATTTTAATATTTTAGGACTAAGGTATTTCTTAGTGGTAGGGCACTTGATTAAAATGCTGGTTTTGATCCCTGGTACTGAAAGCAATCAATTCAAAATATTTTAGGTAAGGATTTTTTTGCATGTTTGCTATGCATAATGATTGCATTCATTTTGGGGGCTTAACACATACACATAGTGAATTTTTTTTTTTTTCTCCCAGAACCGGGGATTGAACTCAGGCCCTTGCACTTGCCAGGCAAGCGCTTATTCTACTGAGCTATCTCCCCAGTCCCCACATAGTGAATTTTGATCATCTTTACTCTTTCCTCATTTCCTTCCCATTCCCATTTTAAATATAACCACATATTATATTATAATGCTAAAATAATTTTATAACATTATATAGTTATTTTTCACATTCTGTGATTGTTTCTATGTTTGGTTTCCTGTTTGCATTGGGGTAGTCTTTATATCTGCAAGTTGGCTACTTCTTTTTTCTTTGTTTTCTTATTTTGCTATATTTACTATTTTCATATATCCTGATTTTTATATATAATATCAATATTATATATATTATATGTAATATTATATAATAAATATTAAATTTATGAATATATAAATTTATATATTTATATGTCTGTTTGAATTAGGAAAGTCTCTTTTTGGTCTACAGGTTGGTTATCTTTTTCTCTTACATGTTAATTGAAGACTATTTGAAGTGTTTCTCCTGTTAATTGCATTTTCTTGCCACTGTACATATAGCTCTTTGTCCTGTATGTTCTGTAAATTGATAATTAGCGGGGCTGGTGAGATGGCTCAGTGGTCTAAAGCACCTACTTAGAACAAGCTTAGCTAAGTTAAGCAAAGCACAACGACCACGATTCAATCCCCCAGCACCACATGCCAGCCAGCCCGCCCCCTGGTGGGCTGAGCTGGCCACACACACACACAAAATACATAAATAAATAAACAAATAAATAAAAATTTAAAAAAAAAATTGATAATTAGCTTACAAGATTGGGTTCAGGTTTATTTAACAAGGTTGGGATATGGGGGGTGCAAATAAGACTTGTCATGTGTAATATATTATTTGTTGTGATATACATAGCACATTGCAGGTTGAACAACATCCCTAATACAGACATCTGAAATCTCTGGTTGACAACAGTCAGGCATGGTGGCTCCTGCCTTAGCTTGTTGGGCTGATCAAGAGGACTACAAGTTTGAAGTTAGTCTGGACAATGTAATAGGATTTTGTCAAAATAGAATAACAAAAGGGAAACTGTCCTAGCACGTGTGAGATCATGAGTTCAAGCCTCAGTACCACCAACAAAGTTTTGGACTTTTGAACTTTGGCTTTTTTAATTAGATGTGCTTATCTTGGTAATGTCTATGCAGAATTCTAAAACCTGAAAAATGCGGAAGTTTGAAATGCTTTAAAAAAAAAAAAAAAAAAAGAGAGATGCTTTAGTTCCCAAGCATATCTTCTCATAAGGAAACGTACCTGTATTTAAAACATTTAACATTTTAAACTACAGATATCTTATTTCAGTTTCTGGGGGTCAGGCATCTAGAAGCTATCCTGTAAGATGGTTCCAGTTTAGGCCCTCATGAAGTAAGTCAGTGGTCAGCTGGGATTAGAATCTGATCCCTTGCTCATATGTATATCTTAGCAGACCTCTTAGTCCCTGCCAGCCTACTGGGTTGAAGGCTTCAGTTTTTGCTGGCTATTGACCCAAGATTTGCCTCAGTGACTTGTTATGATAATGTTTTCTCAGAATAACTCCCAGCGAGGCAACTGGCTTCATGCAGTGTGTGTGACTCAACAGACACAGAGGGACAGTGATAGAAAAAGTACCTAAGTGTGAAGCTATGATCTGTTGTAACCCAGTCTTGGCTCAGGCAGACCATCACTTCTGCTTTCACTGTTGGTCATAGCCAAGTACATGGTGGGAGGGATGCCAAAGGGTGTGAATGCCAGGATATGAGGCTCACTAGGGGTCGGCCTAGGACCTGGTTCTCACAGATGGTGATGTGTTCTTCCATCAGAAATGTTTTGATATCTGGGCTGGAGAGATAGCTCCGTGGCATAAGCACCTGCCTGAAAGCACAAGATTGGGGGCTTGTGCATTAGCTTAGTTGTTTAAAGCACCTTCTTGGGCAAATCCAATCAGGCGCAGGGGACCGTGGTTCAATCCCCAGTTCCACATGCCACACCAGACCCACCCGTAAGGCAGCCTGAGCCAGTGAAGAAAAAGACGAAAGCTTAAGATTTTGGGTTTGAAGGGCTGGCCAAATAGTTCAGCGGATTAAAGCACCTGTTTAGTCAAATGTGGTGGGGTTGATCCCTGGGCCTGCTGTGCCTGCCCCGCCTGGGGTGTGCTGAGATGGTGAATGAGACTGGGCATGGTGGCATGTGCCTGTAATCTCAGCTTTGGGGACGCTGTAAACAGGCAGATCACTATGAGTCCAATCTAGTAGTGAGACCCTGAACACCCTACAGACCCTTCCCTTGGAAAAAAAAAAAAAGAAAAAGAAAAAGTAAAAAGATTTTGGGTTTGATTCCTAGAACAAGAAAAATGTAAAGTCAAATAGATGCTTTTATTCCTTTACTCAGCATTTTTTCAGAAGAATGAGTTCATTGCTTAACCTCTTCAGAAGACTTCCCTCAGCATCAAGAACATGACATAGACTTTGATATAGATAGACAATCACAGGAAGTAAGGTGAGGGAGGCCAGAAGCAGAAGTAAAATTAAAAGATAATATTGTTACTCTTTGTTATAGCAGTTTCAGAATAGACTGATCCTCCTCAGGACTGTCACAGACCATGTGGAGTGCTCCTCACAGTTGTCCAAGGGAAAGAAGGAGGTGGGCGGGGACTCCTATCTGCCATTGGCTAAGAATTACATTGACTCCCTTGACCTTTCAGATTGAATCTGAGAACCCATTTAGAGATTTTCTAGGGTTTGGAGACTGAAAAGCAGGGAACTTTCAGATGTATCAGAACATAGCTGTTGTGAAAATCTGAGGGAGAATGCCATACTCTGACACAAAACAAGTGTTTCATTAAAGTGTCAGTATGACCTCATTAGGTATATTTGATACATTTTAATCCATTACAATGATTTATAATGTCAGTACTGCTCAGATTCCTTGCTTCCTTCCTTCCTTCCTTCCTTCCTTCCTTCCTTCCTTTTAAAGATAAAGTCTTGTTATGTAGTTCAGGCAAGCCCTAAAATATGCCAAGGCTAATTTTCTTTCTTTCTTTCTTTTTTTTTTTGTTTTTTGTTTTTTGTTTTTGTGAAACCAGGGATTGATCTCAGGCCCTTGCACTTGCCAGGCAAGCGCTTATTCTACTGAGCCATCTCCCCGGCCCCTGCCAAGGCTGATTTTATGTAGCCAAGGCTGCCCTCAAACTCAAGGTGATTCTGCATCAGCTTCCTAAATGCTGGGATTATAGGCACGAGCCACCATGCTTGGCTAGATTTTCCTACTTTGGCTAGTGAGGGAACATTTTATAGTTGGATCCCAAGTCCTTTTGATAGCTCAGTGATAAAGCTTTAAGAGACTGCATGGCTAAACTGTGATCCAAAACACACCTGTTTTATTGCAAAGTAAATACTAATTAAACCTAAATACTGTATTGAGGTTTTAGTTTAGAAAAAACAGCATTCGGGAGGCTAAGGCAGAAGGATCATGGAGTTTGGAGCCAGCTTATATTACATAGAGAAACCCTGACTCAGAAAGCTGAGGGGAAAATGTACACCAAAAGAAAAAGTAATAGAGCTTTCAATGATACAGTCAGCTTGCTGCAGTACATGTGCCATAGGTTTGCTACCGCTTTGTTAGATCAAAAGTTCTAGTATTAGGTATCTGCAGGAAAAAGGTCAACATCATCTCCTTAGCTTGGCCTTTCCATATAGTATAGTTGGTTCACACTGGAACTGGTTTTTTGTTTGTTTGTTTTTTAGGTGTTTGTAACCTCAAGTAGAAGAATACCTAGATAGGTTTGGTCATGGTTTGGAAACATGTTTGTGAAACAGATTTTTTTTTTTAGCATGTGCCATTCAAGCTGTTTCTCACCTCTGAGTCTCTGGTGCTTGTATGCCTCATTTTCATGATCGTGAAGGGACCTGCCAGTGCCTGGCACGGGGGCCTCAGTTTTTCGTTCCTTAGGGCTTACTGGTATATACTTACCCTAACTTGAATACTGGTTAGATGCCAGTGGGAAATAACATAGGCTTCTTTAAGTAGATAAGAGGTAAATAAATCCAAATGAATTTTGGATTAATTACTTAGCACAGTACTTGGGAAAAGTGCTTGGCCTCTTAGCCGATAGCCGAAATTCCTGTATAAAGCGGGGATGATGGTATACTGCCTTTGCTAGCTTCTGCTTTTATTCCACTCCCCATTCATAGTTACTGGAAGTACTTTTCTCTCTACTCTCCTCAAATATAACTCCAAAAGTCAAGTCAATTTCTGAATATATTGTGGGGAGATACTTGAGAGATCTTTATGACACATACATTAAAGGGCTAAAAAAAAAAAAATAACAAAAAAAACTTCTCAGTGTCAAAGTTATTCTCAGCTAGCAGTTTCCCTAATTGTCTTCATCCCTTTAAATACTGTATAATTTTTTTCTTAGTTTTACCAACCAGTTATACTCTGCCCGCATGGCAGAACTCTGCTTAGATCATTTGGTTTTCCAAAGCATGTGCTGGGATGGGAGTGTTGGGCAGAGGAGCAAAGAGCATCTTGTCAAATACTTTACAGGCTATATTTAAACTTTAATATAGTAAACATGTCCACATCAGGGCTCTAGAGCATTTAACCTGGTAGTGATATTTAAAAGCAGCAACATGTTTTTATTAAAAACTCTAACATCTTTTAGGTACTTAGCTCTGGTAAAGGGAAAACTACAAAGTAGTATATTGCTAGCAATTTGCACTACTGCTGGGGAATAAATGTGTAACGAAATAAATGAAGCCCTGGGATATATGTTAAATCATACTTAGGATATGAGGAAATTGGTCTCAGAAGGGCTTATGGTGAAGCTTTGTGTTAGATTTGGGAGCATTTGATACAGGCACTGAGGTATAAAAAATGATAGATCTTGGAAACTACAAATTCTTCTTATTTGTTATTTTAGTATCCATATATTCCTGCACATATTACAAAGCCGAAGGAGCATAAGAAGTTGTTTCTGGTCCAGCTTCAAGAGAAAGGTAAGTTTTTTGTTTTTCTGAGGCAGGGTCTTACTATGTCGTTAGGTGGCGTTGAACTGACTGTGTAGCCTAGGCTGGTCTTTTATTATTTTTTGGGGGGATCTTCTTGAGACAGGGTCTCCTTATGCAGTTCAGGATGGCCTTGAGCTCACTTTGTAGCCCAGGCTGGTCTTGAACTTGTAATGATCCTCCTGTCTCAACCTTCCAAGTTCTGGGACTATAGTCATGTACCACCATGCCTGACCTCCTAGGGTGGTCTTAAACTCACAGTGATTCTCCTGCCTCAGCTTCCCATTGCTGGGATTACAGGCATGCATCACCACACCCAGCCAGTTATTTTGTTTTTGAAGGCAGTTATAAACTTGGAATGTTTTCAAGGATATAGATGTTCAAGTTTTAACCCAAGTTCCTTGAATATTTTTGATTTATTATAAAACTGAAAAATATACCATGTTTATGCAGAATTACTTAGTTTCTCTTAGTTGTATCAATCATGGTAAGGGAAAGAAGTGAACTTAACTGCATCATAAAATACTAGATTATAGTGTTTTTATAATTGTTTAGCTCTTGGTATTTTAATAAAATTTCTCTTGATTCTTAATAATACGGATCTTTTGAGAGAATTGGGCTTTTATCTCTGTCTTAGAGGATACAACTAAAATGTATTAATAAGAATGTTTCCTTAAAAGTTTTTCTCAGGGGGCTGGTGAGATGGCTCAGTGGTCTAAAGCACCTACTTAGAACAAGTTCAGCGAAGCACAGGGACCACGGTTCAATCCCCCAGCACTACATGCCAGCCAGCCCCGCCCCCTGGTGGGCTGAGCTGGCCACGTACACACACACACACACACACACACACACACACACACAAATAATTAAAAAAAATTTAAAAAAAAGTTTTTCTCAGATATAAAATTGTTGATTGATTTTAAATGAAATATTGTTTGGTTTATTTCAGCTTTGTTTGCTGTCCCTAAGAATTACAAGCTGGTGGCTGCACCGTTGTTTGAGTTGTATGACAATGCTCCAGGATATGGACCCATCATTTCCAGTCTTCCTCAGCTGTTGAGCAGGTGTGGAAAGTTGGACTTTTTTTAATCTATAATAAACTGTCAAATTTAAAATAAAGCCACTTGAGAAGAGGTAAATCATCAGTTTTGATGTTTAAGGAAAACACTTCATTCTTAGTTCATGTGTAAGCCATAAAAAGCAGCTCTTAAGTGGTGGCATGATATTCTGGCATTTGTCTGGTTACTTTTCCCAGAGCTGATATTCTCTACAGTTAGGGCTAAAGTCTTTATTTAAAAAAAAAAAAAAAAAAAAAGGAAATAGTTAATGATGTGCAAATATGGAGAGAACCATCTATATAAAAGGAGTATTGAGTCTTCTGGTGTAATATATTATTTTTCCTTCTTGAAAGTTATTGTATTGTTGTTATGTTAATTTAACAGCAGTTCCAAGCTGGGCATAGTGATGCACACCTGTAATCCCACTTTTCTGAGGCAAGAGGATCACTGATTCAAACTTGAGTAATCTAGCAAGTTAGTGAGCAAGCTGGGAACAAAGTCCATTGTAAAGGCTCTGAGTTCAATTCCTAGTAACATCAAAAGAGAAAAAAAATTCCAGTAGTAAAAGGCTTTTTTAATTTTTGGTACTGGGGATTGAACTCAGGATTGCGCTTGCCAGGCAGGTGTGTATGCTACTGAGCTATCTCCCTGGGCCCTAAAAGGTTGTTGACTATGAAATTGGTCTTTCAACTCTGTCACTAGTCAAACTTCATCTTTTGTTCCTACATTTTGACTTTACATTAGGTTGCAGGTTAAAGTAAGGTATATGAAAAAATTACTTATTTAAACTTATAATCATTTATTTTGTGTGCTTTATTAAAGACTTGACTATAGGTGTAATGTAAAACAAATCCTGCAAGATGTACCTAAAGAAAAAAATTTGTAAGTTTTTGATAGGTAGAGATGACCTTTTTTTTGTGTGTGTGGTACTGAGGATCAAACTCTGAACCTTGCGCTTGCCAGGCTGTTGTCTATGTTGCTGAGCTATCTCCTCAGCAGAGATAAACTTCTGATTAGTTGTTTTGGTACTGATTACAGGTACTGGTCATATCTTTGAGGTATATGAACGGTGCTGAGTCATAAGAATATAAAGACAAGTTGGAAGTAGTGTTACACACCTATGACTCCAACATTCTGGGAGGCCAAGTGAGGCAGAGGGATTGAAATTCTAACTCCAGCTTGGATTATTAGTAATTAGTGAGACCCTGTCTCAAAATAAGCAATAAAAAATGGCTGGGGTGTGGCAAGAATATATAAAACATTTTTTCTACCTTTAAGGAACTTCATAGCACACAGTTAATCAAATTTATTTATTTTATTATTTTTTAATGTATTTAGTACGGGGTTACAGGGTCTCACTACAGATTGGACTTGTAGCAGTCCTCCTGTTTACAGCCTCCTAAGTGCTGGGATTATGGGTTCAAGCCACTATACCCAGTCTCATTTGCTGTCTCAGTGTGCCCTGGGGGCGGGGCCAGCACAGCAGGCTGGGGATTGAACCCCATTCCCTACATCTGCCTAAACAGGCGCTTTAATCTGCTGAGCTATCTGGCCGACCCAATTAATCAAATTTAGACTCAGTTTATTTTTAACAGTAAGTGTTTAGCAGACTTTTATTAACATACAAAGTATGAATGGTGAGGGAAAACTGGTATGAAAAATGTTAAAAACGTGGGCTTCGTGGTGATGCAGTCCTGTAATCCCAGCACTTGGGAGGCTGATACAGGAGTATCATATTACCACAAGTTCCTGGTCAGCCCGAACTACATAGTTGTTCTTTATTTGTTTTGTTTTCTTGAAACAGGGTCTCACTAAATAGTACACACTGGTCTTGCACTTCACTACACTGTGTAGCTCACAGGGATTCTCCTGCCTCAGCCTACCAGTGCTGGGATTACAGGAATGCATCACCATGCTTGAATCCTGAACTGCATGTGCTGAGACCCTATCTGAAAAAAGAAAACGTTAAAAATGTCAAGGGTAGAAACATCCAGAGAAATTTCCTTATCTAAGGTGAAAAGTGAGTAACTAAAACTTTAATAAAGGTTTGTTTTTTTTTTTAATTCAGGTTCAATTTTATATACAACTGAATTCCTGCGCAGAGGAGAAGTAAAAGAAGCCGTCTCTGTGAGCACAGCTATTAACTGTAGAAGAATAAACGTGATAGAAAAGTCTTTTTTTTTTTTTTTTTTTTTTTTTAATCTTTTTCTCAATGCCTAAATTTCTCCTATTGTTTGAATGATAAAGTTAATATGAAGACCTAGGTAATGATGCAGACAAATGTGATGTTTACTTTTGGTTCTACTCATACTTTTTTGTACAACATTAAAAAAGTGAACTTCTATTTGTATTTTGTTTTTTAATTTCACATTAAATTTTGGAAAACCTTACGGTTGAGGGTCATTTTTTTACCCCTTTTAGGCTGGTAAATGTCAAGACACACTAAGGGATGTGGTCAGTGGTGTTTTATGAGACCTTTGCTCTAGTACCATTCTAAGGCACAAACAAGTTCTTCAAGACTGTGCAGACATTTTTGATGAAGATTTTCCATTACTTTTAGGGACCAGCTTTGTCTGACTGAGTCTAAGGTGCAACTTGTATGTCAGACTTTATATACCAGGGCACTGATAGCAAACCTTTTAGAGACCCAAGAGCCCACACTGCAACACACTTATTGCAAAGTGCCAAAAACAATTAGACTGAAGTACTGAGGTTTTAGTTTAGGAAAAAACAACTCATGCCAGCAGCTGAGTTGACGGCTCACAGCACCACTGGTGCTGTACATTTATAGCCATCCAGGCCTTAGGTGAAGAGCAGCAGACCCTGAGCATATTAAAATTGGCTAGGTCCGCAAAGTCACGGGAATTGGTATTAAAAAAGGACCCAACTGAAGCTCATTTAGTTTTTCATTTATGTAATGGTGATATTATTTCTGCTATTATGAAACTGTGTCTAGTTATTCTTAGCAGTGGTGAAAATAGGTTTTAAACTTTTAGTTCACAAAATTATCTCAATTTGAGATATCCATAGAGATGAAAACGATTTTAGCAAGTGACAAAACATTTCAAAAATATTCAGGAGTAATCTGAAGCAACTGGATTCTAGGGCAAAGATAGGGGTCAAATTTTGTCAGCCTAAGACAAAAATACCAAGTTAAACTTTTAAAAACACTGTTCAGTTAGGATCAGCTTTGTGGGAGCAGAATCCCTGTCTGTGATTGTTTTGCATCTGAGGGAAACACTTCAGGGACCACACTTCAGATGTTAGCTCTTAACCATTCTGTGGCAATGGAAAGGTAAATTTTTCTAGGTATTATTTATAAAGGCCTGTCAGTAGTGTTTGAGGAGTCATCTAATTCAAGGCTAGCTATTCCCGTCCTTTGTAACTTAAGCTTTGACTTAGAAATTCTTTCTTGATCACTTCTTAATATAAGTGCTTGTGTCAGTTATTCATGCTGGGGCCTAGTGAGCGAAACCTTGATTGAAGTTGTCTGGGTTATTAACCTTGGGATGTAAGAGACACAGTTTTGAATGTGAAATTTATACTGCACATACCAAACACTTTACTCTGGTCAGATACAGTTGGATCCCAATACTGTTTATCCTGATACACAAGTAGAGGGATTCAGATTTTGTATGTTCTTACAAGTATTAAAAGAGAATACAGAACATTGTTTAAGATGTTTTGATGTGCCATGTGTAGTGGTGCATGCCTGTAATCCCAGAACTTTGGAGGCTAAGGCAAGAGGATGTTGGGAGTTTGAGAATAGCCTGGGTTACAAAGTGAGCTGAAGGCCAGCCTGAACAGCATAGTGAGACCTTGTCTCAAAAAAAAAAAAAAAAAAAAAAAAAAAGAAAGATCTTTGGATATGGAACTTTACTGCACTTCTTCAGGACTAATGGTTTTAAATTGTGCATTCCAATGATCTATATAGTACTGAGCACTACATAAGCTAAATACTTGGTGAACAGACATTTTTGGGACCCTATTGTGTTTTTAGTTTGTCTACAAATGAAAGCTTTCTTTTTCATTGTATAACCACAACATATATGCCATCTTATTTTCCCTGAATAATTCAAGTAGTGCATAGTCTGTAAAAATACTAAATGACATGAGAAATATTTGAATAGGGATAAAAACTAAAAAGTTATTTGAAATCATGATTGACTTACCTCTGAAGAACATTGAAATCTTTTCCCCCATAAGTGATGAAGATCATTATGATATTTTAAAAAGTTGGTAATACTTAAAATGGCTATGATAATTCTGTATATGAGTTAATACTTTTAATGCCATATTTGGAAGATTTTTATACTTGTTTTGCTTTGTTAGAAGCAAACAAATTAGCTGGTATATTTTCTTGAGCGCATAAAAGTGAGAGGTGGAGAGCCAAGTGTGTTGGTACACCCTAGCACTCTGGGAGGCTGAGGCAGGAGGATTGCCATGAGTTCAAGGCCAGCTGGGGCTACATTGTGAGCCCAAGATCAGCCTAAAAACTACATAAGGAGACCCTGATTCAACAAACAAGAAAAAAAAAAAAACCCAAAAAACAGCAGGGCAACAACAATTAACAAAAGATGTGACTACCATGCTTTTAGCTGCTTAGTGATTGTTATAGTCATTTGAGGTGAAATGCCTGCAGTAACCTCCATATGTGAGTTCCACAAAATGTTTTTACTAGTTTGTAGTATTTAGATCAGTGCGTGCTGGTCTGTAAGATGGCTTCAGAGGAGTTGCAGTTTTATATGTTATATTGCCAAACAAGGCTTAGTAGTTTCTGACTGATTTTCCCATGTATATTTCACTTGCTTTAAACATTTACTGTTTGGGTTCAATTGAACTTATTTCAAACAGCTTTTGTTGTTTATGTGGCGAGAAACATAATACTGTAATTTGAGCCATAAATTGCATTTTAACGTTAGTTCATATTTATTAAGGTTTCGTGAATAAAACTTTCTAAAGCCTGCATTAAGTCAGTTTAGGAATATTGTCTGTTGAGGGAAAGATCAATGTATTCTTCATAAACCTATTTTGGTGAAGGGTTTAGCTTGGTGGAGAGAGGATTTATTTACCTGCATTTGATCCCTAGTACCACAAAGGGAGAGAATAAATTGGGGTACTGCGTTTGTATCGTAATGTATGTGCACCACTTAAAGATCAGTTGCTTTTGAGAACATTTTGGTATTGTTTACAGGAAATGTGTAAAAGAAACTGAAGTTCTGGTTATATTTTTATATTTGTAAAGCAAGAGTTTGATTAAAATGGTCACTTTAATTTTATTGTCATTTCAATAAAATGTTTTTATTTCCATTTCAATAAAAAATATTTAAAAGGGAATGTTTGTTTGAGGTAGTCTAATGGCGGGAGAGAGTTGGTTTGCTAGCCTTAAGTCAGTAGAAACCTTGCATGACTCTTTCAGTGTCAGTGGCTGTCCCTGGGTAAGAGCTTGTCATCCATCTCTTTTTTTTGATGTGTTTAGTACCGAGTGTCACTCCATAGTTTGGACTCGTAGTGATCCTCCTGTTTTTCAGCCTCCCAAGTGCTGGGATTACAGGTGTGTGCCACCACGCCCAGTCTCAGTCTCAGTGAGCCCCAGGGGCAGGGCCATCATGCCAGTGATTGAACCCCAGAACCCTGTGTCTGCCTAAGCAGGCACTTAAGTCTGCTGAACTATCTGCCCAGCCTTCTGTCTGACTTTTCACTGAGACACAATACCCAGCAACCGGTATCTCCAAGGAGGAAAGGTTTATTTTGGCTCAGTTTGTAGTTTTCAGTTCATAGTTCACTGGCTCCAAGGCAGAGGGGTGTGGCAGAGGAGCATGGCTTTTGGCAGAGCAGCAGGAAGCCCAGAAAGGTGAAAGGAGGAGGTAGGGAGATGGACCCTTCCAGGCCCCCAGTGAGCCCTTGCCTCCTACCAGGCTTTGCATCCTAATACCACATCTAGTTACAGCTCATGGGTGGACTTGGTCCCATGGTCCACTCACCTCCCAAAAGTCCACCTTTGGGACAGGTGTGTGAGGCTTTGAGAAGACAATGAAATATAAACCACACAGCGTCATAGCAAGAGCCTGATGGTCAGGGTCAGCAGTGCTGGGCTCTCCATTGTGCTTCTGAAGCATGTTTTTGGCAGATTCAGTGGAAGGAACTTGAAGAAATTAAGGACTGCAAGTTACAATTAGGTTGTTAACTGCATGTGGTTTATATTAGTGGGGTCTTGGTTGCCTGTGCAGTGTTCACTGCTTTAGCTTTTTTTCCCCCCCTCAAATTTTCCTGAATAGTCTGTGAATACACATCATGCTTGCTGCATATGTAATTTAATTTCAGTACCTTAAATAGAAAATTTAGGGCTGGGGATATAGCTCAGTGGCCTAAGTGCCTGCCTGGCAAGGTCAAGATCCCAAGTTTGATACCAGGTACCACAAAAAAAAAAAGGAAAATAAAATTTATAATACAGGATTTATAAAGCTGTGTATAAAGCATGATCATTTGAGCCTTTTTTTTTGGGGGGGGGGACCAGGGTTAAATGAAACCTGATAAAGTTACTGCAGAATTTTGAAAAATTTATTGCTTGTATATTTATACTGGGCATCAAAGATCTATGAAAAATACGTATGAAAGAAAAGTAAAATTTTAAGGTTTCTTTTTCCCCTTATAAATTTAAAGACTTGGGTTTTTTTCTCCCTCTGCTAGATTTAGTGTGGTCTACTTTTTGAAACCATTTCATGGAAATATAGTTATGGCCACTGGATCAGTGAAGTGCAGTACCTAGGATTTTAAGACTCAGCAACACTACTCAGCCTTTTTCACTGGATGGTGAGAAAGTCATATAAATATGAAAGGGCTTTAGGTATTTTATTTTGTGTGTGTGTGTGTGTGTGTGTGTGTGGCCAGCTCAGCCCACCAGGGGGCGGGGCTGACTGGCATGTGGTGCTGGGGGATTGAACCGCGGTCCCTGTGCTCTGCTAAGCTTGTTCTAAGTAGGTGCTTTAGACCACTGAGCCATCTCACCAGCCCGACTTTAGGTATTTTTAAAAAAGGAAAATAATAATGTGTCTAGGCATGAGTCTTATTCCACAGAAACTGCTTTATCTGAAATGACAGACATTAAATACTATAAATCCAAGCCCCATGTGGTTGTGGACACCTGTAGTCCTAGCTACTTGGGACACTGAGGCAGGAGGGTGAAATTTTAAGGCCAGCCTGAGCAATGTAGGGAGACCCTATCTCAGAATTTAAAAAATAAAAAGGACGGTGATGTAGATCAGTGGTGGGGGACTTGCTTAACATACCAGAGACCTTGGGCTCAGTCTCCAGTACTTCAAGTAGACTAAATCAGAGTTGCAATCCCCAAAAGATGGCAGGAAATTCAGACTGGTAGTCACTGGGAGAGGAGGGCCTCCTCAGCCTGAAATTTAGAAGGCTTATTGCACCATTTATATGATGCACTGAAATGCAGGTGGGAACTCCCAACTTTCATCATGGACTTCACTGACTTCCTTGTCCAAGTAAAATCAGTTTCTTAAAATCTGGTTTTGTTGCCTCCCTGCTATGTTTGTGGCTGTGGGCTCAACTGACAGCAGTGGTCCTTCTGTCTATAGTCCTGGCTTTCCAGGCACACTTAAGTATTTATCCCTTCTGTGTCCTGGCTCTCCTGGCACTCACAGAGGAGAATGCAGGGACCAAGAATTGAAAGTACTGGTTAAAGGCTTTAGGAGGCTGGTTTGGTTCTTGCTCCACACTTCCGACCACAAAAGAAAAACAGAAAACAAGAACTGAGACAGGTGCTGTTGTGCATGCCTGTAGCCAGCTACTTGGGAGGCTGAGGCCAGACAGGATCACTTGAGCCCAGAAATTTAAGGCCAGCCTGAGCAACATAGAGCAATCTCTAACATAATCCTTGAGAGAGAGGTGCAAGGTACGATGTGAGAGGTATACATTAGTAGGAAAATTTCGATTCTTCTAATAAAACATTCACAAACTTTAATAATTAAAGAAATAAAATAATTAAAGAAATCATATATAGTTGGGTTACTTTCGGCTACCTGTTTCATGTGTTGGATTTGCAGAAAGCTGAAGATTATAAAAGTTTAATGCAATAACACGAATCTATTGGCAGAAGCTCCTCTGGATGACAGGACAAAGCCAGTGTGTAAACTCTGTTGTGGGTTGGACTCAATACGGATTCAAAGGATGGTTTCAAAATTACAATCACTTAGTTTGATGACTGCTTTTCATCTATAAGGAACACTCTCTGGAAAAGTACTATCCTATTTTGTTTTCCAAAATAAAGCTTTATCTTATCTATAAAGCTTAAAGTTAGGTACCCTTTTTAAGATGTTTCTAAAAATTCCAAAGTGGTTGCAAATCTTCAGATTTTTTTTATTTCCTAACTAGTCTTTTAGGATTATAATATCAGCATAAAAAGACTTTAAAAGATAATTTAGTAATTTAGGTTTTTTCCCCCCCTTTAGAAAGTTTGGGAAGATTCAACAGATATTTACAGGGCACAGATAGTACTCTGGAGCAGATACTATTATTGCAGGTATTGGGGATATAGGAGGAGTAAGACCTGTAAAGAACACTTTGAACAAGGTAGCTTTGTTTTTTGTTTCTGTTTTTGGTAATAGTTCTGCGATACAACTCACATATTGATTCATAACTCACTGTGAGCTGCGAATCAAACCCAGGTCCTTGTGCTTGGCAGGCAGGTGCTTAAACCCCTGAGCTACCTCCCCAGCCTAGAGAACATTTTCATCACCCCAAAAGGAAACCGGTACCCTTCCCCTATTACCGCAGGTCTTCTTATCCTCCCATCCCTACTCAACCATTTATCTACTTTCTTGGTTCTGTATGTGTTTGTGCCAGATCTGACATTTCTTATCAGTGGGTTCACACCATACTTGGACTTATGTCTGGCTTCTTTGACACAGGCATGTTTCCAGGGTCCCTCCACACTGTAGAATGTATCAGTACTTCCAGTTTTATGGATATAAAACACTCCATTATATGAATTCCCCACACTTATCTACTCGTTAGATGGACATTAAGGTTGTCCCCTCTTCTTGAGTTTTTGTGAGTAATCCTGCTACTAGTGTTTGAGTATCAGTTTTGTGTGGATGTATATTTTCACTTCTCTTGTGCACGTGACAAAGTGCAATTGCTGGGCCAAGTGGTCACTCATGTTTACCTCTGAGGAACTGACGTAATCTTCACAAGAAGCTGCACAAAATTGACTTTTTTGCCTGTGAGTGAGGAACACATTTTTATTTCCTGCCAAATTAGGCTCTTTTGAGACTCTACTCGAGGCTACTAGTGAACAGAAATTTAAGAATTGATCACCATTCCTTGGGGGGTCCTCCTTTCCTAAGCACCGTGTCTCCCCTCCGACACCTGATAGCTGCTGGAGTACAAGGGCGCACAGCGGGACCCCGCGCCGGGCAGGCAGGACGCCGCGGCGCGGCCCAAGGCCCGGACTGCGCGGGGGCGG
>NW_004524587.1:27364547-27374929 GCF_000260255.1 Octodon degus
GCGGCGGAGGGGCTGCGGGACCCCGGGCCGGCGCGGCGGGGTGTGCGCGGCGAGCGTCGCCCCAGTGCGTGAGGCGAGCGGGCGTGCTTTTTCTACTCGGTTGGACGTGGGGCTGTCGCGAGTGGGTTTCTGTGGAAGAGGCAGGGCGGAGTTTTGAGTTCGAGGGAGTTTTGGGCATTGTCTTTCACAAAGGGACAGTGTCTCACAACTTCGATTTTTCCTTTTGCCGCTTAGTAATGAAGTGTTCTTTTTGGGTGTTATTTAGTGAAGCAACAGTGATCCTTTTCCCGATGCTTTTACCTGATAATTCATGAAGGTCCTTTGGTATCTAGAAGGTAGCAACACCTTCAGGCTCAAGAAGCAGCTGGCCGCCTGAAGTCAAGATTGCTCCCTTTAGTGGTCCTTTTTTAAAAGTAAGGTTTCCAGTTTGCCTGCACAAGATAAAACAACATTGACATGGCTTAAGTGCTAGTTCTTTAGAACAATCCTTTCAGACTGGGCAGTTGAGCATTATTTTAGCTAAAGAATTTGACTCTCACCCTAAACATGAATGCCTCTTCCATAACCCTCCGGGTGATCAGAAAAGTGCTTCAGGTTGAAGTGTGTCCCTTGGATTTACCGCGTGGCTTCTTGGATCTTGCTCCTTCCGCAAGTTCTCACTTGGGGTAGAGAGTAGACTGTAAATGACGAGAGATTAATACTCCAAGTTTATAGGGTGATATGCAACTTATTTGTTATAATTATTCCCACTGCGGTTCATCAGGAAGCAGTGGGATTTATGAATTCTGTGGGCTGTGAATTAAGTCTCCTGATACTTCTGATGAAAAGTTAGAAGGCAGCGAGGGGTGAAGTTTCCAATTCTCTACGCCTGTGTGAAACTGAACTGAATAAGTACCAAAGAAAGGAGGAAAACCCAACTCACACTTGTTTAATTTTGTGTCTGTGTGTATTTGAATTGACAGGTAAACAGCTTAAAGTAATATGAACAGGTTTGTGTTTTAAGTCTAAGATACAGATGAGCCTTTGAGAAGGGAACACTTGTATGTATATAACAGCTACTACTATGGAATGATTTTTTGGGGGGAGGGGTGGGAAATTTCTTACAAAATCTGTGTTCAAATTCCAAGGTTAATACTTTGTCATAGAACATTACTTAAAGCCTATTGATTTTTCTGTGAAAATTATAATTTTTAAGAAACTTATCTGTTCTTCCCAGAGGTCTTTCCCTAAGCAGATTCCTAATTTCTTCGCTCTGTTGATGTATTTATTTCTAAGTTGAGATCCATCTTTGCTGACTTTTCATATACTCATTTTGACCCTCCATAGGTGTACTGTAAGCTTTCTTTGTCACCCATTACGTAGTTTGTGCTTTTGTTCAGCAAAGTAGAAATTATAATCTCAGAAACCTCCAGTGATTTGGCAGATAACATTATTGAGTAAGCACATGGTGGGGCCTTTGTCAAAATGGATGTTCCTTCAACCCTGCTCATAGGTGTTCAGATAAGATTTTGTTAAAAAATGCTGCCTGCCAAGGCCAAGCAAGACAGAACAAAAACTGATCCTTATGCCAGTTTCCAAATCCTGCTTTTTTTTTTTTTTTTTTTTTTTTTTTTCCTTTTGGCATAGTGGAATCTTTACAACTTGTCTTTGTAGACCACAATTTGGAGTAAGTGGTAACATCTTTGGAGTTTTTAAATTAACATACTCAATTCAAAACCTTTCAAAGGTGCTATTTTGAGCACTCTGGAGAGCATAGCTGTGAACAGTACTTTCCCTCTAACCTCAGAGTAACTCATTTAAGTAGGGCAAAATAAGAGTGATGATAAATGTACAAACAAATATGGTGGTGTTTGGAGGAAGAGGGGAGGAATTCCGCCTAGGAAAGGACACGTGGAAGGTAAGAGCCCTAGCTTTAGAAGATAGGAAGGGTTCCCAGCGAGAAACAGTATTCCTGGTGAAGAATACAGTGTCAAGGACTGAGGAGACAGGTCAGTGGCACAAGTGCCTGCCTGGCAAGCCAAGGTCGAGTTTGATCCCTGGTACAAAAACAAAAGAAAACAAACAAACAACCCAGAAAACAAAACCAAAAAAAGTGTCGAGCTCTGAAAGGTCTGGGGTAGACAAGGCCTGACATCTGCTGAATCGCTGTACTCTGGGCAGTTAATTTAAAAAACTTTGGGATCTTTTAAAGGGGAGGTTAAGAGAGTAAAGGGAGAACACTGAGGTAACAGGCAGTAGAGGAAGTCATTCTGCTTTGAGAGTAAGAAGCTGGACAAGCCCTTTGGATATTTAAGTGTGGCGCTCTGGCTGACTTGTGGCTTATGCCACCCAATTTTGGTTTGTTAGTAATCTGTCTCTTATGTGGTGAGAAAAATAATGTGGAATTTCAGATCTAGCCAGATTAGTTTAGTAGGTTCTGATCTTAAAAAAAAAAAATAATTACAAATAAATGATACAGGTTCATGGTTAAAAATTGAAAGGGTTTGAAACTGACAGTAAAAGTAAAACTTCCTCTTTTCCTCCCACCTGCTTCCCTCTGTCAGAAGTGGGCCTTACTAGGTTCTTGTAAGTAGTACTGATGTTAGGTGGGAGGCTAAGAAATAACTGGCTTGTTCCAGGTCCTTTGCACAATTCACATCTGCCTGTTACACACACACACATGTGTACATCTGTTTTATATGGAGTGTAGTATAATTAATCACATGTTTGTATTTTGCTTTTCTCAGTGATCTGGAAGTTAGCTTGAATTTTTGTTATCTTGAGTTACTCTTAAAGTGAAGGAACTCTGATATTTCATTTATTTAGAAGGTGCCATATAAGGATAGCAACATAGAGCTGCGGACTTGGTTTTACTGGCCTCATTTGAGTCCATAGGTGCATGTCTTGCAGTCTATTTCATAGGCCCTGCTATTTTTGTTATCATTGTTTCAGTGAATTCTTTAAAGCCTGTTTAAAAAAAAAAAAAAAAAAAAGCCTGTTTTGGATTCAGCCTACAAGAAAACTTGGTATCTCTCTAGAGCAGATAAAATAAGTTAGCTTTTATATTGTTACTATCTAAGAGAATAAAGTGGTGATTCAGATCAGACTTACTGGAATTATTGGAATAATTATTGGAGATGAGAAGGTTTGTTCCACAATTTTGTGAATTTATTCACTATTAACTTCTGCTTGCAGTGCTGGGAACCAAAGCTAGGAAAGTGTGTCAACTTAAATCCAGGCTGAAATGTTGATTCTGTTGGAGTTTCCTGGGTACCTGGGGGGATCTGATTTGAGATTTGCTTTTAGATGAAGAAAGCTACAAGTGTGCTTCTTTCAGTGTTTGCAGTTGCAACAGGTTGAGAAGTTACTCTGTGCTATTTGGAAAAATGTATTATTTGTGAAATTATTTGTTTATAGGCACATAGGATAGTTATTAATAATTATAAAGATATTCTATAAAACACTTTATAATTTTATTTTAAAGAGCAAAAAACAAAGGCAGAAACAAGGCAACATATGATAATGCAAATGGTACGGAATTTCAAAACAAGAATAGAAAATTAACAGTGATTGTTATATTACATGTTGTTACTGTCAGATTTGTTGCTCAGATTACCAGATACAGCTATGCAAGATTGGTCAAACAATTAAATATTAACTCTTCAATAAACCTTAATTAATTTTAAAATAATTTTGAATTGTTCCAGTCTTTTGTAGCTTTGGTTTTCATGTAATGATAACAAAAGTTAATGTTTCTTTTTACATAAATGACCTTTTTAATGTCCTATACTGTCTCAGCCCTCTTTTCCTTCTTAGTTGGCCTTATTTTTAAATCTGCTATTTAAATTAAAGTAGGAAATGATACCTATGGATGATAAGATGATAAGAAACTTGAACCACTTTTGGGGGGGTAAATTAAAGAAACTTTTGCCTTATTTTTGGGGGAGGGTGGCTACCGGGAATGGAATTCAGGACCTCATGGTTGCCAGGCGATTGTACCTTCCCTTTTAACTTAGGAAGTTTACAAAAATATCTTAATTGAGAAATAACAAATGATAGTTTATTTTTAATTTTGTGGTCCAAGCTACTGATGCTGTTTTGGGTAAAAAAATAACCAAGTGATCCTAAATTTAATACTTTTCCTTCATTACTCTCATAGTAGTCTGCTTGGGTTTCTGTGAAATCAGTTGCTTGGTGTGTTTTGGAAATTTTATTTAATTAATTAATTTATTTACTTATTGGCAGAACTGGGGATTGAACTCAGGCTCTTGTGCTTGCCAGGGAAGTGCTTATTCCACTGAGTCATCTCCCCGGTCCCTACTTTGGAAATTTTAAAAGCTTTTTGAGTTCAGGGTCCAGATTTCTCTTGTTTTTCTATTCTCCCACCTCCCCTGAGCAAGTGCTGAAAGTGTTGTATTTATTTATTTTCTTAACTCGTATGCCTACAGGCAAACCAGGAAGAATTATTTTTTGGAACTGTGTTGTCATTAATCTGGTGGATGTTTGGCTAACTGAAATACCCTGTTTGGCTACAGAGTGTGCTATGAGGTGGTAATTTTGTGTTATGTCATTTTTCCTCATGAACGTGGCTAGGGTTACCATTGACTAGAAGACTACAATAAAGATATGCCTATTGTAATATCTGTTTCATTACCTCAAAAATTAAGTGTTCTTAGTTATCTGGAACTTATTTTAAATAGAGCTGATACAGAGTGACTCACAGTAAGGGATATGGAATGTTTTGGTTAACAAGTTCAGGTTCGTTTTTTCCTACTTATTGAAGAGATTTAAGTACCAAAACTTTATTTTTTCAGCAAAACTTTTTATTTCAACTCTTTATTATATTACTCTGGGCGTAGGGGTACATATTGTAATCTCAGTACTTGGGAGGTTTAGGCAGAAGGATGGCTTAGAGTTCAAGACCAGCATGAGCTACAAGGGCAGCCTCAACTCCAAAATAAGACCCTGTCTCCAGACAAAAACAAAATAACAAATACAAGACTCATGCACACACACAGGTGCACACACAAATATTTTTGTTGTTGTTTTTCATTACTTACTTCCTCACACTATTATTGTTTCTATCTAACAAATCAGGGCTGTCAGTATGCTTTGTACAAAGGGTGGATGGTGTGTGAGATACTACGCAGGTATTAAGATACTAAAGAGATACTTAAGAAGTGGGCTTTTTTAAAATATATATTTTAAATATTTTGTATTTGGTACAAGGTTTCACTGTACCATTTTGGGGCCCACACAGTGTGCCTAGGGTTCTGGGGTTGGCACAGTGTGTGATACAGAGGATCGAACTCAGATCCTTGTGCTTGCCAGGCGGACTCTTAGACCGTTGAGCCAAGTGGGCTTTAAGTGACTTTCTTTTCTTTTTTTTTTTTGGCGGAACCAGGGATTGAACTCAGGCCTTTGTGCTTGCCAGGGAAGCGCTTATTCCACTGAGGCATCTCCCCGGCCAGCTAAGTGACTTTCTTTATATCACTTTTCTTTTTCTCAAATTATCATTTGTTTTTAAAAGTTATAGGGCAGGGGCTCAGTGGAATAAGTGCTTCCATGGCAAGCGTAAGGGCCTCAGTTCAATCCCCAGTTCTGCCAAAAAGAAAAAAAATAAAAAAATAAAAAAAATAAAGAAAGCGCTTCTCCAAAGCTCATTTAAAAAAATAAATAAAAATTATTACAAAAAAAAGTTATAGGGCAGAGTGAGTTGAGAAGAGGAACAGGGCCACTTATGAACAGTGGATCAAAGGTTGAAGCCTCCTTTTCATTGAATTAGTGTTCCTTTTCATTTGCTTTTGCACTATAAAAGTCAAGTTGTTATTTTATTTATTTATTTTTTAAAGACAGCGTTGTTTTGTAGCTCAAGCTGATCTGGAACTTGAAATGCTTTTTTCCCCTTAACCTCCCTCCCTGCTGGGATTACATTGCCTTGATGCATGGTGGCAATACAAAAATTCTTTAATGATCATCTTAAGGCCTTTTGACTTTTTTGGATCATTTGATTTTCCACATTATTTCAGCATCAATAATGTGATATGCTTCCTTAACCTTTTGGTCAGGGACAGTCCATTCTTCCATTTTGTAAGCTTGAGATTTAGTGTTTACTTGTAACATCCATCTCTTAATTTTTTAAAAAAATAATTTTTTACAAGTGATGGGAGAAAGCCTTGGTTTTGCTTTGTTATCACAAGGTAACCTTTCTTAGCCCTCCACTCGTTTTCTTTCTCCTTCCTGTTTTACCTGCCCTGTTCTGCCCTGGTGCCCCAGAACCTTCAAAGCTGATACATAGCATGGAGAAAAGTCATCTTTTGGTTGGCAGGGTGTCTTTTGACAATATATATCAATGTATGTGTGTTTGTCCCTTTGTGTGTGTGTTTAGTACTTAATTCTCCGTGGTCTTATGATTTTTATGACCTAAGCCCCTTTTATAGCTACCTCCTGTTTGGTAGGGCAGGATGTTTGGGTGATGAATTTTACTGATCATCGTAGCTTTCATTTTTCAAACAGTTTTCTTTTTTTTTAATTGGAGAAGGTTTTTTTTTTTTTTTTGTTGTTGTTGTTGTTTTGTTTTGTTTTTTTTTTTTGGCCAGCTCAGACTGACCTCAGTGGCAGGTCTGGTGGGGCTTGTGGAGCTGGAAATTGAATCGTGGTCCTCTGTGCCAGACTGAGTTTGCACAAGCAGGTGCTTTAAACACCTGAGCTAACTGGCAAGCCCCCTCAAATAGTTTTCTTAAAGCTATCAAGATGAGTATAGGAAATGAGTATACCTGCAGTGAATAAGGTGCTTTATAGTTTTGTGCACACGCTGCAACATTTATTATAAAGGCTAGAAGGTCAGGTGGCCTACTGGAGGGACACATTCGAGCAGGGTTGACTGTTGAGCTGGAGCCTCTCTTCCCACTTCTACCCACTCCTGCTGCCCATAATACACCCCCCTTCGAATAGTGCTTATTCTGGACTGGAAGAGAATTGGAAAGGTGCAATCATTGGCTGAATTCCTAGTATGAATTCAGGGTGGTTGAATTTTTCAACAGGAGAAACTAAAAATTTCTTTGATTTATGTACAGGTTCTGGTAAATACTGCTTGCTGTATTTTGATGTTGGTGGCTAAACTTATCCAGTATATTGTGTTTGGCCCTCTTCGAGTGAGTGAGAGACAGGTAAGTCTATCAGATTTGTTTTTTTAAGCTTCATGTTTTGTATAATTTCAAGCATACTTATTTCCAGGAATACAAGGAACCAATAAATACTTCATTCCAATTCACCAAACAATGCTTTTTCATGTTTGTTTTCATATTCTTTTTTTTGTATATGCATATTTTTTTCTAATCCATTTGTAAGTAGTGGACATCATGACCCTTTATGTAATGGTAGCACAATGATCAAAATTGGGATGCTTAGCATTGATAAGATTCTTTGGCCTAATCCATAGTTTATTTTAGCATAACCATTTTGTCCTTTATAGCTGTTTCCTCAATCACTTTGAAAAAATGTAGTGTTTATACAGAACTGTAATTTGTTGTAGTTTGAGTCATCATAAATATTACTTGTAAGAACATGGCTTCTTCCCTGAAAGATTTACTGTTTTTTTTTTCTTCCCTGTGGAAAAGTGACTTAAGATTCTTTGTTCTATAAACAGAAAATTAGGTGGTTTGTCCTTGTCTCAGGCAAGACACTGGAACATGACTCTCAGAATGTATAGAAGGGCAGAGAACAGTTTCAGTGAAGAATTATGCCACAAGCATAGCATATGGATTGATAGTTCACTAAAAATTTTAGCGGGTAGCATGATGTGTTTTTTATTTTTATTTTTTTATTGATACAGGATCGTGCTATGCAGTTTGGACTTGTAGTGATCCTCCTGTCTCAGCCTCCCCAGCTTTGGGATTATGGGCGTGCACCATCATGCCCAGTTCTGAGCCTTTACACTGCGCTCCAGGGGTCCTGGGGCCTACATGGCTTTCAGTACCAGGGATTGCACACTGGACTGTGCACTTGCCAGGCAGGCGCTGAGCTATCTCAGCATGGTGTATTTTAAAGAATTTTTAAAAAAATTTTTTTTTTATTATTTATTTATTCATTTATTTTGTGTGTGTGGCCAGCTCAGCCCACCAGGGGATGGGGCTGGCTGGCATGTGGTGCTGGGGGATTGAACCGCAGTCCCTGTGCTTTGCTTAATTTAGTTTGTTCTAAGTAGGTGCTTTAGACCACTGAGCCATCTCACCAGCCCCTATTTTAAAGAATTTAGAACTGACCTAAGAATACCACCATATTTTAACTTGATCTCATTCCAGTGATAAGACACAGGAACCTAATACTTTAGAAGTACAATGTTTTTCCTGCATTTCAAAGTGTAGTATTCTAGACTTTATCTGTCTTTTTAACTCAAAATTCCTGTTATAAAATCGACTGAAACTTACTTTAGAGCTGAAATGTGGTTACTGTGCATTTGAGCTCTTGAACGCTGTTATGAGCAGGATTTGTTTTCTCAGAATTTTTCTATACTGAATGTTGAGTACTCTGGTTCCGCCAAAAAAAAAAAAAAAAAAAAAAGTGAGTACTTTGAGTATCAGCTTTAGAGGTCTCCCAGATGAATTTAGTAGAATGTACTTAAAAAAAAAATCCATACAAAAGCTCCTTTGTTATTTCCTTGAAAATTTTATTTTTCTTTAGACTTTTTGATTTGTGGATCAGAAATTGGTCAGACTAGAGACAGGCCATTGAACCGGTGGGCTGATCTGGCACTAGTGGACCTTGCATACTTTGTTTTTCCTGAAATGTTAGATAATAGGTTAAAATAAATAGCAAACACAACCTTAAGAGTATTTTATAGGTTGTGGTATATATGGAAATAATAATAATGGACACATTTGTTTTACTATTTCAGTATAAAACACACTTCATGCTATTGTATGTTGGCATATTTTAGCTTAAAGAATTGAGCGCCTGCTTAGGCAGAGTGCAGTGGCCGGGGTTTGCTCCTTGGTGTGCTGTGCAGGCCCTGCCCCCAGGGTGAGCTGAGACTGCTGAGATTGGGTGTGGTGGGGCGTGCCTATAATCCCAGTGCTTGGGAGGCTGAAAACAGGAGAATCACTAGGAGTCTGATCTACATAGTGAGATTGTGTAGACTCTACTAAATACATTTAAAAAGAAATTGACATGGGTTTGCTCTGTGGGTGCTTAAAGTTCAAGAAATAGAATAATGCTAGAGGGAAAGACGTTGAACACCTAGAATGGGACAAATATAAAAGTGTTAAGTAGAGGCTTAGAACAATATATTTTTGTTTTTAAGCACCTAAGGCTTATCGTGGCTCTTTTAAAAGCATTTATATCTCTATCTATTAACCCCCCTAAGGTTTTGTGAAGTAAATGCTATTATTATAGACCCATTTTGTAGATAGGGAAACCAGAGAGAAGTAATATAAAATGATTACCCTGATGTTACAGTGCAGCTTGGTGGCAGAACCAAGATTCAAAACCAGGGCACAAAACATCCTAAGTTCATATTCTGTTTTCTTGCCCCAGGTCTGGAAACACACTCACCAAGGATTTTATTTGGGAATGGTATTCAAGAACCAAGATTTATACTAGCTATATGTAAATAGCTTGCTTTGTGATGGACAGAATTAGGGGACACTGATTTTTTTCTCTAGTTCATTTTGCACTGTGTATACAAGTTGTATAGTCACAGTTCAGTGTTTATAACTTCTCTAAATAATGCTGATTTTTAAGTAGTCATGTTGTCAATTTGCCATACATATAGGCCCAATTATTTCTTATTTTGCTTTTTCTCTGTTTTAATTTTACTTTTTAAATTTGTAAAACATTTACTCAGTTCAAAATTATAAGTAAAAGTTATGCATTTATTCTTTTCTTTACTTATTCCCTTCCACCACATAGGTAGCTGGATAATTGTACGTCTTAGAATGTGGTGGGACTAGACTTCCTTCATTGCTTCCTTCTTTAGTGTTTTCAAGGTGGTAAGGAGTTTTAAAACTGGTAGCCTTTGTTTAGAAAAGAATGCAGTGAAGCACATACACACTTTGTAGGTGTTTGCCCAGTTTCTGTGGAAATTATGTGATTATTTCTACCTATCAGAAACCATAAAAGCATTTTTTTTTTTTGCAGAACCAGGGATTGAACTCAGGCCCTTGCGCTTGCCAGGGAAGCACTTATTCCACTGAGCTATCCCCCCGGCCCCCATAAAAGCATTTTTAATTTTTGATTCAGGAATGCTGATGAAGTAGAAAGTCATATAGAAATATTCATTACAATGCTTGCTGAATTTTGGAAGGGTAAAAAGTCTGGCTCCATCTGTAATCATTAAAATGGCCTATTAGCTGGGCATGGTGGCACATGCCTATAATCCCACCTACTCAGGAGGCTGTAGCAGG
>NW_004524587.1:27375491-27379393 GCF_000260255.1 Octodon degus
CTTCCCTAAGATACAATAAATAAATAAATAAATAAAATAAATAAATAAATAAATAAAATTTAGCTGAAGTATTACTGATAGGATAGCCCTTTTTCTTTTTTACTGTGGGTAGAAAATACAAAATACTTTAATTTCTTGGTATATGAAGTATTAGACTACCATCACTATGTTTTTAAGGGCTGAAATCTCATATGATTCAGGGTTACAGTCTGAAGCTTATCAGTTACTTTCTAATGTGTCACTTTTATTCTTCAAAGAAATTCTTTTTTTCTTTGTCTTCCATTTTCTTGCTTTTTAATTTTTATTTCTTTTTGGAGACAGGGTCTCACTGTGTAGTTGAATTCATTCACTATGTAGCCCAGTCTGGCCCCAAACTCACAGTGATCCTCCTGTCTCTGCCTCTCAAGTGCTGGGATTACAGGTGTGCACCACCACGCCTGACTATTGTCTTCTGTTTTCTTGTGAAAAAGTATTAGAAAGCCATGGGCAACATATTTCTTGCTTGAAAGCCATTTGTTACATTAACTTCTCTTAAAAATGGTTTAGGTGCGATGGTACTCAACTTTATATTTTTCTTTACAGCACCTGAAAGATAAATTTTGGAATTTTATTTTCTACAAGTTCATTTTCATTTTTGGTGTGCTGAATGTCCAGACCGTGGAAGAGGTGGTTATGTGGTGTCTGTGGTTTGCTGGACTTGTTTTTCTGCATCTGATGGTTCAGCTCTGCAAGGACCGGTTTGAATATGTGAGTTTTTGCCAGGCTCTGCTTACACAGTCACAGGTTTGCCAGATTTGATTTGTGTAATATATATGAGCCATACGTAGACTAGAGGGAAAGACTCTTGGGTCAGCTGCTTTCTTGAAGAACATCTGCAGCAG
This sequence comes from Octodon degus, assembly GCF_000260255.1. NCBI lineage: Eukaryota > Metazoa > Chordata > Mammalia > Rodentia > Octodontidae > Octodon > Octodon degus. The sequence goes on from NW_004524587.1 coordinate 27,376,373, forward strand.
AATCCATGTTTCCCACAGCATTTGTGTCCTCCCTGCCTCTGTCGTATTTAGTATGTTGAGTTAGAGCCCACTTGTATTCATTTCACTTAAACAAACTGTTCTAGTCACAGTGCAAGGAAATCTTGATATAAATACTAAAAAAATCTGATCTCTTGTGGATATTTTCTGTTCTAGTCTCATTCCCTTTTTTTCTCCTTCCTATCCCAATTCTTTTCTTACTTATTAGGTTATGTTGTTTCCCCATAGGCTGGGACTGAGTTAGCTCTCTCAGCTTCCCTGAGCTCAGGAAAAGTGAATCCTTTCTTGTCTGGGTACAAGATCTGCCTCTGACTTCAGGTCAAAGCCCTATGGATGGGCCCTCCCTCATTAATGCTCCCGCACCAGTCTTGTAGGACCCAGGTAAACGTGCACATGCAGTTCTGTTTCTCAACCCCATTTTGGGGCCTCTGTGCCTCTGTCCTTTACCCACTCCCCATGTACCAGGGAATCTTCGCACTTCTTGGTGGTTAATCACATTCTCAAAGCCTTGTTTCTTTCTAATTTAACTCCTCCTTTCTCAAATAGGAGCTTCTACCTTCCCAAACTGGTTTGTAATCTATACCTACTACTTTAGGAGTTACAGCTCTAGGCCTCCTTTTTAGACTGCTGCCTTTCCTTGCATAATATTAACATAACATTATTGTAGTGGTACATATGCACTTGAGTACATTTCAGTTGTCCTAGCCCTAATAGATGAGGCAGGTCCTCCAGGTGACTGCTGAAGAAGAAAATTAGAGTAAGACTGAGCAAGAAGCATACCAGAACATGACACTGCTAGATCCTGCTGAATGTTAGAAGAGAGGATTGTGTATGCTTGGCAAATTGCTGCTAGAGGTTTATAGTCCCCCATGCTAGGAGAATCCTTGAGAATATGAGACAAAAATAGGGTACAAATCATTATATTTGGTAAATTAAATGATAAAGATAAATAGCTCATGTAAATATTTATTCATGTTCATATTTAATTCATACTGGAGATTTTTTTTATTTTAAAGAGAAAACAACAAAGACAAAAAAAAGCAACATAAAATAAAATAGTATGGTATTTCAAAACATAAATAGAAAATTAATAATTGTTGTTATACACTATACATTTATATCATCAAATTTATTGCTCAGATTACCAGATATAGGGATATGAGACTAATCAAACAGTTAAACATCAACTCTTCCTTTCAGTAAGACATTAGAAACAGTACACATTAAAAAAAAGTGAAAGAAAAAAAGTGAAAGGATAGATATATAGCTACTTTCTCTTAGTTCACTGAGAATGTTTGTACTAACAGTGTTTAGACAAGATATCATGTCTGCATCCTGTCCTCTGAATAACTAATATGAAGACAACAATATGCAATGTATTAATTATCGTAAATGTCCTGACCTGTTTTGAAACTATTTTGTTGCTATTTTATCTGTTTTTGTCATTAAAATGAATACAAATTATAAAAAAAATTTGTTGGATGTGTCCAGTATTTGTGTTCAGTAGAACACATACAAGTGGAAGTGTCCATGTTTATTTTTGCATTTATTATACTGCTTAATCTTAATATGCTATATAAATATTATGTTTTTTTTTCTTTTTTGTGGAACCAGGGATTGAACTCAGGCTCTTGTGCTTGCCAGGGAAGCACTTATTCTACTGAGCCATCTCCCTGACTCTTATATAAATATTATGAGTAGTTATATTCAAATACACTGAAATGAATTTTTAGTATTGAAAAGTTGTAGCTCTTGGAAATAGTGTCTTCTCTACAAAGATGTATTACTTATTATTTGTATAATATATTAAATTAAAATAATTTAGACACGTGTCTTTTTAGTATTGTTTAGTTTTGACAGATTTTCTTTAATCTTTGTTTTTTCACTTAATCATCACAGCACCTGTTTTATAACAAAATTTTTTAGTTTATATAGTGAAATTATGTTTTGGATTAAAAAAAAGAAGCATGAAACGTATTCAGTAGTGATTGTTATATTGCACATTGCTGTCTTCCATGTAGTTCTTCAGGTTACAGCTCTTATCATATAATATTGGTTGAAGTGAAAATTTTAAACATTAACTGCTACCTTCAAAAGATTGGTAGAAACTAGTAGCCCAGTCATATTAGCTTTCCTGTGTATATACTTTGGTCATAGGTAGCATGATGCTTTTCTTTTTTTTTTTTTAATTTAATTTAATTTAATTTTTTTTTCTTTTCAAAGTTTTATTGATAAACATATAGCAATGAGACAGGGTTTCAAATCAAATCGAAAGTAGTTTCAAGAAATAATACACTGCATATATTCTTCTTAGTGGTTAATTGCTGTACAAGATGCAGACTTGTGATCCTACTTACAAACACCATAGCATGATGCTTTTCTGAGGTTGGGACAGCCCCCTTTACACAGGGATGCTAAGCCTGACCTTGAGCTTCTTAGGTAGTTTACCATGGCCATGAAGAAGAATAAATTGCCTTTGTTTTGTCCTTTTCAGCTTTCTTTTTCCCCTACCACACCAGTGAGCAGCCATGGCCGAGTCCTGTCTCTGTTGATTGCTATGCTACTTTCCTGCTGTGGGTTGGCGGTTGTTTGCTGTGTCACTGGCTACACCCATGGAATGCACACCTTGGCTTTCATGGCTGCAGAGGTAGGATGCTGGATACAGGCTTGGTGGGATTATATTACTGTATAGAGATAGATTATTTTCAACCATGAAATGATGTATGGATGTGTGGTCATTGATTTTGTCTTTTATTTTTTGGTGCCAGAGTTTTTTTAAATTTATTAATTTTATTGAGAAACAGCAATGAGACAGTTTCAAAACCTATTAATAGGACAGTTTCAATAATTAATACATTGCATATTGTTATCTTCTTAGTGGTTATGCAAGAAATTGAACTCAGGACCTTCTGCTTGCCAGGCAGGCACTGTACCACTGAGCTTATCCCTAGCTGGTCATTGATATTAGCAATGAGTTTCTTTTTATTGAGTTTCTTTTTTTTT
>NW_004524587.1:27379618-27388545 GCF_000260255.1 Octodon degus
CTGGGGGATTGAACCGCGGTCCCTGATGCTTTGCCAAGCTTGTTCTAAGTAGGTGCCTTAGACCACTGAGCCATCTCTCCAGCCCCTATTGAGTTTCTTTATCATGGTAGGAATTTGAGCTAAATGGTTTTATGTGTAGTATTTAATGTAATCCTTGCTACATTCCTTAAAAATTATTTTCCTCCAAGTTATATAGCTCTTATTGTATGCCACATAGTTTTCTAGATAAGTCACATGGACTTACTTTTATTATTCATGTTTATTCCTGAAGCATAGTGATGAACTGAACATTTTTTGGTGCTTGAGATTCTGGAGTGACAAAAGACACAGTCCAAGTCCTTTGAGTCCAAAGTATTCAGAAGAGTTTCCCTTTATAGATGTTATAAACAATGGGTTATTAATGAAATGTGTAATTATGATTTTAGATTAATATCCAATTGTTTATTTTAAATTAAAATTTTAAAAAATAATGTGTAAACCATAGTCACTATTTTGAAGGAAAATATTTTCCTGTTTTCTTCTCTACTACAGAGCTACACCTCCAGCTCTCCAGGAATTTTTAAAAATGATTGATTGATTGACATATTAGGACTTAAACCCAGGGGCATTCTACCACTGAGCTATATCCCTGGCCCTTGTTATTTTTTATTGCAAGACTGTCTTTCTAAAATTTTTAAATTTAAAATATTTATTTTTATTTTATTTTGTTTTATTTTATGTATTTTAGTACAGGGTCTACAAGTCTTGCTACACAGATTGGCCTCTAGTGATCCTCCTGTTTTTAGCCTCCCAAGCACTTGGATTACAGGCATGCTCCACCACTAGTGTCAGTTGCAGCATGCCCTGGGAGCATGGCTAAAAAATTTATTTTTTTGAAACCTTCCAAAAGGTACCAAGTTTTGTTTAGTGTAAACACCAATTTTTGTATGTTTTTATATTCATTTAGCATATTTGCTTTTTCCTTAGGCCAAAAATATAAAGTACTTTCTTTTTATCTGTAATTGCTATTTTGTAAAGTGGAATATTTTCTCCTTACTGGTGGATTCACTTTCTGTGGTTTCAGTTATCTGTGGCTGTTGGCATCTAAACATATTGAGGGGAAAATTCCAGAAGTATGTAATTCATAAATGTTTTGTTTGGTTTGATGCTGGGAATAAAACCCAGGGTTTCCTGTGATCAGTTACTGCTAGCCTCTTCATTGATACATTTTAAGTTGGGCACCATTCTAAGTAGCATGGTGAAATGCTGCCGGAACATGAATTATCTCTTTCTCCAGAGTCTCCACGTTGTGTATGCGACTCACTTATTAGTCAGTACTAGACATCTCATTTGTCAGATCCAACTGTCGCCATATCCCAGTGCTTGTGTTCAGGCAACCCTTACTTTACTTCATGATGACCCCAGTGAGTGTCTTTGTGTGAAGAAGTTACCAGGCATAAAACATGGAAGGGTAGATTAAGTATAGTACTGTAGAGTGTGCTTCAAGGCATGAGAAAAACACAGAATATGTAGGATTCAGGGCTTTCTGTGGTTTTATTATCTATTTTAAGGTCTTGGAACATCTTCCAGTGGGTAAGGGGATACCACTGTGTTAGATATACTAGAGCTAATTAATACTAAAATAAAGTAGTCAGAGTAAGTTAGATGTGAGCTGAATCCTTAGAATTTTGTTACAGCAGGATTAAAATTTATTTTTGCTTACTAGTGTCCATTTTGGAGTACAATATAGTAGTGTGAATAAAATCAGAAAAATAAAATTTAAGTACCCAATAATGACAATTATAATCCTAGTTGAATACTTTGGTATGTGAAAGGTATGGAATTGTATTTCCTCTTGAAAAATATCTGTTCAAAAAAATTTTTGTATTTGGTGCTGGAAATTGAATTCAGGACCTTGAGGTGCCAGGCAGGCACTTGTGCTGCTGAGCTATCTCCCCAGCCCCTCCATTTTTTTATAATGACTTATACTAATTAGTTTTATTTAGATGTATTTTATTAAAAGCATTATTTGAATGATACTCATGGTTTTTTGGGGGTGGGAGGATACTGGAGATTAAATCCAGAACCTTCGGCACTGAGCTATATCCCCAGCCATATGTATGTGTGTATGTATATATGAGACAGGGTTTCCCTAATTGCGGAATTGTCCAGGCTGGACTTGAGTTTATCCTTCTACCTCAGACTCATGGATTGCTAAGATTACAGGCATGTGCCATTGTTCCCAGCTGATGTTTGCTTTTGTAAATTTAACTGTCTGTTAACAACAGTAAGTCTCTTAACACTGAAAAAGACACACCTAAAAATAAACACGTGTAAGTTAGGGCTGTTGCATCATACTATAGTATGTATATTTATTTCACCTCATTATTGTTTAGTCTTTTAAGGTCACCTATTCTATAGATTTGATGTTCTCTGATTGATTGTCTAATCTGTGCTATAGATTACTTGTTTTTTTTTTTTTTTTTTTTTTGGCAGAACTGGGGATTGAACTCAGACCCTTGCACTTGCCAGGCAAGCGCTTATTCTACTGAGCCATCTCCCCGGCCCCAGATTACTTGTTCTTAATAGCAATTTCTGTAATAAAAAATTCCATGGGAGCCATATCTTTTTTTTTTTTTCTTCATCCTTTTTCCTGGCAGACAAAGGGAGTACACAGAGCATTTGGAAGAGAGTGAGTTTCCTGTCTAGGACAGAAGTACCTAAACCACATTTTCAGTTATAATGTCACCAAGTAGGCATTAGGTAATCAATTATGATGACTTCCTTGTTATGTCAAATAGAGATGATGGTCACACTGCTGGGACAAACCTCAAAAATTATGTAAGACACTCCCAGGAGATGGACAAGTGTAATTGGTTATTATCTGTTAATAGGAAGAGGCCTAATAAAAAATTGAGTTTCTAAGATTATGCAAGTATTCCGTGGACATTGGAGAAATAAATAGCAGGTGAACTTGAACAGTCTGCTTTTTAATTGAATTGAGCAATTTAATTTGTCTTTTACAGTCTCTTCTTGTGACAGTGAGGACAGCTCATGTGATTTTACGGTGAGTAGAAATTTGGGATAGAAGTGCTTGAGGTCTACTCATTCCATTGACTTTAAAGATATAGCAGGTATAAAATACATATAGATGTACTAAACTGTACCATAGTTAAACTAATTTCAGTCACGGTGGTACATTCACATTGTTTTTCTGCTTCTGTGTTGCAGATATGTAATTCATCTGTGGGACCTAAACCATGAAGGGACTTGGGAAGGAAAGGGAACCTATGTCTATTACACTGATTTTGTCATGGAACTCACTCTGTTGTCCCTTGATCTCATGCACCACATTCACATGCTGGTAAGTTTCCTCACAAAGAGTTATGACACAGAACTAAGACTTTCAGAACCTTGGTTTCTATATTTTTTTTTCTTTTTCTTTTTTTATGTTTTATTTTTTGTATTTTAGGGAAGGATCTACAGGGTGTTCAGCGTCTCACTACTAGATTGGACTCGTAGTGATCCACCTGTTAACAGCCTCCCAAGAGCTGGGATTATAGGTGTACGTCACCACGCCCAGTCTCAATTGCCATCTCAGCACCCCTGGGGCAGGGCCGGCATGATAGGCCCAGGGATCAAACCCCCTGCCCCTGTGCCTGCTTGCAGGTGCTTCAATCTGCTGAGCTATTTGGCTGGCACTATATATTTTAAAAGGAAACATTTAGAATCAGATGTGGGTGAACCACTTAAAAAGTGAAAAAGTGAACATGGCCGTGCATCCTCTTTTTGCCAGTGTGTGTATAGCAGTGTTGTAGAACCTGTGTGGATGATGCCCATCTCCAGAGGCTGTTGCTGTCCTATGAGACTTAGTAAATTCTGTTGACCAAGTCAATAGATAATGTTTTTAGCATAAAAGTTCACGCATTCTATGCTAATAAAATTAAAGTGATGCCTCTCCCCATACTTTCTGTGGCTTCTCATATGTGGCGTTTACTATGTAGGTGGTAATGGGAATTCCTGCAGTGTTTGCTACTTCATGAAGTCATAAATTTTTCATCTTTTTTTTAATATGTGTCAGAAATTGAATTCAGGACCTGGCACTTGCCAGGCAGGTGATGTGCCTCTGACATATCCCCAGAAAACTTTTAATCTTTGTAATTAAAAACATCTTTATACTTAATTTCTGCTACATGGGTCTTCTGTGTCAGAAATTATGTACATCTGTTCATTGCTTCATTAGTCTAATGATGAAGATCTGAATAGTTGATGGTCAGTTTATTTACATCATAAACATATCAATTAGTGTTTAAAAATTATTGGGTTAAATCCTCAGTACTGCAAAAAATAAAAAAATAAAAAAAATAAAAATTATTTTATGGGTTAGATATAACTTTTTTTTGCAAGGGGAGTACCAGGAATTGAACTCAGGACTTCATACTTGCCAGGCAGGTGCTGTGCCATTGAGCTATACCCCTGGCCCCTAACAGTTCTGAGTCTATTTGAAAATAACTTTGAAAACATACTTTAGAAAAACAAAAGCATTTAATTCTTTTGTTTAAAATAGGTTCCTCCTTCCCTTAAAAAATGGGAAGACAAATGCCCACAGATAACTGTTAATGTTTTGTTGTATTTATCTGATTCTTTATATATTTAAATATATATATTCATTAATTGATTCCTATTTTAGACATTTAGTTTTATTTATTTACTCAGTTTTGTGGTACTGGGTGTTAGACCCGGGACCTCATGCATTCTATGCTTTATTATTTGTTTTAAGATGTGGTTTCCATAAGTTGCCAGGGGGACTTGCTTTTGCAGCTCTTCTGCTTCACTCCCGAGGGCTAGCAGTGTAGCTGTGTGCCACATGGTTGCACACATTTTCTTTTAATGCTAATGTAGTACACATAGTTTTTTTTTTTTTAATGCTAGCAACAGTTCTTTCAAAGCATATTAATACCTTCCTGAAAAAAATTCATCATATAGATATACCATAATTTAACCAAACCCCACAGTGGGCTATTAAGATGTATTTAGGGCCAGGGAGATGGCTCAGTAGGATAAGCGCTTCCCTCACAAGCGCAAGGGCCTGAGTTCAATCCCTGGTTCTTTCATCTGCTCTTTAGAGCTTCTAGTGTAGCATGCATCTTCATCATTGTGAACTTACATTCATATTTATTGTGTATATTATTCTTTTTCTCTCTAAGTTATTTGGCAACATCTGGTTATCCATGGCCAGCTTGGTCATTTTTATGCAGCTGCGGTACCTATTTCATGAGGTACAGCGTCGAATCCGTCGGCACAAGAACTATCTGCGCGTGGTTGGGAACATGGAAGCCAGGTAAGTGAGCACAAATCGATTATTATCCCAGTTCACACATTTAGCTCGGTAGTAAAGACAAGACTATGTATCAGAACTTGCTTTTATAAACTATTAACTGGATAATGATGAGAACAGGCTCGGGGGTCACATTGCCTCTGTTTGAATCCCACTTAATGACTCTGATGAGAGATCAAAACCTTTTTTACTGATAGATTCTTCTGTAATTGTGTCATTGTAAAAGTGACTAAAGGTGAAGTCTGTAAAATGACATGTGTGTGTAAAATTGGAAGAAATTTGGCCTGGGCATGTTTTGATTTCTTTTACAGGTTTGCGGTTGCAACACCAGAGGAGCTGGCCGTTAATAATGATGACTGTGCAATCTGCTGGGACTCCATGCAGGCCGCAAGGAAACTGCCCTGTGGACATCTTTTCCACAAGTAGGAGCTTTGTGAAGGGCCGTATGGACCTATTGTTTTGTCCAGGGGATGTGGCTGTTTTTGTACCTCGGTTAAAGACTAATCTCAGCAAGGACTGCGAACATTACTGTCCATGTTGCTGATACTTGTATTGTGGCGAGCTTTGACTGTACTTCTCTGTCATTCAGCCTCTTTCTGTGTCCTCGGGCCTGTTCGTTGCTTATGCGCTGCCATCTTAATTTCTGTGTATGTGGCTATCTTCATATCTTTCCCCTACTTACATTATTAGGTATAATAAATATGCCTGTAAGACTTAAAAAAGGGCGCCAGGAGGAATCCTTATTTTCAAGTAGCTTACTATGTAATTTTTTTTTTTTTTGTGGAACCAGGGATCGAACTCAGGCCCTTGCGCTTGCCAGGCAAGCACTTATTCTACTGAGCTATCTCCCTGGCCCTTACTATGTAATTGAGAGAAAAAAATACATATATTTTGCATTTTGCACATGGGTAAGACCAGCATAAGAACATGTGCCAGAGAGGTAGACTGAGAAAGGGACTAGAGCAGAACCACACTAATGAGGGCAAAATTGTGACTAGCAGGGAGGGTTACAAAACAGGCTCTTCTGTAAACTTGGAAGATTGAAGTCATCTCTCATTTTTAGAGATTGCTTCAGGCCCCTATATAGCCTAAATCATTCTCTTCATAGGTTGGCTGTTTTGACACTGAAGGGCCTTTTGGCCTTTTGCATCTGTGGTTAGTGTTGCATATTGAGAATCATCATTTTTTTCTTACATATTCCCAAATTGTTTTTATAATCTTTAAAACATTTAAAAATATTTTATTTATTTATGTATGTATTTGGCACAGGGTCTTACTACACAGCTTGGATTCATAGTGGTTCTCCTGTTTTCAGCCTCCCCAGCACTGGGATTACAGGTGTATGCCACCATGTTTGGGATTCCTGGGCCAGCACAGCATGTACTACGGGGGATCAAGTCCAGGTCCTTGAGCTTGCCAGGCAGGTTCTTAGACCACCGAGCTATCTCCCTGGCCCTATAATCTTTTTTAATATTTAGAAGGGCTTTAGAGCTGAAATTTCCCACTCAACATATGTATCAACTGACTTTTTTTATGCATTGGGTGCTGTGTTGGGTTCTGGGATGAAATAAATAACAGACATAGTCTTTGCATTTGTGGAGCTTGCAGCATGATAAAGGAGACAAATATAAATTAACTGGGCACATTTATGTAGTATAAATTGACAGAACTACAGTACAGAAAAGCAGCATGGTTCTTTTTTCCCCTTCAGTACCAGGGATTAAACTCAAGACTTTGTGCATGCCAGTCAGGCGCTTATGCCACTGAGCTATCTCTCTGGCCCCAGGAATATGGTTCTTAAGAGCTAGTTACAAAGGCATCTGACTGAAACTTGGAGGAGGTGACTTTGGAGAATAAGCAAGAGCCAGATCTGGGAAAGGGGATCAGGTAGTAGACCATGTGAGACAGAGGGAGCATCTCTGGTGGGAGTGCAGCTGAGTGTGTTGAAGAACAGGAGGAGAAAGTAGGCCTGGAGTCCAGAGTGGAGAAGGGAGGAGCGTTTGCTACCAGAAGAAGCTTGTGGGTCCAGGGTGCCGTTAGAAGGGGGAAATACCATTGAAAGGGTCTCAGTGGGTGCTGGTAGATAAGATCGGTAGCTTGAAGAGGTTAGGGGATGGCTGGAAAGAACTGCTGCAGTGGTTCTGGGGTACCTTGAGAGCAGCTTGAACTGCTTTGGAGAAAGTGCCTTTAGGGACAATTGAACAGATTTGATGAGGATTGGAAGGATGTGAGCTAGACTGGCTGTAGGACAGAAAGAAATAAAGGAGGTGTCAGGGGGCTTCTTAGTTTTGCAGCTTGTACACTTGCCATAGAGTAGTGCTGTTTGTTGAGGTTGGGAAGACCAGAGAATTTGCACACATTTCTCAAAAACCTTTCAGTTTCAAAGAAGCTTGGAGGGCTAAGAGGGAAGAATAAGAGTCTATTTTAGCCCAAAAGAAATATTTTTAAGTGTAAAATTAGATAATTTTAGTGTTTAAGTTGTTTTGATTGGGGGAAATGTATTAATATAGCATAACATTAAAATTCATTAATTTACAGTTAACTATTTAAACATTCAGTTACTCTGCTGTTGTTAATGACTTCTCTTTGGTTTCAGAACTTTTTGTCATCCAGAGTAACACCCCACTGTCACTAAGCAGTCACTCCCCATTCTTCTCTCCCCCATCACCTGGCAACCACTTTCTGCTTTCTGTCTCTGTAGACTTGCCTATTCCAGATGTTTCTATAATAGGAATCCTATACTACGTAGCCATTTTAACTGACTACTTTTAGCATAGTGTTTTTGAGGTCATGTTATAGCATGTAGCTATATTTCACTTCACTCCTTTTTTATGGATAAATTTAAATAATTTTACAACAGGTTAAACAATTTCCACTGGTGGACATTTGAGTTTCTCCCTACTTTTTGGCCGTTTTGTAAATAATGCTGCTATGAACATTTGCATACTATTTTAAATTCTTTTAAGTATATACGTACGAATTATGTCGTAATTCTGTGTTTAAAGAGATACCAGGCTTTTCCATAGCAGCTGCACCATTTTTGTTTTTATCAGCAACATATGAGGGGTCTACTTTTTTACATATTCTTGCCAGTACTTGTGTTATAGCCGTCCTAAGAGATATGAAAATGGTATCTTATAATGATTTTTGTTTTGTTTTTCAGCGATCATTCTCAAATGTATTTTTTCTTACGGTAATATATATATAACATTTGGTGGTCATAAGCATATTCACAGTGTTGGATGAACTTCCACCATCATCCAGCTCTAGAACTTGCTCATGTTCCTAAACTTAAACTATGAACCTGTTAGTAAGACCTCACTCTGCTCTTTCCCCAGCTCTTGTCATCATTCTGTCCTCTTTTTTTCTGTCATTTTGACTATTCAAGATATCTCTGTTGGCTTTGAGGGGTTTTTTATATTAATTTTATTAAGAAATAGCAATGAGACAGATTCAAAACAGGTTAGTAGGACAGTTACAAAAATTAATACATTGCATATTGTTGTCATCATAGTAGTTATTCATAGTACAAGATGCAGACATGGTATCTTGTCTAAGCACTATTCAAAATTTTCTTCTCATTGAACTAAGAGAAAGTAGCTGTATATCT
>NW_004524587.1:27388759-27389342 GCF_000260255.1 Octodon degus
ATAATGGTTCTTCATTTTATCCCCCTTTTGTTATTTATTTATTTGTTTGTTTGTTTTTGGTGGAACTGGGGATTGAACTCAGGCCCTTGCGCTTGCCAGGAGAGCAGTTATTCTACTGAGCCATCTCCCTGGCCCTGACTTTACTTTTTGTATCTCGTTTTTATACTTATCTGCTGGATGGTTAAGACCAAGATAAAGCAAGACCTATGTAACAAAAAATGTAACTTTTATATCTGACAAGGTCAGTCAAATCTCCTCAGGATTTACTCTGAAACCATGTAGATCTTTTGTCAGTGTCAGCCATGTGGATGAGTCACGGCCATTGCTTGACCAATTTGTTCTCTGTGAAAGCCTCAGAATGTTTTCTCTCCATGTGACTCTTCTTAGGCACACTCTACATTGTTGATTACTTTCCTCTGTGGCCCCATAATCTCCTTGATCAGAAAATTTGGGACACCACTGAGTTACAGGATGTTACAGTACAGGTTCTCTTATGTCTTTAGCCCTCATTGACCTTGAAGGGCTAGGCCACATTGTTGACTATCCTTGTCGCCCTTCTTTTTCTCTAATTTTTTTTTTTTTT
>NW_004524587.1:27390302-27399400 GCF_000260255.1 Octodon degus
TAAACAAAACAGGCTCAGGATGCTGTGGTTTGATCCCCAGATCCTTAAGCCTTGCCAGACCTGCTTGAAGGCATCCTGAGCCAGCCCCCCCCCCGAAAAAAAAAAAAAAAAAATCAAGACACAAATAGCAATGTGACAGTTTCAAAACTGATTCTTAGCATGGTTTTAATAATACATGCATATTGTTGTCTTAGTGGTTATTCATTGTACAAAATGCAGACATGATATCCTGTCCACAAACACTATTAAAACAGATCTCTCTATTCATTGAATTAAGAGAATGCAGGTGTATATCTATCCTATTTTTGAATATACAGATACAAAATGGTCGTTCATTTGTGTCCCCCAACATTTAAAAAGAGGGCAGCTGGGGAGATAGCTCAGCAGCATAAGGGCCTGCCTGGCAAGTGCAAGGTCCTGAGTTCTATTCCTGGTACTTCAAAAACAAACAACAAAATAAAAAGAGGGCAAACAACCTATGGACATGGCTTATGTAAGGCAGGTTGTACACACTTAATGTAAGGCAAGTGCATTTAATTTGTGATAAGACCATATGGCTAGATTCCAGTAGACAGTAGCTAGATAATTTGCAGCTATTGAATTTGGCAAGATTTCACAGGCCAGTGAATATTTAATTATACTGAGGTGTCATAGAGGATAAATTTTTTTTTGTTGAAAGATTATAGTTAAAAGGAAAAGTGTTTCCTCAGAGGGTCATCACATTTTGGTGAGGTTCTCCTTTATAACTTTATGTACATATTTACTTTTTTTTTTTTTTAAGAAAAAGAATCTGAGAGTGTTTTTAATCAGTGCCTATGTGAGTGCTTAGAAAATATAATGAATTTTCATAAAATGGGAAGGGCTCCTAGAGATCACATCTAGCTTTCTCAGTTTTCACTGGAGAGGACTAGTCCCGAGAAATTGAAGACTGTCAGTAATATTCTACTAATTAATGACTGAGTTAGGGCCAGATCTCAAATTTTCTACTTAATATTTTTGTACCCTTCCTTTAATGTCACCACATTTATTTAATAAGCATCTACTATGTTAGGGCATCATCATCTCCTGAGAGGGCAAAAGAAGCTTTCAGCCATGTTGGGAAAACACAATACAAAGAAAAGAATGTGGCGAAAGTAGAGGTGGTGAATGTCAGGGAGTAGTTATAGGTGAGCTGGTTGAGGAAAGGAGTAAGGAACGAGAGGCTGTCATACTGATGAAAAAGTGTATGTGTGGTCTTAGCAAGTTAGGTCCCACAGAAATGAGTTGGAAGGAGAGGAGCTTTGTTTGGTGAGGGAGTGAGATCTCCAAAGACAAGATTCTGAAGATAAGGCCAAGGTTACAGCGATACTGCTAAAGCAGAGTGAAAGAAAAGATCACTGGAATAGAGGACTGAAGGACAGAAGAGGCCAAGGTATCCATATGGGTTTTGAAATAACCAGGTAGTATTGGAAAGGAAGATGGTGACCCATGCTGTGAAGTCTTAGCAAAGGGAGTTGTCAGTAGAGGTTTGGTAGTTGACTGTGCATGGTCAAGAATTAATGTTCATATCAAGATGCACTAGCAATAGGACAAATGTTTCCTGACATTTAAATCTTGCTACGTGTAAATAGAAAGTAAAATTGGAACACATGTTACACATTCTGTACTTCTGGTGAATCCTTAAAAATATGCTAAGGAACAATTGTGGATGTTCATATGTCTTACTTTGGATGTTTTGTAGTTCCTGTCTTCGTTCCTGGCTAGAACAAGACACCTCCTGTCCAACATGCAGAATGTCTCTTAATATTGCTGACAATAATCGAGCCAGGGAAGACCATCAAGGAGAGAATTTAGATGAGAACTTGGTTCCTGTAGCAGCTGCTGAAGGCAGACCTCGCTTAAATCAACACAATCACTTCTTCCACTTTGATGGTTAGTTGGATTCAACATTTAAAACTATATCCATGGGATTTTCTCCCCTAAGAGGATACTGTTTGCATACTTTGCCTGTACAGAGCAGTTTAATATTTCAATTTCAGCGCAAGTGTTCCGGGTGCATGGGTAGATTGAATTGAGGGGTAAATCTGTGCTGAGTATTTTGCTAGATTCTGTGTCATGGGATAGGAGGATGTAGAGATAGTAAAATTGAATCAGCCTTGCCTTGAAGAAGCACATGTGGTTTAATAATTAACCTTTGCTAAGAATTTATTGGACTTGGGTTATACTTAAACATGTAATGAGCCATCGTTAAATACCAGAAGCAAAATCATGCCTGGAACTCTGTTGTCTTGTCCATAAAATATGAATATTCTACCTCCCAGTAGTGAGTGTTAAAAGTTTTATTTAAAAAAAAAAATCACTTAAAATTCTAAGGCCCCAGTGCTTTAGATTACCCTCTTTAATTTATATATATTGAACTTTTGTTGATGTCCAGCAATTCCAGGACTGCTGCATTTTGTGAGTTCATATTTCTGTTACTAGAAAGCTGATATCCTTGAAGTTTGTATTAGCAAAGGAACTATTCAGATTTCTGATTTGAGTTTCTAAGCATGGAGCATGGTATAAGTGGTGTCATGTTGGTGAATTCTCTCAAAGAAAAGTCCCCTGAGGAGAAGAATCAAGTCCCTGAGAAGAGTAAATGAGGGCTACCTGTCTGGACGTGGGTGCTGGAAAGGTTTCAAGGGACAGTTTGCTGTTAATTAAGGCCTTAACTAGGTATAGTCCTCTTTGAAATATACTAGCATACCTTGGAGATAGATCATGGTCAAATATGCCATTTTTAATGAATTGTTTTTATTAAAAATATTGTCAAAATCACCTTTGACTCTATACGTACACAAAATATCCATTGTTTATTTTTATCTATTTATTGGAGTTTTGTTTATTTTTAATATAGTCTTGCTGGCCTTGAACTCAGAATTATCTTTCTGCTTCAGCTTCTGAGCGCTGGTATCATAGACATGTACCACTAGGCCTATCAGTGTCCATTTTTAAATGAGTACATTTTATTTGGCAAAACATTTGAAATGGCTATTTAATTTTATTTATTTCTTTGTAAAGAATTGATATCAAGCTGGGTGTGGTGATGCTGCTACATGCCTGTAATCCAATCTACTTAGGAGGCTAAGGCAGGAGGACCACAAGTTCAGTGCTAACCTGGACAATTTAATGAGATCCTGTCTCAAAATAAGGGTTGACTGGGGGTAAAGTTTAGTGATATATCAGTTGCTTAGCAGGCAAGAGGCCTGAGACTCAGTCCCTAATTCCACATATGTGCACCACTAAAAAACAGGAAAAAGAGGAGAGAGAAGAGGAGCAAATAGCATTCTTAAATGTGTAGCTTTATATTGAGTTGTTTTAGGGCCAGTAGTTGGTGACTTTGTGTCACAGGCTCCACTTTCCATAGGGAAATACCAGAAATAGCAGCCTTCATGGTGCTGTCACTCCACAGGCCTGTTTTATGGAACTCTTTGAAAAGAATTTTGAGTCACAAAACAAAGTTAAATCTTTAAATCAAATTATTCAAAAGAAAATAATTTCATGGAAGTAAATGTGAAAATGATGTCTTCAAACGAATAGGAATTGGCATATGGTGTGAAAGAGAGAAGCAGATCTCATTTGGTGTGGCAGCTGTAGAGCCAAAGAAACCTTCCCTAGATTCCAGGCCTGGAAAATAGTTCAGAGGTTGAATGGATCAAGGGCTATTGGAAAGCAGGAGAGGTTAGTAGTGGAGTATTTTAGAACTTTATCATGTGCCTTCACATTCTGGTCATCATCATTATACTGTGCAATCTTGGCTGAGTTACATAGTGTCTTGGGGACCAGAGACCAAATGGCCAGGTGACAAGGCTTGTATCACTTAGAAGAATAAACTGAGCTGACTGGGGGGTGGTACTACGTGGGTTTTAGTGAAGACTAAGTGTACTAATGCACATGAAATATTTGACACAAAAGGTATTACTAAATTAAGCCTCAATGTATACCAGATTTTATTTTATTTATTTAGTTTTTAGTTTTAAAATTTTATGTATTTGATACAGGGTCTCATTACAGCTCAGACTTGTAGTTCTCCTGTTTTCAGCCTTCCCAGCACTGGGATTACAGGTGTGCACCACCATGCCTGGTCTAGGTGGCAGACTCAGCTCACCTGGGGTGTGGCTGGCACCACATGCAGTTCCAGGGGTTGAACCCAGGTCCTTGCCTAAGCAGGTGTTTAGTCCGCTGAGCTATCTTGCCAGCCCCCAGATTTTATTTTGGAATGGGTAGCTACAGTACCAGCATAGGGAATTACTAGGGCTCTAAAAGTTGTGCTGATCTTGTTTTAGGGTCCCGGATTGCAAGCTGGTTACCGAGTTTTTCAGTTGAAGTGATGCACACCACCAACATTCTTGGCATTACGCAGGCAAGCAACTCCCAGCTTAATGCAATGGTAAGGATTGCTAACCGCCTCAAAAAGAGAACTAGTAATTAGAAGGGTGAGAAATGCTATAGAAAAAAAAAAAAAAAAAAAAAAAAAAGAAAGGCTATAGAATATACTATATGACATTGGTGATCTGGCTCTGCCTTGTAAGACATCAAGATTTAGGTGCTTTGTTTACATTTTTTCCTTTTCCTTTTTCTTTGATACAGTAATTTAGTTCTCTATTTTTTCTTAGCTTGGCTTAGAGCAGTGGTGGTAAACATTTAGCACGCATGCTACAGCAAGCTGTTTGGTATCACTGGAAGTTCTAAAAGGTTTGCTGTCACTGGCTTGGTAGCTTACTGTTTTACTGATCTTTTCAAAGGACTAACTTGTAGTTTTGTTGCCTTTGTATTCTTTCTTTTTTGTTGTTGGCTTGTTTGTTGTTTCAATTTCATTGACTTTTGCTATTTCTTCTGCTTATGCTGGATTTCATTTTTTCCCCCCTCTCTTTTTGATGTTAGGGATTGAGCCCAGATTACGTGTGCTACCATGTGTTCTACCACTGAGCTGTACCCCTATCCCTAATTTGCTTTTCTACTTTTAGTTTTGGAAGGTGGAAACTTAGGATAACTGATTTTAAATATTTTTTACCCTACTTTTATTAAACATTTTAAAGTGTATTTTTATTAGTACATATTGTTATAAAATATTGGGTATAACGTATTTTCATACAAGTATATAACATTTTAAATCTTGAGATCTTTTCTAACATAGGCTTCAGTGCTATGAATTTTTCTCTAAGTGTGCTTTCTCTGTGTCTCACAAATTTTGATAAGTTGTATTTTCTTTTTCATTTAGTTCCTATATTTTAATGATTTATCTTGTAACTTCTTTGATCTATGTGTTATTTAGAACGTGTGTTTACCCTCCATGTATTTTGGGATGTTTTCTTTTTGTTATTGATTTCTAGTTTAATTTCATGTAGTCGAAGAGCAGATATTTTACAGTATACATTTTGAGTTTACAATATACATTTATAATTTCAAGTCTATTTTCAAACATGCATACTTCATAAGAGGTGGACTTTTAAATATGTTAGGATCTATTTTATGCTGTAGATTTAGTCTTTCTAGATGAACATTCCATATGAGTTTGAAAAGAATGTATATTCTGCTGTTGTTGGGTGAAGTAGCTGTCAGTATATCCACTTAATAGTTAATGAGATTGGGTTGAACTCTATCCTTACTGATTTTCAACTTGACAGTGTCCATTTCTGACAGAGAAACATCATAATCTTCAGCTCTCAGGGTGGATTCATCTGTTTTTCCTTGCAGTTCTTTGAACTTTGTCTGTGTATAGAGTTTCATACTCTGTTGTTAGGTGTACAGCAACACAGATATTATATCTTCTTGGCTATATTATGCCCTTCTGTATCTCTGATAACTTTCCTGTTCCTCATCACTTCCAAAGCCAGCTCAATGAAGTTCATGTATCTGGTCCTGCCTTCTTTTGATTAATGTTACCATGGTGTATTTTTCTTCCTTTTAATCTGTGTCTTTGTATAATTAAAATGAACTTCTTGCAAACAGATGCAGCTAATATCTTTTTTCTCCCTCAGTAGTGGGGATTGGCCCCAAGTCCTCATGCATGGTAGGTAAGCACTCTAATACTGACCTACATTGCTAGTCCCTCTCTTTAATTGGTTTATTTAAGATCATTGATGTTCAAAGTGATAATGGACATATTTGGATTAATTATCATTGTTGTTACTGTTTTCTAGTTATTGCCCTTGATCTTTGTTTTTATATTTGTCATTTACTCATTTCCTCTTTTGCAGTTTTAATTGAACATAGTTTTGGATTTTCTTTTCTTTTTGAGTGTATTTCTTATATTTCTTTTATTATTATTTTTTTGAGTGGTTGCTCTGGCGTTTGCAATATACATTTATAATTTCAAGTCTATTTTCAAACATGTGTACCTCATAAGAAAATAATCCTAATCACTCCTCTCTCTCTTGTTACCAATTGCTGTCTTTCATTTCACATATATATGAGCTTGTATATTCAGATGTAAGCATACATAATTGAATATATTATTTGCATTAATTATTTCAAACAAATTATCCATTCAATCCATAAGAAAAATAAAAGATTTTATTGTACTGTCACATCTTCTGTGATGCTCTTCCTTTTTGTATATATGTTTGAATTTCTGATTCTTAGCAATTTTCTTCTAGTCTCTAAAGAACTTCTTTTGATGTTTGTGGCAAGACAGATCTGTTGGCTACCCCTGTCCTCCACAATTTGTTTGTGTAGAAGAACCTTTTTTCTCTTCACTTTTAAAGGATACTTTTTTAGAATTCTAGGTTAGTGATTTCTTTACACTGTAAACACTTCATTCTCTTCTTGTTTATGTGGATTTAAGAAGACTAATTCAGTTCTTTGTTACAGTATAGAATGATAGATTGTTTTCCCTCTGATTTCTACCAATACTCATTCATTCTTTTTTCTTTCTTCCCTTTTCCACCCTCCCTTATTCTTTTTCTTCCTTCCTTTTTAAAAATCTCATTTTGTGGTACTAAGGATTGAATCCAGCTTTGCTGCTACATCCCTGGTGCATGTCTTCCTCCCACTTTGAGGTAAGGTCTCAGTTGCCCAAGCTGGCCTTGAGATTGCAGTCCTCTTGCCTCAGGTTCTTGGATAGCTAGACTTAGAGGTGTGCTTCACTGTGCCTGGCCCAACATTTTTTAAATTAGATCTAATACTTTACTGGATTTTCTGGTAGAAAACCTATTTATTTATTTTAAACTTTGGTGTAGTAAAGTCCGAAGGAACCTATTTGAGACCAAAGAGGAATTTTGTCTGATCATAGAGGTTTTTATGGACTCTTCTTTAGTAACAATGATAGACATATATATATGTGTATGTGTATCTATCTATCTATCTATATATATATATATCTGTATATACACAAATACAGTGATGTGGAGGCCCTGGGCCTTCTGGGCACTGCTTGTCTTGGCATCTCCAGTGCCAAGTGACTGTAACCAAAACTTTGTGCAGTTATTAGCTTGGTCTTTTCTTTCAGTGCCCTGATGTTGACACCTTCTCTTTATAACACAGTGTTTCTCTGGTTATAGTGTCTGATAGTAGACTATGTGTTTCTGAAGTGTTTTTTTTCCCTTTCTTTTTCTTTTAACTATTAGGATTTAAGCATTTTAAAAATAGATACATGTATGTGAAGACAAAAAAAGAACATGTGGAGCTACACATAGGGGAATGGTATGCGCAGGTCTCTGGCTTCTTCCTCTACACACAAGCCCATTCTGTGTCCTGAGTGCATTCTGAGGCCTTTCTAGAGTACAATTTGAGAACTATAGCTCCGGGACAGTATTAGGGATTTGAATTCATCATGATTGTATTTTTTCTAAATTGTGGCATTATTTGCACATTAAAAATTTATCATTTAGTATTCAGTAGAGCTCACATAGTTGTGAGCAAGATACAAAACGATCTCCTCCCCAGATCTAGTCATTCCTTTCCCATATCCAGGCCCTGGAAACCATTCAACAGGTTGCTTTGGCAATAATTTTGCCTATATTAGGATGTCATATTAATAGACTCATACAGTTGTTGGCCTTCTGAGTCAGGCTTCTTGCACTGAACATGGTATATTTGAATTTCATCCATGCTGTATGCATGAGAAGTTTGCTCTTTTTAAAGAATTATATCTTTAAGAGAAGCATTTTTTTTTTTTTTTTTTTTTAATGCCCAAGCTGTGCTGAGCTTTCAATCTTTAGGAGATTGAAGAGGCTATCAGAAAATGGAAAGACATCCCTTGTTCTTCAGTAGGAAGAACCAATGTATGAAAATGACCATACTTTCAAAATTGTTACAGATTTAATGCAGTCCTGCTTAAAATTCTGAAAGCATGAGAAAGTAGTCCTGAAATTCATTTGAACCAGAAGAGAACTAGAATAGCCAAGGCAGTTCTGGGCAACAAGGCAAGGCAGGGAGCATCATAATCCCTGACTTCACATTATCCTGCAAAACTGCTATGAGAAAAACAGCATGGTACTGGCAAAAAACAAAACAACACCCCCCCCCAAAAAAAAAAAAAAAACAGAAACAAGATCAGTGGAAAAGATTAGAAGATACAGAAACAACATACTCAACACCTTACTTTGACAAAGGAGCGAAACATCTTCACTGGAAGAAACATAGCCTCTTTAATAAATCGAGCTGGAAAACTGGCTTTGTGCAAGACCCATATCTTTTATCATGTACTAAACTAAAATCAAAATAGATCAAAGATCTAAGTATTAAAACAGAAATACTAAATATACTGGAAGAGAGAAACAGAACTCTTGAAGACATTGATGTAGGCAAAGACTTTATGAACAAAACCCCAATTGTACAAGAACTATCACAAAGAATCAGCAACTGGGACCTCATCTTATTAAAAAACCTTTTCACAGTAAGAGATACCACCAACAGAGTGAAGAGACAATCCACAGTGTTGGGGAGAAAAGTTTTGATGAAGGTTCCATTTGACCCAGCTATTTCCCTTCTTGGTATTTTCCTGAAAAAATTAAAGTATTGTACTTCAGTGAAGTATGCATACCTACATTTATAGAAGCACAGTTTATAATAGCTAAATCTTGGAAATAGCCCAAGTGCTCATCAACTGATGAATGGATAAATAAGATATATTTTTT
>NW_004524587.1:27399520-27432089 GCF_000260255.1 Octodon degus
TATGTATATGTGTGTATATGTGTATATTATGGCTGAGTTACTACTCAGCCATAAAGAAGGATAAACTCGAGACATTTCTAGGTAAATGGATATAGCTGGAGACCATGCTGTTAAGTGAAATAAATCAGACACACATATAAGTACTGTGTTGTTTCTCTGTGGTGAGAAACCAGAAACCTTATATAAATAAGTACCAAAATATATAATAGATATTGTGAAATAGGAAGAAAATGTTCAAATGGAAAGGAGAACTAGGTAGGGAGAGTGGGGAAGGGGAAAGGGAAGAAGGGAAAGGAAAAATAGAAATAAAACTTTTGTATAAAATGGGAAGAGTTGTTGAAGGGAGGGGTGGGGAAGGGAGTGGGAAAAGGAATCAAGATATATCAGGTACAGTTACAAATTCCCCATGATGAATGTGATCATTATATATACCTAAAATGTACCAATAAACTTCATTAATTAAAAAAATAGAAGAACACTTTTAAAATGAGATGTGACTTCAGCATGTCTTGGGATCCTTCTGGATTTCTGCCTGCTCTTCATTTTGAAATTGATGCTGTTCCCAGTTCTCTTTGGTACCTGAAGGAACAGTAGTGTGAAGGTGATCTGCATAGCAGAAGTGGCCTCCTGCACTGGCATCAGACTCCGTGCCGTGTCCTCATGAGTGACTGTGGGGAGTGAGCTTGCTGAGGGCTCTGTCTGTGTTCTTTCAGGCTCATCAGATTCAGGAGATGTTCCCCCAGGTTCCATACCATCTTGTGCTGCAGGACCTCCAGCTCACACGCTCGGTTGAAATCACAACAGACAACATCCTAGAAGGGCGCATTCAAGTACCTTTTCCTACTCAGGTAAAACTTCTCCTTAACCACAACATCCAACTTCTGGCTTCCTAAACAGTTAATCTTCTAGGGTAACTTTTTGTTTACTTAATAATTGAGTATCTCATGATTTGATAAAGGGTTTCTATAAATTCCCTCACTTACCTAAAATTATAAATGAGAACAGATCCATCCAAGATATGGATAAATGTATATAAATTATTCGGGGACAGAAACCTCAAGCCAGTCTGCCTTTGCCAATCTATGAGCTCATGGTACTGCCATGACAACTTTTTCTGTAAATGGCAAGTAATAAGTAATTGTAGCAATGAAGGCCATTCTTCGTTGCAACCAGAGGAACCATGGAGAGTGTGTACATGAACAAGCAAGTCTGTGGTCCATTAAAACTTTATTTATAAAAATCAGTGGGAGGGGTAAATGTGACCCTGGGGGCTATAGTTTCAGGACCTTTTGCCCTAGAGGTAATGCCATTTGTCTTGATTTGGCCATGAACACTATATGGGATTCTATAGGTGTAGTTCACATCTCTCTGAGGCATAAACTTTTGACTGTCTAAAAAAAGATCAGAAAAATAAAAAATAAAAAAATAAAAAAGATCAGATCGGGCTGGCGAGGTAGCTCAGCAAACTAAGCACCTGCTTAGGCAAGTACAGGGACTCGGGTTCGATCCCCAGCATCACATGTCATGCCAGCTCTGCTCCCAGGTGCGCTGAGCCAGCCTTCAGATCTGGGTGTGATGGTACAAGCCTATAATCCCGGTGCTGGGGAGGCTGAAAATCGGATCACTATGAATCTGAGCTGCATAGTGAGACCCTGTACCAAATGTATTTTTTTAAAAAAATCAGATTACCTATCACATAACTTTTTTGAGGGGTAAATAAATACTGACACAGGCAAACTTTCTTGCAGGACCAAGGCATTTATATATAATCAGGGAATAATTTAGCAAAGAAGTTAGCCAATTTCAGTAGGAAAAAGTACACAGAAATTTATTATTGAAATTACAGTTGAATCTCTTTACAGAGGCAGAGTATAACCTTCGGAGTCAAGTGGGCTGAGGCATTAAAGGTGGTGCTCTAGGTCTTAGCAGTTGGACCAGAGTTTTGGCTGCCTCTATGTATGCCAGTTACCTTATGCAGCCAGAGAGAGTCCCCAGGATGTAAAACACAAAAACTGACCAGCGGTCACTGAGGTGCTAAGACCAGTGGTATTGTGGTAGGATCTCAGGGTGTCTGCAGCGTTGGTCCAGACCTTAAAATAACTAAAGTGAGAATAATCACAGTAGGATGTTAGAAAGGTTAATGAGACAATCTGATCAGTTTTTTTTGGTGCCGTGCACAAAGTTAAATGTTTACTCGGTGTTTTCCATGGTTATCAGTTTTTTTCTGGAATTACTGTTAAGAAAGGGAACTAATATCGACCCAGTTGCTGGTTCTCAAACTTCACCTCAGTCTCTTTTGTCTTGCCTTTAATCTTTATGGCATTTTAATTTTATTGTACTGTAGACTTTTTTAAGTTGCAGGCTGCTTTAGATCATAGCTCCCTTTGTATTCTAGTGTTATTTCAGTCTGAATTACTTTTATTTTTTTCTCAGCGATCAGATAGCGTTAGACCTGCATTGAACAGTCCTATTGAAAGGCCCAGCACTGACCAAGAAGAGGGAGAAAGCTCTACTCAGGTAAGATCAGTGCACTAGAGAGAGGGGATGTGTGTGGTCCCTGGTAGTGAATGGTCTCCTTAGTCCTGACATCTGGGCGCCTTGGACAAGAGTACGAAAGAAGGCCATGTGTTAGGTCTGCCTCAATATTAAAAGTTACAGATCAAGTGGTATCCTTAGTCTGTCCTGTTTTCCCCAACACTCCCAGGCTCTGAAGCTACTCCCTGGATGCTGTCCTTGTGCTCCTTGGGCCAGCTCTGCTACCCTGAACTTGTCTAGAAACACAAGGCAGGGCAGAAAGGTCAGACTCCAGGCTTTGAGGAGACTGGATCCTCTAAAGCTGGATGGGGACAGAGCAGGGCACACTCCCTAGGGAGCTAAGGCGTTGGGTTACTTTCCCATACTTCATTTGTCTGACTCAGGATGTCCAAGTAGTTTGATGTATTTTGCAAAAGATCCTGAACTGGGGTGTGGGGGGGAGGGAGTGTGGCTTTCTTGAGAACCAAGACAGATGCTCACTCTAGGAAGGCAGCCCCTCTGCCTTGTGTGCAGGCAGAGCACCCTCCACTCTGCCCTTTGCTTGAGAGTCTGGGGATGCCCATTCTTGTCCCTCTGCTCCAACTCCCATTTGCTTCCTTCATTAATGGAGGAAAGAAATTACTGGACTTTCAGAACACTTTCTTAGAACAAGAATAAAGGCAAACAACTCTGCCTTTGTGTTTTCCGTTGTGTGGTGTGTGGTGCTTTCTACATGGAGGCTTTCGCCTAACAGTTTCTCTGGCTTTTCTCCTGGTGTGGGCCAGGGCTCTTCTGGGAACAGTGACAGGGAGGCTACTTGTACCTTCTGTGTCTTTTCTTGCAAGTAGGAAACTAAAAGCTAAGTCATTTTCAAATCTGTTACTGGATTGGCTCTTTATGGCCTCTGTCACCTTTCTGGAGGAGGGGTCATTTCACCTCTCCAATGGTCTTTTTGGACAAAGTCAATTTTCAACAACCTGATGCCAGTTTCCTTCAGCAGGAGACCCCTCTGAGTCCCAGAACATTCAGGGTGGCCGCCTATAGATGAGTAGTAAGAGCTTACCTCACCCAGTTTTCTACCCTTTATTTGGGTCTGTGGTAGCCAGGGTTTTTTTCTTCTTGATTTTTCAGGTTGTCTTATGACTGGCTCCTGGGTCTCCCAAGCTCCAGGGTATAGGAGTCAGGCTGTTTGTGTGGCCCTTTTAAAGTCTCCTCTGGGGCCTGGCTGAGCACAGGAAGATGTGAGGGTGGTGAGAGAAGCAGGGACTTTTAAATAAAACCCTGCATCTTGGGTGTGTTGGAGCCTCACGCTGGGTCACAGGCCTGCACTGCCCTGCGGGCCTGTGTTTGGGACTAAAGCAGCATAGGCGTTTGGGCAGCTGCTTCCAGAGCATCCTGTTGCATGAGTAATCATGTACTTTATTATACCTGAGTTTTTTAATCCTTAGCCTTTACCCTTTTTGCCTGTTTAACTCACGGTATAACATTAGTGCAGTCAGATAAGACTTTTAAATTCTTGAGCAATTAGTAGAATTGAACAGAATACAACCTAGCAGTGACCTTTGTTGTCGTACCTTACGAGTGCATTTTGGAGGTGCTCAGATTGTTCATAGTGGCTGTTATGTACCTAGGCCACTCTGTTGAACTTTGCATGTATTAGTAGCACAAGGCCACATCCAGTGAGCCTGTCCTCTTCAAGCTTGAATCTCTGTAGTTATGCCTGTGGGGTCACAAGAAGCTGGTACAGGGGATATCATGTGGGGCATGGACTCTGCTAAGGAAGCGAGCCTGTGTTCACAGTTGTCTCCCTGTGTCCAGACCGAACGTGTGCCCCTGGACCTCAGTCCTCGCCTGGAGGAGAACTTGGACTTCAGTGAGGTGGAAGTGGAATCCTGCGAGGTGGAAGACTTTGAGGCCCGAGGCAGCCGCTTCTCCAAGTCTGCTGATGAGAGACAGCGTATGTTAGTGCAACGTAAGGATGACCTCCTGCAGCAGGCTCGGAAGTAAGTTGATTGTGTGACCTTCATAAACATAAAGTCCACTTCAGAAACTACTGGTTGAGGGCTGGGGAGATAGGGCAGTAGTCCTGAGTTTGATCCCTGGCACCACATACCATGCTAGCCCTGGTACCCCAGGCCTGCCATGCCAATTCCAGAACTGGGCATGGTGGTACACACATGTAATCCTAGCACTAGGGAGTCTGGGACAGGAGGATCACTATGAGAAGTCTGAACTGCATAGTGAGACCCTGTATCAAAAAATAAAATTAAAAAACTACTGATTGAAGGCCATTATCATGCCAGGTCTACTACTCTTTCTAAATAGGTGACACCTGTAATATTCAAATAATGGAACTTAGCAGAAAAAGGGGATACAGATGAATGTCCATTTTGTATCTGTGTATTCAAAGTGGCTAGGATAGATATATAGTTACATTCTCTTAATGAATAGAGGGATTTGTTCTAATAGTGTTTGTAAATAGGATATCATGTCCGCATCTTGTACAGCAATTAACCACTAGGAAGAATGTATGCAATGTGTTAATTATTGAAGCTGTCCTACCAATTTGATTTGAAACTCTCTCATTGCTATTTGTTTCTCAATAAAATTATGAAAAATAAATAAATAGGTGACAGTATTGTAAAACCATTGCATGTCACCCAGCCACTCAGATTTCACACCCTTCTGCTACAAACAGCAAGAGGATCTGGCTGTGCTGAGCTCAGCTGGTCACCTCTGGAGAGTCCAGCCCTGTGGACCTCTGCACCCACACTTGCACAGATAGTGCTTAAGTGTAATATGTTGGCAGCTCTTTATATTAATTGTTCTAATCTCTTTACAGTTCTAAGAAGGAACATTGTTACTCTGTTTGACAACTAAGAAACTGAGCCCTGGGGAAGTTAAAACGAGCCTGGGCCTGGGTCCAGCTAGCATCATTAGCACAAAGTGCTGGTGTGGCACGCAGTGGCATCTGTGTGCTGCATGTCCCCCCATGTTGTGGCTGCTGGGGCATATAAAGCCTCTGTGGATGGACAGGAATTTTTCTTTCAGTCCTTAGCTTGAGGACAAGCCCAGCATTGTGCTTATCTGGGTGGGTCTTCTGCACTATAAGCCTATCTGTGTCTGTGGGCAGGAGTGGGCAAAGGGGAGGGTGCTGAGCCACTGCTTGACAGGTCTCTCCTGGGACCCTGGGCTCCTCTTGTCAAGGAGAAGTCTCTTTTTCTTTCTTTTTTTTTTTTTTTTCCTTCCAGTTGTAGGGACAGAATTCAGAGCCTCTCATGCATGCTAGGCAAGTGCTCTGCACTGAGCCACATCCCAGCCTGTGGGATAGTTGTGTGGGTGTCTTTTTCATGGGATGATCCTGAATGATTGCTTCATGAAGGTGCTCATAAAGGGGGGGAGAAATTTAAAATAAAGCCACATTCTGTACATGTTCCAGAGTGTCTCATCTCTGTCACATGACTCTTTGATTTTTGTAGGCGGTTCTTGAACAAAAGTTCTGAAGACGACACAGCCTCAGAGAGCTTCCTCCCCTCAGAAGGCGCGTCCTCTGACCCTGTGACCCTGCGTCGGAGGATGCTGGCCGCGGCTGCTGAGCGCAGGCTTCAGAAGCAGCAGCGGTCCTAGCACCTGCACATCTCTACAGCTGCTCCTTGAGTCTGCCTGGAAGAGGCTATCTGGGTTCCGCTTGCTGTGGGAAGAAGCAGGCTTGACTGCATTGCTACTGTATAAAGCATGTAGTCTTAATAGTATTTGGACAGCTGAGAAATTTAACCCTCCTTTGTAATAGTTTATATGTGATATTTCTCTTCCCTGTAGAAACACGCACATTTTAACTCTAGGCATGATCTTTTTTGGCATGGACTGGACTTTTTGGGGGTGGGTGATGATCAAGAGGAAGCAGGCAGACACCTGCCCACATAAGGCATCTTTGCCACTTCCTATATAAGTCACAACCCATGTTGGTGTGTCCTTAGCTTCACATCTGGCAGGAAATGTGTGTGCTGGGGAAGATACCTAAAAGCAGTGAGGAGGTATCCAGCATGAGTCTCACTCCATACCATAGGAGGATAGCTGTTGTCAAACTCTGTCCATAGGGAAGGAGCACTGAGAATGTTCCAGAGGCCGGCCCATAGGCTCCTGGACCTCTCAGCCAGTGGAGCATTTTGTAATAAGAACTCCTGGTTTGATACCTGCAGCAGAAGGGGAAAGTCCAGGACTGCAGAATTCTAGGAGGTGACCCCTTTCCTCTGACATTTGGGACTGACCTGAGTCCCTGATTCACAGCTGGCTTTATTTCCATTCACTCTGGTGCTCCTGCATCCCATATGCTTGCCCCAGGCCTCTTTCCTCTCCTGTTTCCTTGCTCCCTCTGGACATTTGAAAGAGCTAAGTAGCAAGCTTTGGTTTATGGTTTTGATTGCTTGGTTAGGTAATTAGGCAATGACAAAGCCTGTAGGTTTGGTGCTTGGGGAAGGTATGGGCCTTGCAAGATGGAAGAGTAAATTCTTGGAAGACATCATTGAAGAGATAAAAGATACGTTTGATATATTTCTTCCCTGGAGTCATTTTCAAGCTTTGTGTCTACTGGTTTAAACATCGGTAAAATGTTGAACCCACATGCCTTGAAGCAGACCCAGGTCATGTATCTTTTCTAATTCTTCATGCATTTAACTTTAAGGATTTGAAATGCAGTTGTAATTACATAATTCAGTTTTCTGTCCCATTGGATTTTTTTTTTCAATGTTTGAAAGCATAGTTTTATGGTAGTCCTCTGGGAAGAATCCAGTATTATCTAAAATTATTGGCAAAGTTAAATGTATTTTACATAACAAAGTTTTTAGAATGTTGACAAGTAATTGAAAAAAGGGTGATAAGTGAATATGTAGGCAGAAATAATTTATTTCAATAAGTCTTTCAAAAGCCTTACCTTGAAATGCTGTTAGTAAATTTGTGATTTTTTAAAAATTTTGTTTTGCTGAGAGCATAGCTATTTGTTTTTATTGTAAAACAATGATAACAATAAAAAGCAAACTCTTCTAGTGTGCTGTGTGTGGCTGGAAGCTAAGGCAGCTTTTTTCAAAGGTGTCAACAGTGAATCCATTTTGCTTTTGTGTCTCATTTTGGTTGGATAATCTTCCTACTTTTGAGGTTTTCTCATATTTTATTTGGATAAAGCAGCACTGAGTTTCTTTTGCCCTGGCATTCCACTTTCTCAAGGTAAGTGGGAGAAAGAAAGCTATTTTACTTTGGTGGATTATGTCATACTTTGCATGTTCTATACAGTCAAGATAACATTCATTCCATGTATTTCTGTGTTTCAGACATGTGAAAAAGAAAATTGCAGTCAGTTTGAAAGGGTCTTGAAACACTGGAAAACAGTAATATAATAGTGATAAAAATAGATATGCCTTCTTACATGGCTTATGGTGGTCCAGGAAAAGAGGTCTCGAGTTGAGATCTTAGACATTTCACCTGGAGAATTAGGGATTTGGGGTCTATAAAGGGCCCCTGGTTTTCGTCCTTCCTGGGAGCATGGAGCAGGTGTGAAAGACAGCAGCCGGCAGGCTTTCATGGGCCCTCTCCCTGCTGGCAGGTGGTGTGGCAGAGGGCTTTGCTCATGCTTATCCCCTTGGAGTAGCAGAGCTACTGGGTTACAACTGATTAGAAGAGTTGTGGCATGTATTCATCAGTAGCAGTTGAATTGCCCATTCTAGGCTCCTTTTTGAACTAATCTGCTTTCTTTTCTTGATTGACCTAGACTTTACCTCTTAGATTCTTGGTTGGTTTTCAGGTTTTTTTTTGTTTTTTTTTTGGAACTGGGGATTGAACTCAGGCCCTAGCGCTTGCCAGGCAGGCACTTATTCTACTGAGCCATCTCCCAGCCCCCAGCCCCCAGTTTTCAGGTTTTAAGACTTGCTCATGCTACAAAGAATGATGGGCCATCTGGATGTTTTGCTGATGTCAATGCGAACTCCAGGCGGTCAGGTGGCTGCCTGCATCTGACCTCCCTCTTGAGCTGTGTAGACATTGTGTTCCTCTGTCTGTAGCTTACAGAGTGAATCTTGTTTGTTGTGACTATGGAAAAGGGATTCCAGAACTCTGGAAGAATAGTACATTTGCAGAAGGTAGTCTTGAGCTTCTAGTGAACTTGTCAAAGAGTAGGGCCTGCCCACACTGGAAGGCCACCTGCCCCTAAGTGTCCCCCTTAGTGCTCCACCTTGCTGTTGGCTGCCCATTAGAACCGCTCGTGGAGTGGGGAAAATATGATATATAGGTTCTGCCTCCATGCTTCTTATTCTAATTAGTCTTTTCCTTGTATCTTTTTCCAGAAAATCCTTCTTAACCTTCCTTTTAAGAGAAGGCAAAGTAGGGGTGTAGCTCAGTGATAGAGCAATTGCCTGGCATCTGTGAGGCCTTAGGTCCCAGCACCAGGAAAAAGAAAAAAAAAAAGACCAAACATTTGTTTAATCTACAAGTGTCATCGGAAAGTTACAAATCCTGCTACAATAGGGCTCATTTTTAGGGAAATTCAGATACCTCATATGTAGAAAGTGTTGGTTTTCTCCAGCCTTCTGTTTTGATGTTGGTTTGTTCTCTGAGGTCAGAGTCAGGAAGTCAAGGTGTGGCCTGGACCGCAAACCTTTCCATCAATATAGAGGACAGGTTGTGTGTACCCTTCTGCCCACAAACTGGGATAGTTTTAAGGGAACTGCTGAGGGAAGCACTGGAAAGAGGTATCCTGGCAGAGGGGGTGTAGTGGTGCATAGGCTGGCTGGGAATGCACTCTCCTTACTCCTAGTTTCTGCGTGAACTTTTTTTTTTTTTTTTTTTTTTTTTTTTTTTTTTTTGTATTTTTAGTACAGGGTCTACAGGGTCTCACCACTTAGGTTGGACTCATAGTGAGTCTCCTGTTTTCAGCCTCCCAAGCACTGGGATTAGAGGCACACTCCACCACCATGCCCAGTCTCAGTCAACGGCTCAGTGTGACCTGGGGGCAGGGCAGGCATGGCATTCCACTGCGCTCTGCCTAAGCAGGTGCTTTAGTCCACTAAGCTATCTGGCTAGCCCTATACTAGTTTCTCAACAGTATGATTCCCTCTACCCCCACAAGATTAACTGACCCATGGCCAGGGAGAGGTTTTGAGCTGATAGTTCCCATCAGTGGGGATATGGGGAGACAATAGCAGACCTTAGCGAGGTGCTCCCGCTTGCTAGCCAGTGGTCAGTACTTGCACGTGGTATACATGTTTCAGTGGCTGCTGTACCCTCTGGGTCCCATCTGGCCATCTGGGGGAGAGAGGCAGTATCAGCACCACAGAGGAAAGGGCACTGGCTTGGTGGCCTAGGCTATGCTGCCCTGTTTCCTGTGTATTTGGCCTATAAAGCCCCACTACACACCCCAGCATCCAGCTGTAGTGGGGTACACAATGCTGAAGGAAACCTGCTGGCTGGCTGGTTTACCAGGTATGAGCTTGCTGTTGGCGTGGCGGTGGATGACGCCCCTTGTGTGCAGGTGCCAGGGCATTTGACCTTCTTGGGACCACATTCTTCCACTTTGGTACAAGCCCTGGTACAAAAAACAGGCATTGGGACTGCCTGGCCTCCCTCCACTTTTCCTTTCCTACTCCTAATTCCCACCAGAAACAAAGTCAGTTAAAGATGAGATACAGCTGGGAGCCATGAGGAAGGGGTTAGCTGTAGTTTTAAAGCTGCCCGATCCTCTTTCCTGGGGCGGGGGATGATGAGCAGCTGCCCGTTGCATACTGCACTAACACCCTGGTGACCTCAGGGAGGGGGACAGAAGGCCCTGTGGGGACAGGCCATACCCACCAGCCTCCCAGTGTGGCCATGTCCCTCCTACCCTTTCCTGTTGGAGCAAAGCCCACCCCAAATAACCATAGCTGGGAGGGTACAGGGTGAAAGACTCAAGAATACAGACAAACATTCTCTTTATTGAGCTACACATGAATTTTCCATTAGAGAAGTAGACTGGCAGTGTGTAAGATATCACAGAAACCTCACCAATTGGGAATAGAAAGGCTTAGAAAGACCCGTGGGCTTTTTTTTTTCTTTTTTTTTCAAGTTTTTTTTTTTTTTTTTTGTATTTTCAATTTTTGTGTGTTTTTTTGCCTCCTCTTTATTTCAAATGGCTGTGACTGGTCTTCTTCAGCAAATAGTCTTAAAAGTGAAACTGTGTAGAGGTCTGGGGTCTGGATACTAGTCAAAGTAGAAATGACAGGACTGGTCATGAAAACTGTGGCTTTAATGTAAACACTACATTCCATCTTTTTTTTTTTTTTGATTTTTTTGTGTTTTTCTTCCATCTTGTATTTAAAAATTGTTTTTGTTATTTTTATCTGCAGCACAAACATCCCCACATGAGAAAGAGCGAACACAGGTCACTGCAACGAAGGAAAGGTAGAGAGGGGCACACACACAAAAGGAGGCATCCGCCTGAAGACGAGTCCGAAATGTCAGGGAAACCCACAACCCCATTTCCCACAGACTAGGAGAGCTGATCTGGTATGAGATGCAAAGTACTGGGGGGCAGGGAAGAAAAAATCACAAAAGAAATCTGTAGAGGGGGTTGGCAGGGACATTGTTTCTGTAGGGCCATAATTCTATGTACGATAGGTTTTTTTTTATTATTTTTATTTTTGGCAGCTACTGGCCAGTGAGAGCTGTGCTTTTTCTATACAAACCTGGAGTGAGAGTGTGGTTGGAGTGGTGGGCTGGGGAGAGCGGGGCTGCCCCCTCTTGTATCCGTGGTGTCTGGGTGCTGGCAGGCAGAGTGGTGGCCTGTGGCCCTCTGGGAAGCCCGGCCCGAGTGTACCTGCCAGTGGGAGCTCCTGCTGCAGATTGGCATTGGGGCACACTGAGATGGGGAGGAGGGGGCAGGGTGCTGATGGATACATTTATTTCAAAAGAAAAATGTGAATGAAATGGCAAGTATTTTTTTTTCCCTGTTTTGAAACTACAAAGCACATGAGAAATGTTTTGTTTTTCCTTTCAAATTCTAAATGTAAAGACTTAACTAAAACTGGATTCTACAGCATTCTACAGAAATACACAGCCGTCAGTCACTCTGGGGTCGTAGGTTAGACAGGGGCTTGATACAGAAAGGCTGTGTGTCTTACAAAGGCCAAAAGATCATGCTACCAGGAGATCAACGTCAACAGCAAAGAGTCCATGAAGCAGTCTGTAGAGAGAGAGATAAGGGGTCCAGTCTGACCATTTTCTTTGATTTTAAAAACCAACCAACCAACCAGAAAACCCTAAGACATCGTAACTAATGTTGGGACAGGGAGAGATAGGGGCGCACTCACAGGGATCAAGAAGTCAAATGCTGCCCATCCTAGGCGCCCTGGGAACCCTTGCCCCAGGGGATGCTGATTAAGGGCAGGTCTGCAAGTCTGCCCTCCTCCAGGCCACTGCTGACCCCGCCTCAGCCCTGCTGTCCCGCGTGCCCTCTTGGAGGGAAGCTGGCTTCAACTCTGCAGGCGGATTGGAGCTGTGGCTCACAGATCCCCTCCCATCAGCTGCTTTTACAAAGCAGGCCAAGTCTCCCAGTTCTCTGATTCTTGCCTTGTTCACATGAATAAAGAAAACTCAGGAGACAGTGGATTGGTCAGAGCAATGATTCTTCTAAATTCTTAAAATTAACAACCACCACCACCCAGAAGAGAAGTGTCCTTAAATGTTGTGTCGGGGGAGGGGAAGGAGACATTTAGGGTGCTGGCTGTTTTTAGAGGGTTTGGAGCTGGCCCGGGGGCAGGACAGAACTGAGCACACACAGCCTCGGTGGTGGGAGGCAGAGGACCAGCTGGGCCAGAGCCAGGCCTTCCTCTGCCTCTCGGGCTCACAGCGGGTTGTGGTAAGACCCTAAAGTCCTGGCAAGGACAGATGCTCAGACTGGGCTCCCCCCATGATGTGTGTCCATCGGTGAAAACCTCGGTGAGTTATGGGATGGTGGTCAGTTCTGTCCGCAGCTCTTCCTAGTACAAACTAAAAAGATTTCTCTAACATATATTTGTGTATATATAAGTTTTTTTATGCCTCTGTAAAGTTTATTTACCAACTTGCATTTGTTAGTGGTGTGTGCGTGTGTGTGTGTGTGTGTGTGTGTGTGTGTGTGTGTGTCTGTGTGCACGCGCACGCAAGCTGTTCTGTGAGTGCTGGAATCATTACCAAATAGGTTGCTATACAGGACAAGAGGTCAGTATAAGCCGCAGCCCCGGAGGTTGTTGGCAATGATGATGTCAGTGACGGCGTCGAATACCACCTGGATATTATTCGTGTCTGTGGCACAAGTCATGTGACAGTAAATTTCTTTGTTGGGTGAGCGGTTTTTGTTTTCAAACTGTGTTTGGATGTAGGCAGCTGCATCTTCGTAGGTATTGGATCCTGTAACAAGACACAGAACACGATGGAGCTGCATAAGGCTTAGTATTCACCTCCCTTCTGGCTTTTCAGGGCTTTTTATCCTGTTTTCACACTGGATCTACACAGGAGCCTGGGAAGACAGTGACCACTGGTTATCTTTTGCTTTCTTAGAGATCAACTGGCAGCATCTCCCCAAAGTCTATCTAAATCAATTCTGCTGATTCCAGTAAATCAGAAAGGTCCAGTAAGGGCGCTGCCCAGCTTGGTGGTATCGCGGGACTGCTGGTATCTCAAGGCTTGGTGAACGTGTGGGAATCTCACACTCTATCCTTAATTTGTCTTCTCTGAGAGGCCACTCTGGGGGCCTGGCAGTGTCTCTATGCAGCCTCAGTGCTTGGTACTGAGAGTGGTTAGGACACGGGGACCAATAGATCTTCACAGTGGGAAGGTTAAGGGGATACCAGCACCCAGTGATTCCTTAATTCTTCCCTTGAGCCTAGTCAGGGCTGCGGGTACAGATAACAGGGTTTTCCAGTCAGCTGCAACCTAACCCTTTATGGCCTGGCCCTTGAGACAGCTTTCAGTTATCTTCCACAGGATTTGACCATCACAGACATGCCAAAGCCCAACATGACCACGATGCTTTTTTCCCCTCAGTGCTGCTAGGGTATGGCCCAGGACCGAAAGAACATGTTCTGTGGGCTCAGATAATCCTTCCCCTGCCTCCTCACCCTGAAGGTTGAAGGTATGAAGGTATGAGCAGGCTGTGCTGGCTCGGAGGGGCCGCTGTAGGGGGATCTCTTTCCTTTCTATTGGCTCCTTAACAGGCTACCCCAGTGTCACTTGGGCAGCCATTTGTTTACATACTGACTATCCCCAGCTTCGCTAGGCCAGCTAGTTGATTTTTTTTTTTTTTTTTTTTTTTTTGGCAGAACCAGGAATTGAACTCAGGCCCTTGCGCTTGCCAGGCAAGTGCTTGTTCTACCGAGCCATCTCCCCAGCCCCTCGGCTAGTTGATTCTTCTGTTGAATAAGACAAAATTGTCAGTTTTACATTTCCAGTTATATTATAAAAAATAATGAAAAATATACAAATTTAGCTTATCCTCTATTTAAATAATTAGACTGGTCAGAGGCTGACAGTCAGACACCAGCTGGGGGTAAGGAATTGTAAAGGGTAAAGTAGGGACATTCCTCAAGAGGAGACAAGGCTGAGGCTCCTTGTTGGCTCACAGTCACAAAGGTATGACAGCAGGAGCACACTCAGTGCTGAGCTGGGGCAAAACTGTTAGAGACTAGACAGTGGAGGCTGTGGCTCCTGTCAGGAAGTGACCTGTCCAGAGGCCAAGCAGAGACAGACCAAGATAAGGTGTCCCCTTGCTGCTGAGCCTGGTGTCTGTGCGCACATGGACCACTGGTCCTTGAATCAGCTTCCTCCTATGCCTACCCTTCCAGCTTACTCTGCATACCAAAAGGACCACCTATATAACCACAACACTAATGGACATTTGTCATCTATCATGTCTCAGACTGGATCCTATGAAGTCCCTGGGGGGATGTTACACTGACTTTTGCTTGGGGACATCTGCTAGGGGCATCCAGCTCCTATGCCACGCAGCAGTGAGACTGAGTCCTCCAACCACAGCCCAAATCAATCTCCCTGGGACACGAGACAGGAACTTGGGGGTTGTGTCTGCTCTTGAGGGCCTGCTGGACCGTACCGTCACCACAGCTTTCTAAAGCCTAGGATTGAGGATGCCTTCGCTGAGGCAGGGAAGGCCAGCAGTGGGCTACAGCCCTGCTCTGCCCTCAGGCCAGGCCCTTCTTGGCTTCTGGGGCCTGCAGAGAGCGCCTCCCCTGTGCTTTCCATCCTCTAGATAGGGGTGACAACGGTAGCAAAGAGTTATACAGACCTGACACCAACCACTGTCTCCCCGCTGCCGCCCCTCTGACCAACAGGGGGGTGCGCCCCTGACCCCATCAGAGGGATGTCCTCACCAGGTCCCTTTCAGTGCCTTACCCCACCTGGAGTCTGCCTCCAGGGCAGTAGCATTGTGATGTTACAGCACCCAGATGAAAATGAGGCCCAAAGGAGTGACTTGCCCAGAGGTGCAGGTGCTCAGCTCAGAGGCCAGTTTGGTCACTTACATCGCTGGAGATTTTGTGCTGCTGACATCTGTCAGACCCAACAGCCTGGAGTGCAGGGCACAGTCCCTGGCCCTGCCCCACCCTACCCTCTGCACCTAGAGATAGACAGGCACCTTGCAAAGTCTTAAGCAACATGAAACATCAGGGAGGACACAAGCTGTGCTCAGAACAAGCTAGTGGGCCCTTCTACTTCACACTACCATTGCCAGCAGTGAAGAGGGAAGGAAAGCCTGGCGTCTACTCTGTGGCAACTCTGGCTAGTTCGGGAATCGGTGTGGCCCGAGCGCCTGAGCCCTTGCCCACAGGCTAACTCCGGCTGTCAGTGAGTGGGTTCCTGGCTGTACCCACCTGTGCCCTTACCTAGAGGACAGAAGAACACATCCTCCTTCACCGTGGGTGCTGGCCCTCTTCTCAGCTTGCAAAAGTGAGTCTACCCTAGAGACAACTAGAAACTTCTCAGTCTCCACAGGGGCAGGATGGGCCCTTGTGTCCCATCAACACTACTTTTAACCTTTCCCGGCGGCTCAGGGGTGTCTGTCCTACAGAGCCATCTTCCCTCCTGCCATTTGGAAAGAGCTTCATTGTGGGGGTCTGTGATACGTTCATTCTCCTGAGATCCAGATAGGAAAAAGAAGCTCCAGGAAAGGCAGAAGACAGGAAGACGGGAGGGGGAGGCTTGGGGTGGTTTGATTTGGGAAAGGACCAGGGCAGAAGGAAGAGTGGCAGACAGTAGGAACAATGGGCTTGGGGGAAGGGGAAAGAAAAGGGGGTATCATAGTTGGCCTGGCCTGAGCTGCCCCACAGGCACATGGCATGCTCAGTGCACCTCAGCAGTACAGAAAGTGCGTGCAGCCTGACCTGCAGCCTGGGCCCCCTGACACACCAAATGGCTACCTACTCCATTCCATGCAAAGGTGCTCTGTGGCCCAGAGGTGGGCTGTGCAGGGCTTAGGGAGGGCCATTTTCCTAGGTCTGGAGACCTCTTCTAGAGGGTTACCAAGGAAAAAAGCAGAGGAGAAACCTGAGTCTGTACTTCTGATCGCTGCAATGCCACTCTGGAGTCACCTATCATTTCAGGAGAGGCCACTGCCCACCACACTCAGGCCTTGTTCTGGGAAGGGCCAAGCCTATGACACCCTAGTGTTTGGGGTTCTACTGGATTCCTGCACTGGCTCCTGCTCACCAGCTGCCTTGAGTGTGCTGGCTGAGCGACCTCCCCGCACCTAGAGGCAGCTGGACTCCTATTTATGTTTTTCAGGGAAGACCCAGATCCCGTCCAAGATTGGGGTTTCCTCCTACACAGGGCCACCATGACACCCACCTCCGTATTCAGGAAAGCAGATGGTCAAAGGTGACTTCTTGATCTTCTCGCCAAATAGATCTTTCTTGTTGAGGAAGAGAATGATGGAGGTATCGATGAAGAACTTGTTGTTACAGATGGAGTCGAAGAGCATGAGAGACTCATGCATGCGGTTCTGCAGCCCCAGGTGGGAAGAGAGCAAGACAGACAGGAGAGAGAGAGGACAGAGAGACAGGGAAAAAGAGGAGAATTAGGTCTGAGAGAAGAACTGGGCTCCTCAGCAGCTCATAGGACCCCTGTGCCCTCTTCTGAGAGGCTGACAGAATCTGCAACCTGCAGGCACCACAGTGCACCTCCCTCGGGCTTGCAGAGCATCTCTGCACTGGCTCACCCAACATCTCGGGCGAGTGGAGCCTGAGGGAGGACGGGGTATCCACTGCAGGGTCTGCTAGAATGTATGTGTGTGGTGGCAGGGCTCACCTGCAGGTAGTAAGCTGGGCTTCAGCTCTGTGTCTGGGCCTTTTGCTGGGCTAGTCTAGGGGTAGGGAATGTCCTCTGGGAGTGGTGAGGACTCGGGGCTTCTGGGGTCTGACAGGGAAGTCCTCCAGTCCTATTGGCATCCTCTGAGGAGAGATGCTCCTACCTAAGGCAGCACCTAGCAGTTCTGGGGGACTGGCCAGACCCATGCTGGGTCAGAATCAACTCTGTCACAGCCTGCAAGGGGCTGAAGCAAAACACCTGTGTAAAGTGCTGCCTTGTACTTGGAAGTCTGCTTAGCACATGGATGCGTGTGATGGGCACCCCCAAGAAGCCGAGTCCTGGGCAAGGGCAGCTTTCTCTACCCTGGGATGCCAAGCACATTCCCCTGGGCAGCCTATTTTTGCAGTACAGGGATGTTTCTGCACAGGGAGGTGGGGGAAGGGATGGTTCTCTGTTTTTCCCA
Source organism: Octodon degus (assembly GCF_000260255.1). Lineage (NCBI taxonomy): Eukaryota > Metazoa > Chordata > Mammalia > Rodentia > Octodontidae > Octodon > Octodon degus. Next base: position 27,416,811 of record NW_004524587.1, read on the forward strand.
GGAACCCTGTGCTAGCTTGGGGAACTTCACCACCACAAACTTGACCCTTGCATTTAAGCCCAAGCCCATAAGCAACGTAGGCTATATTTTCCTGAAACATGGGATGGAAAAGAGAAGAGACCTGGTGTGGCTATTAGGACTTTTTTTTGAAAGATATACTTGGTCCTCCTGAGAGGAGCAACCACAAGAGCTGGGGAAAATGCTGGCTCAGTGCCATGGCCATCTTTTGTCAGGAGGATGAGGAAGATGCTGAAGTGACCACCATTGGCCAGCAAAGCCCACTCTGCAGCTCTGTGCCCAGCTGTTCACTTACCTGTGTCATCTAATGTCATCAACCCTTAAAGGACAACAAAGTGACAGAGCTGGGACCCTCAAAAGCAAAGGCTAGGGCTAGGCATGCAGCTCAGTGGTGATATACATGAGGCTTAGGGTTCAATTCTTAGCACATTATAAAAACAGAGCTAGAAGAGACTTGCATATGGCTGTGGGGAGAACCAGAACTTAGGCAATGGTTTCTCAGTCAATTTGAGTCTCCCTGTTCTTTGCATGATACCTTTCAAGGAGAAGCAAAACTCTTGCATTGTGCTATCTTAATGGAGTCCACTCGAGAAAGGACAGGTAGTTTCCTAGAGCCATGAACCAGAGAAGGATCCAGAGTGGGGGACACCCAAGATTCACTGGGACACCAGCGGTGGGGAGACTCTGAGACCCCAAGGTTTCAATGAGAAACGGCTCCCACTGCACACAGGAACATCCTGCAGCTGCTCAAGGAAGAGCTGAAAACCCACAGTCAGAGGCAAGTTCCCAGTTCTACCATGCTAGTTTCTGTGGGGCTGTGTGGCATTCTCAGGACCGACAGGGAGTCACCATAAGGGGAAGCCAGGATGACCCGCGCCACAGAGGTGCCCGTCTGACATGTGGCGTGGGCTGAAGGCATTTCCCCCCAGTGGTTCTGAGCTTAGGTTTGGCTGAGGACTCCAGGCCAGCCCACAGCAGCTCGGGTCCCCACTGCTGAGGCTCGGCCCTCTACAGTACTCATTCTGCAGGCCCACTGCTGCCTCCCTCACTTTTCACTTTTCCAGCTGAGGATGCATGCATGCGCGTGGCCCCCTGCTGGGCTGCCACAGGGATGCAGGGTGACCAGGCCAGGCTCCTGCCCTTTGAGAACTCTTAGTCTAGCCGGGGAGTGACAGTGCACTTACATTAAACACATCTGGGAGCCTGGGAGTGAGAAGCAGAGGTGGGGTCTGGGGAATAGATTTGCACAGTCAGGCCTGCTTTGTGAGAAATGACCTTGTAATGGACCTAGAGAGGTCTGCTAGGAAGGTGGATCCTGGAAGCTCGGACAGTGCAGTGAAGAGGAGGCTGTGGGGTAAGGCGCCGGCACTGAGACCCCCTTGATGCCCATCCCTCTAGACCCCATCACCAAAGAGCCAGAGCACAGCTCATCCTGACAAGCTTCCCAGGAGGAAACACGCGGAGTACACTCAAATCAGAGGTGCTAACATTTGAGAAGCGGAAATGTCACAGATGGCCAAAAGCCACCCACGCCCCGCCCACTACTGCCTTCCCGCGGAGCCACAGGAGCCCTCCCAGAGCTGTCTCCCCCAGGTGCCCCAGTGAACTCTGAGAGCAGGAAGAGTGTTGTGTCAGCATCAGACTATGTGGCATTAGCACAAACAGGCCAGGACACCAGACTGGAAGGCAGCTGCACCCAGGACAGCAGGGTTGAGGTGGGCACGGTGGCCAGGCATCTGGAATCCAGCAGCCCCGTGCCCACCCCACCAGGCTGCCCCTGGTCCTAGGGCCAGCAGGGCACACAGATATTGTGCTGTGTACCTGGCAGAAGTGCCTTGGGCACTGACTGACACACCACATTACACACTAGAAAGAGCTGGCACTTTTTATTAATGACAGGTGACTAATAAATACATTATGGCAGCCAATAAATTATTACAATAACTAGAGATTTATTAAACCAACAAGTCACTCTTCTTGCAAAATTACAGTTAATATGGGACAGATGGCAGTGGTGGGTTGGGAGGTGGGACCACTGCACCTAGGAAGGCTCTGCTAAGGTAGGAGTGGGGTGCTAGGCCTACCTGGCCTGGGACCTAGCAGGGGGAGGCACATCGAGGGCACCAGTGAGAAGTGGGGACCAGCAGGTGGGGTGCTGTCCAGAGCAGGGAGGGCAGATGTGGTGGGCAGATATGAGCCTCAGGAGTAGGGTGTGGGAAGCGGGTGAGGAAGGACATGGGTTCACACTGCTGCTGATCTTAGTGCACAGGAGCTGCGGATGGCTGTGACCCATGAGAGGGAGCTCCTCCCTGAAAAGGTCCAGGACTTTGGCTTGGAGCCACTCTTTCCTTCTGTTGTTTCTGCCTTCCTTTTCCTTGACAGGGCCTTCATCTGGCTGGGCTGGGGTCTGTCTGGAGGCCCCAGCCACATTTTCTTAGGAAGGTAAATCAAATTCAAATTCTTCTCACTGAGGGACTGGGGAACAGGACGCCTTGCCCAGACCCCAGGGTCATGGCTCACACCTTGGCCCTGTTCTCTGGGATGCTGGGACCCTTCACTTTGCTGCCTGTGGCTCGACAGGGAACTGTCTAGAGTGCTTATGTTCAGCATTTCAGATCGAACCTCTGTTGAAATGGAGTTGAATCTCAGGTGTTGGCTCCTGAGAGCTGCCTGGTTGTGTCTGGAGGTTTTTAGAAGGGTCAGAGATAAGCTCAGGCAGCCAGAGAAGCTCAACAGGGGGTGGGCAGCTGCTACTGGGTCTGAAGGGAAGAGATGGGACTTCTTATGTCACCCTTCTGGGTCTGGATTACATGTAAAGAAGGCTTAAGGGTATACTAAGTCAGATGGTGAAAAGGTGGGCAGGTAGGTGCAGGCTGGCCAGAAAGAAGAGTCTGCCCCTGTGGTACTATCAGTAGGCTGTAATCCTGCTGGTGGGGAGGCGAGGCCAGAGCCCTCACTGCTGGGGCTTTGCCAACAGCCTGGGTAGAGAGCTGGGCAGGTATCAGGCTATCACCTGCCTCCCAGTCCATGCAAGGAGCAATGCTTCCGGTCCCACCAACAGGCCACTGTGCTGGGCACAGTGGCTGGGACACAGAGTTGCTTTGTGACACTGGACACAGTAGCGGTCTGTGTGGACTCATCCAGGCCAGTGGGTACAGAAACAGACAGGGCACTGAGTGGTCATGGGACCCAGAAGGCCAGAGCTACTGGCAAGGATGCAGGCTCTTCAGGCCAGAGTCGGTGGCCTTGAGTACCCCAGCTCCTCTCAGGAGGGAGCTTGCTTAGAGGTGAGGCAGAAGGCAGAGACATGGTTCTTGGGGCTGCCATTGGGCAGGGTACAGAGCTGGCTCATAGGCATCTAAGTGATAGGCACATTTTCATCAGCTTGGCAAAGGTAACCTTCCTGAAAACCAGCTTCTACTTGGCCTGCTAAATTAGAGCCAGAGTTTGGCATGACCTGTTTGGGGACATACCCAGGGCCACTGTGGATAAGAAATCCATCCTTGCCTGGTCACTCATAACATGTCCCCCCACATCCATATATATCCACGACGGAGCCAAAACTCACATTACCCACAGCTGCTCACCCTTCACCCCATGGGAGAGGCACTGGTGACGACATGGCTGGGAATAGTGGTACCCAGGAATTCTTCCCTGTTCTCCTTGAGGGCTTACAATAGACAGTCAAAGGCCCATCCCTCTGCAGGCTGGGATGGGACAACGAGTGGGAAGCAGCACAAGAGAACTGAGCATCACAGAGCATCTGAAAGTAAAAGGCCATCTGAGGACAGAGGGCAGGAAGGCCCTGAGCACCCGCCTTCCAGTCCTACAGAAGGGGAGGAATGGAGTCCCCCAGGGTCCTGACTCTAGCATGGGGCTCTGGCCCTGGGGGAGATAAACAACCCAGGGGGGACAGGTCTGTGACTTCCACCTCAGAGGCAATGGTTTTAGAGATGGTGTTTGCCAACCTCTTTCTCTTCAGGTATTTCTGATTCTGGGCTCAGGGTGGAACGAGGGGCCCAGCTGGCCTTACCCAGAGCGACCTCAGTGTTGGGCAAAATAGTTAAACAGACCTTAACCTCTCATGGCAGGACATGGACACAACTGGCTCCAAGGACTTGTCTTCTGCCGTGTGCCAGTACCTGGTACAAGGTTCAGAGAATCAAGGAGGTTAACGAATAGATGAGAAGTTGGGCTGATGGGCTGGTTCCTATAGACTGGCCACCAGAGGCAGCTGCCAGACAGAGCAGGCATTTGGCATAAGAGGAGGACGCTGGATCTCCTGCACCACCCAGAGCTCTGTGCCTGTTGGAGCCAACAAATCCAGAGCTGTTGGGATAGGGCTCTTCCTGGTTCCCAGGGAGTCAAGGCATGTGGGAGCCCAGGGATCCTGCCTGGCTTGGGACAGGGCTGTGTTTAGAATGGATACCAGAACATGGGACTTGAGGAGGAAGGCAGAGGCCTCTCGGGAGGCAGCCCTCTCCCCTTTCGTGGCACATCTGCCTGGGCTACTGGCTATGGCATCAGGCCCTGGGAGGCACCTGGGAGCATGGGGAGGGGGGCAGGGTCATCAGAATCCACCCACCTCTCTAGGCAGGGACTTCTGCAGCAGAACTCACCCACAGGGTCCTAGGACCCTCCCTCCTGGGGCCAGGTTGTATGTCCAAGTGCAAGCCCTCAGAGCTCACACTTCAGGGCACTGGTTTGCTCTACCTCTTCTCCTCTGCTGTTGGAAGCTGACAGGACAATGAGGGCCTCCTGACTCCTGGACCAAGATGGGGTGCAGTGGGGCCACAGGACATGGTCCACACTGCCCCTAGGCCTCCTGCCTTGAGGACCTCCAGCTCAAAGGCCTCTGCCCATCCCAACTGGTTTCAGTTGGTCTTACTGCTGATTTGAAGAAGGAAAAATTGGAACCGGGGAGATGGCTCAGTAGAATAAGCGCTTCTCTGAAGAAGGAAAAATATGTCCACTGATACCTGGGGCAGCTGTGCCAAGAGACCAGCTGGAGCTCTGTGCCACTGCCTCTGCCTCCTACCCCAGAGCCTCCCTCCTCCTCCCTGTCTGGCGCAGCACTGGACTCCAGCCACCCACCTTTGCAGCCAGTCATTCTCAGAACATCCCAGGCCTGGGGAAGTCAGGCCTAGGGCTCGGCCATGGGCAGGGCAGGATGACCAGAGGAGTTGGGAGGACCTCGCCAAGACCTGAGCCCTCACCTCACACAGAGTTGGCCTGGCCCCACCCTGGCTTTTGGTGACAGAGCGGCACTCAACCAGACAGAGGCCAGACAAAGCTGAAGGATGGCTCTGCTGCCCTCCAACCTGCCTGCCCCCTGTTGAAAGGCCATCTTGCCACCTGTACACCCGGATGGCAGGAGGCCTCAGGACTCTGTAAGAGCCATGGAGTGCCAGACACGTCCATTCTGGATCACATGCCAGCTTTGCCCACTCCACACCCCAGCCTCTGAACACTAAGAGACAAAGCAGTGGCTAGGGAGCAGCACCCAGGTGGTATGAGAAGGTCTCCTGCCTCGTAGTGCACGGCACGGCTCTCAGCAACCCGACCCAGCCCAGTTACCGCGCATCCAGCTGTTGGAGGGATGGAGGTAGGGGTGCATAAGGGGTGTTCCCTCCTCCCCCCTGCTGCCAGCCTCTTGGGTCTTCTTCTTTAGTGCAAAGAGTGGTCTGAGAAGTGGCAGAGCTCTGGTTCCAGGGAAGAGTGGGCAGGGGGTGGGCAGGGCAAGGGCATCTGGGCAGGGGGCCGGGGCTCAGTAGAGTCCACAGCCCCGCAGATTTTTGGCAATGATGACGTCCGTCACGGCGTCAAAGACAAACTGGATGTTGTTGGTGTCCGTGGCACAGGTGACGTGGGTGTAGATCTCCTTGTGGGCTGACTTGTTCTTGTTCTCGTACTGGGCCTGGATGTAAGCCACGGCTTCTGTGAAGGCGCTGGGGCCTGCAGGAGGAAATGGCAGGGGAGGTGAGAGGAGGCACCTGTGGGCACCCGACATGGATGGCCCTGGGCCTGGCTGGTTGGACCATGGAGCAGATGTCCCATATCTCTTAAGAGACAGCCTGTCAGAAAAGGCTGCTGGAGTGGGGAGACCAAGGGCTCAGCTTCAACAGTGTGCCAAGCAATTCTGACAGCCTTGCAAGTTTAGGATAGCAACCATGAAAGAAACAAAAAGACCAGTGATGCTGAACTTGTGAGTTTTCAATGACAACAAACAGCCGCTGTAGCCCACACGCTTGCCACTGAAGCAGACTGAGGTGTTGCAGCCCTCACCTGTACTATACGTGACTGCTGCTATCCAAACCTTCTTCTTACATACACATAGCTCACTCCTAACGATGTCAACTTCACATCTTACCATGGGTCATGAGTAAAGAAGTTCACAGGTGCCAGGCTCAGGCAGGATACCCTCTCTGTGAGTCTACAGGGCAGGGCAGCCACGTTGTGGCCACCTAGCTGCTATGGGGCAAGGAGGGATGGCAGATCTTTATCTGCTGCAATGAGTGTGTTGCCTACAAGCCACTGTGGTCCCCTTCCCTCTTCTGTGCTCACTCTCAGGAGGAGTAAGAAATGCTGGCTCCTCATTTGCATCTTCCTCAGGATGCACCATACTGATCTACTTTGCAGGTACAAGGAGAGCAACAGCTGGCTTGGGGAGGAGCAGAAGAGAAGGACCCTGGCTTTGCCCTACACATAGTCTTGCATAGGCTGGCCCGCAGCCACTCAGCATAGGACAGGCAGGGAAGAGAACCAGAGTTTGAGTACAGGATTAAACTGGGATGGCAGACCTGGGGGAAGGGTTGCAGCCATTCCAAACTCCTTAATGCAGGCCACAGGCCTGGCTGTGAGGGTCTACCAGACCACAGATTTGCTAACTGGGCTGGAAGTAAGGGAAATGTCCCTGGGACAGCAAGGAACTCTCAGACTCCCTCAGTTAGGTTCTCCTTCCTTCTTGCCCTAGTTTCAGACTGGTCTTGGTGACCAAATTACTGTATCTGCTTCCCCTGCCCCAAAGACAGGATGCATAGGCCCCCAAGATGTGGCTAGAGAGGAAGAGGCTGGTGGGTATATAGCTATAAGGGAGGCTGAGCTCTATTCCCTTCTGTCCGGGGGCTCCTGGGATCCTGGCACATAGGGTAGTCAGACTGATTTTGAGAAATTGGGTGGGGGTTGGGGAGGGCAGGAAGTGAAGAGGGCTGCACTGCTTGCCCAACTGCAGCCATGGCTCACAGGTCCCATTCTGCTTCATGCTGGGAGGCCTGAGGGTGGGCCAGGCAGAGAGGGCTCCCTCTATGTATCTCTCTGGGCAAGGCCTAGCCATCTGTGAAGTGCCGATGAACACTGGGCTACCTAAGGCCCTGCTATATCCCCACTAGTACCTAGCTGGGACCACCAGCCTCAGTTCCTCAGTGCCCTGGTCAGACTGCCTCCCATATGCGCAGGTACCTGCCCAAGGTTGGCTAAGCACCCCACAATATTGACAGCTGGCTTCTGGTCCCCAGCACTTTCTGCAACCAGTGCCTGGTGGCTTGCAAGCCTCTGTCATGTTCAGTATAGCATTTGAATCTCTTAGCCAGCCCATGTGGGATGTGCTATTAGAATGCTTCTTTGTCACCATCCTAATCCTAATGGTCAGTGCAGAGGGCACAGATTGAGAGTGGGCGGCAGGCACCATGCAGTGCTGTAGGCAGTCATTCGCTCCTTTCATCTTCATGGCCACTCGTGAGGAGAGGACAGTCCTGGTGATCATCTCACTTCACAGATGTAGAACTGAGTCACAGTGAAGCCACTTGACCTATTCCAGCTGCTCTGAGGGGCCAAGCCAGGGCTGGCCTTTGAGTAGCTCGACTCAGCCCCAGCTTGTCACCCCACTGTCACCTTGGCGTTCTTGCTGTACATGCGATTTCTATTCACAGATGAGCTCAGGCTCCCCAGGATTGTTGAGATCACATGGTTAGAAGAGGGGGCCTGGATTCTAGCCTGGTGAGCTGCTCCAACTGCTTCACTATGGCATGCTTCAGGGGCGGGGCAGAGCACAGTGAAGGAGGATAGACTGGTCCTTCAGCAGCCCCTGCAGCCAGAAGGGGCTGTGCAGGCCCTTGCTATCCTGTAGAGGGTCTTTACCTGTATATTCAGGAAAGCAGATGGTCAGTGGGGACTTCTTGATCTTCTCTTCAAATATGTCCTTCTTATTAAGGAACAGGATAATGGACGTGTCTGTGAACCACTTGTTGTTGCAGATGCTGTCGAAAAGCTTCAGGGATTCGTGCATGCGGTTCTGCAACAGACAGGGGAAGTGTGTGAGGGACGGCAGCGTGTGGGGCCCTGACCTACCCCAGCCATGACACAGCGGGACAAGCAAAGGGAAGGCCCACCAATGCGGCTGAGCATATCACTGGGGATGGAAATGGGAGAGCCTACAGGACAAACAGGACATGTCCCTGCTTCATTCCACACGCAGGCAGGGAGGGGTGGAGCTGGGGTGGGCAGGTGGGAGGTACTGCCGCCTTCCAGAGGGAGCTGGCCCAGTGGGGCAGTGAGGTCAATGGAGAGGCTCCAGCTCCTGGAGAGGACATGCACCATGCACATAGGGGCCGCGACCACCATCCAACACGTCTACACAGAACTGCAGGTCATGCAGACTTCTCTACCAGGGTCTCATTGGTTTTGCCAGCAAGGTTGGGAGGTTGCACGCATTCAGTTGGGTAACATTAACCGAGGACTGAGAGATCCTCGAATTAATCCAGAGTTGGAAGCAGACACTGGGGGACATTGTCTTGGGGGTGATCTTGCTGTGGCCTTGGTTAGTTGGGTGATTTGGTAGGTTGGTTGGGTGGTGGGTGGGGCAAGAGGAGGCTCTGGGAGAACTGGTTGTTGTCTGGTTTCTCAGTAGAGGGACCAGAAGAAATCCAAGAAGAAACACAGCAGATTAAAAATGAATAGAAGATAAAATCCCAGCAGCAAATATGGAAGAAAGAAAAACACTGAAAAATGGATTTGACCAGTCTTGGAGCCAGAAGTCCCAGGCCATGTTGAGGCCCCTATGCAGGTTCACAGAAGCCAAGGTAGGTCTGGGACTGGAATATGTGGCTGGCGGGGGAGGGTCGAGGTAGGGAGGGTGACCTTCAGCCAGAGGAGTGAAGGAGTGGCTGGTAGTGTAGGTGGGAGTGGGCTGGGGAGGCTTTCACAGCAAAGTCACCAGTGGTGCAGAGAACCTGCTGCTTTCAACTCTTAGCCATGGTTCTGGTTGGAGGGAGGTGCTTCATACCTGCTGGGCTTGGAGGGTCTCTCAGAATCTGCTCATGGATTTGGCCTTGCTTTGGCAAGATAAGGCCCTGCAGGCGGTGGTGGTGGTGGTGGTAGTGGTGGTGAAGTTGTGGCAGCCTGTGGCCTGGCTGGGCGGTGCTGAGAGCAGGTACGAGGACAGGATGAGCCCTCGGGGTCCTGGGGTGGATCCGGTGGACAGCAGCCACTAGCCCCTGGGCCCACATGGCCTAGCTCCAGAGCTGCCTCCAGACACCTCAGTCTTGGGCAGCTCCAACTCTCACTATAGGCCAGGTTAAGAAACATGGGGCTGACCAGAGAGGAAAGCTGAGGATCAAGGGCTGGGTCACTGCTGGCTATATCTTGCCTTGGGACGAACATCCAGGCCTGACAACCTGTTCTCTAGGCATGGCATTTGGACAGAGGACCAGGACCTGCTCTTCATGGAATGACATCTCCCATGTCAGGCCCTCTTATAGGTCTGGGCTCAGAGTCCTCATGGCCAGCACAAGCCCAGTCTGCCATCATCACCACTGAGGAGGCCTGTGAGGGTGTCATGATACCCCTTGACTTCACAGCTGGCAGGGTGGTACCAGACACTGGGCCAGACCCATCTGACTTGCAAGTGGCCCATATCCATCCAAGTCTGTCCACCCCCGCCCTGAACATGCAGACAACTGCTTGGTTCTATAGCAATGGCACTGCTCTTGATGCCACCACAGTAGTGAGCTGGCCCTGAGGGCTGCTGTCCGGTCACAAAGCCAAACTCCTCTCCTTGGAGGACTGCTGCTCTTCTCTGTGCTCTGGAGATGGCTAGTGTTGGGGAGGAAAAAGCCCAGGAAAGACATGTTCTTGTTTCCCCAAGGTCCTGTGCTCCAGCCTTTGTGGAGAGGGGTAGAGGAGACAGGAAAGCAGCAGGGAAGTGAGCGAAGGGGTGAGAGGGACAGTCGAAGAGGAAGAGGAAACCTAAGGGCAAGTGCTCCGGGACACAGGGCCTGCTCAGCAGCACCCACAAGGAGTTCCCAGGGGAGGCTGGCCTGGCATTGCCCTCAGTATCCAAATTCTCTGGAGACTTCAGGGCCAGGAGATGGGGTGCCCCTTGGCTGTCAGACTCACCCAGACATCTCCCTGGATCTATACTGTGCTCCAGAGGTTTACGAGAACCTCAGCCTCATCAATGCACCCCAGTGAAAAGGCCCTCCCATCTGAAACCCATGGTGAGATGCAGCAGCTACTTGCAAGTATGCCAGGAGGAAAGATGAAGGGAACCAACTTTGGACAATGTGAGTGGCCAAGGGAACATGAACAGGAACTCTAATAGCGTAGAGTCCACCCATAGAGCAGTAAAGGATGTATTGGGGGTGGTCATTCTTAGGGACGCATTGCCAAGAGCAGTGCTGGGCTTTGGGTGTTCACTGAGTCTGGCCTTAAGCATGGCCCACGGCGCGTCTGCTCCATGCTAAGTCAGGCCCAGGTTGCTGCCTATTGGACAACACCACTGCCTACAGAGGCCACTGAGAACAACGTAGCTGAAACCCAGCCAGTGAGAGTCAGCACTGCGCGGGTCCAGAACCCCACCCAGTTGGCAGCTTCCAACCCAATCTGCCAAAGCCCCACCACAGTAGTGTGAGCCCCTCAGGGCGGCGGATCCTCCCCCTTTCACACTGCACCCAGTAGCCCATACCCCAAAGCTTATCCCATTTCCACAGCAGCCTGTAGGAGCAGCAGGCCCAGGAGTGATGAGGAAATTGGAACCCGCAGGAAAGACACGCCACATAATGATGAAGCACTTCCTCAACCCCTGCTGCTGACATACAGGCTCAGAGGCTAAGGGTCCAGATGGGAGGAAGACAGATGCTAGGGTGTGAACCCACAGCTGTGAGCTCTGTTCTCAGGCCTGGCTTCCCTTACAGAACCTGAGGAAAAGAAGGCCCAAGTGCCTGCAGCTTGAGGTGGGACCGCCCACCTGGCTAAAAAGATGGATCACAGCAATGACACAACCACCAGCTTGGCCCCATGTGCCAGAAACAACACAGTTGTTCAGTTCCAAGTGCTGTATGTGTGCCATTTTTTGCCTTGCCAGCTCCTCTGAAAAGGCAGTGACTATCACTCTCTCCCTTTACAGAGTGACACTAACGGAGCACACAGGACTTGGTCTGCACTATTTTCCAAATGATTGTTCTCCTCTAATGCAGGTCTAGCAGTTCTCAGAGGCCAAAGCCAGAAGCCCCGGGCTGAATGTGACCATAGAGAGAAGGTGGGAGCCTGGCCTGGCATCCCTCAAAGACGGAGCTCAGAGCCACCTGTCACTCACAGTACACCCCATGCCCCTGCCCTTCCCAGTATGCTGACCCCGTATATCCCCGTAGCACACGGACCAGTGCCAGAAAGGGTTGTCAAGGCTAAAACAGCTACTTGTATTACATGAACATTCTTGTTTGGCTGCACCGTCACAGTTAGGACTTGCTTAATTCTGCTCTGGCCTGATGGCTCAGTGACTGTGCTGAGTTTAAAGAGGTTTAAAGAGGCACTGCCAGGGAGCCTAATTCTGCAGAGGTGTGTGATCAGTTTGTGCATGTCACAAGGCCTTTTTTGGGACCACAGAGTGAGAGATTGGGCCTCCTGGCCTATCCACAATGGGATCCCAGCCCTACAGCTGGGTGGACTGAGAGCTGCATGGCAAGTGAGGCCTGAGTATTCCCAGAGTGGCCAGTTCTGTGGCTCTCTCATGATGCCCCTGCCCAGGGCCACTCACCGTGGTTTCGTCTTCGTGGAGCACCTGGTCATAGCCGCTGAGTGCGACACAGAAGATAATGGCCGTGACGTCCTCGAAGCAGTGGATCCACTTCTTGCGTTCAGATCGCTGGCCCCCGACATCAAACAGCCTTTCAGGAAGACAGGAGAGCCGTGTCTGGTGAGGCCCCAGGCAGGCGAGGATGCCTGGTAGCCTGTCTGTGAGCATGCACAGGGGTGGGCACAGCACCTAGGGCCTCATAAGGCCCTGTTTGAGGTGCTGATAGACTGAAAGTTCTGGGGTCTGTCACTGTCATTCTGGGGATGGAGGCAGCAAGACTGTCCCAAGAATGGCTGTGCTTATGCAGGTTGATTCGAAGCTGTGCCACTCCAGATGAAGCATTCCACTAAAGGCAATGTCACAAGCCCCCACTGCCTCTGAGAGGGCCCCCTTTCATGTTAGCACTGGCACTTTGGTCTTGCATGTGTGTTCTGCATAAACTCTAAAGCAGACCAAGAAGCAGGTGGGCAGGAATTGTCACATTAAGTGGAAATAATAAGGCACCAAGGTTGTGGTGCCCAGGTTGTGCCCAAGCCCTTGGGGAGTCCAGTGGAGCTGGGGTTTGACTCAAGCCTGTCTGTGAAGTTGGGGTCAACTCCTAATGTTCTGTGTCATCCCTCCTTGGCAGATTAGCTCCAGGCCTCTCCCTGCTCAGTCTCTACCCAGAAGGGTCCGAGGAGAAGACTGTGGGCAGACAGGACATGGGTCCTCTGGTAAGAGGCCAATTTCACACCATTATCCTCTGCATGAGGAGCTCTGAAGCTCTGTGCAGCCACACATGACTGTGAAGTCATGGGGAATCATGACACCCTCACAGGCCTCCTCAGTGGTGATGATGGCAGACTGGGCTTGTGCTGGCCATGAGGACTCTGAGCCCAGACAGCTCAGAGTACAAGGACCTGGGCTCCTGGGGACAGCTACCCTGTGGCTCCAGACAGAAGACAGTAATTGTAGGCAGAGAGCACAGCAGGTGTGCTGCAAGGAAACAGGTCTAGGTCTCATCCTACCACCACCTACTGTGGGTCCCTCCTCCCAGTTTGAACCACAGGGAGGTGGCCAGTGGTCTCTAGGACCTCTCCAGAATGTGACTGCTAGCAGGGCTCAGTGGAGGTCCCTGTCTTATACTTCATTGGTGAACAGAAGGGGCTGAGGAGACTGGGAGGTAAGAGGAGCCCTCAGTGACACATGGCCCACTCCAGTGGCCCAGGTCAGTGGAGGCCCAGAGCGGCTCCCTCAGTTCTGCAGAGAGGCTGCCTGCTGGGCCCAAGGACTGGAATGTAGAGCCCCAGCCCCTCACCTGGACAGGAGGCACAAGAGCCAGGAAACAGCACTTCCCCCTGTCTGCTGGCTGGAGGTTGCAGCCCACCCGCCCTCCCTCCCTCCCTTCCTTCATGGCATCTCTCTCTGTTCCACCTGACCCTAGAAATCATCCCTGGAAGACAGGGCAGGGGCTGCCAAGCCTCAGGGGCTGGAGGTTACCCCAGAGGAACATAGCCTTCCGGCAGGCCTGAGAAACCTGCTTCACATTCTAAGGCAGATCCAGCCCCTGTTCCTCACTGTGCTCTAGGCCTGTGACTCCAACTTCTTTCATAGCCTGGGAGATGGCTGTGAGCTATTCTCTCAGCCCACAGGATCTCACTGGAATCTCTTGGGCCTACATATCACATTGTCCTCCTCAGAAGTGACTGCAGGACAGGAGTCTGCCCTCCTTTTCTATCCAAACCCGCCCTTTACTCACAGCCCCATTTCATGACTTGTATTCCAGGAAGCCCCCTTGTTCATCCCAGTCCTTAAAGGTGGCAGAGAACAAGCACACAGATAGGCAGCCTGTCCCAGTGCCATAGCACTCTGAGGCAGGGCGCTATTTGGCTGTACCAGATGAGTTAAGGCTGTCTTGGGGGTCTTCCCTCTTCCCACTGACCTCATCTGGGCCTAGCAGTCTCCCTGGGACTCACCTGAAGTGGAGGTTCTTGAATGTGAAGTGAGTTTCTACAATGCCTGTGGTTTTGACCCTGGTTCGGAGGATGTCCTGCTCGGTGGGTTGGTAGTCTGCGGCCCCAATCCGATCCAGGCTGTCCAGGTAGCTGGGGAGGGCAACACATGAGGCGCCATGGACTAGGTGCTTGGGCAGTGCTCTGGATCACAGGGCCACTGAGTCCAGTATCAGCTGGGGGCTCTAACAGGTGCCTGTAGGGGCCAGCCACGGCATGTGGGCATAGCCAAGGCAGAAGGACCATAAGGTCCTGGCCTGGAGGTCTCAGAGAACCCGTTATTGAGACCCAAAGAAATCTTGTCGGGTAGACTCAGGCAAGATTCCTAAGTAGCTTTTTTGAGGGTCTCTATGTAGGCTGGTCTTGAATTCATAGTGATTCTCCTGCCTCAGCCTCTTAAGTGCTAGGATTATGGGCATGCACCACCATACCCACTTCCTGTTATTGGTACCAGAAATCAAACTCAGGACCTTTGCCCTAGCCAGGCAGGCCCTTGTGTCACTGAGCTATATTTCTGGCCCACCCCGCTTCTATTTCTTTTAAAAATAATAATGGCCAGCAGTTAGGTTTATTTATCTAGTGGTACTGGAAATTAAAACTAGGGCCTTTGCACTGAGCTACATCCTTAGTCCCTTATTTTCTGTTTTATGAAAAAAAAATCAGATTTCATGACAAAATAATAAGAGATTAATAAGTTAATATACTGTGCATCATTATTATCAAAGTAGTTACTGAGAGTATAAGACATAAACCATAAAGATTCTTACAAAAAGAAGAGATAATAACACAAAACCTTTCTTTTCAATGATCTAAGATTATCTAGTACTATAAAGGAAATGAATTAGCATATACATTAAAATATTTTTGCGCTGGCCAAATAGCTCAGCCGATTAAAGCGCTTGCAAACAGGTACAGGGGCCAAGGGTTCAATCCCTGGGCCTGCTGGGCCAGTCCCACCCCTAGGGCAGGCTGAAATGGCAACTGAGACTGGGCATGGTGGCACATGCCTGTAATCCTAGTTCTTGGGAGGCTGTAAACAGGCAGATCACTACAAGTCTGATCTAGTAGTGAGATCCTGAACTCCCTGTAGCCCTTCCTAAAAATACAAAAAAAGAGGCTTTTTGCACTAGCAAAATAAATAACTTAGGGAAGTTATTTGAACTTTTTCCTACTTCTTTTTTTTTTTTTTTTTTTTTTTTT
>NW_004524587.1:27432194-27454444 GCF_000260255.1 Octodon degus
TTTTTTTTTTTTTTTTTTTCAGAACCGGGGATTGAACTCAGGCCCTTGAGCTTGCCAGGCAAGCACTTATTCCACTGAGCTACCTACTTCCTTTTTATCTTTATGTTTTGATCTTCATTTGTATGCTTATATTTTGAGTTTCTCATAGACAAACGAGGGCCAGGGAGATAGCTCAGTAGAATAAGTGCTTGCCTGCAAGCACCAGGTCCTGAGTTCAGATATCTGGTACTGAAAAAAAAAAAAAAAAGACAAATCATGCATTATTTGAACTTGTGTGACTGAGTTCTCTTTTTTAATTTGAGACAGATTCTTACCAATTTGCCAAACTACATCTCCAGGCTAGGCTCAAATTTTTGATTATCCTCCCTTGGTCTCCGAGACCACTGGGATCACAGGCATGTGTCACCATATCCAGCTGGTTTATTCTTTACCCATGAGCATGTTCCAGCCTTACTTTCCCTGTATCAAGTGTACTTTCTGTTTTATAATTAGAAAACTGAGGCTCCAGGCAAGGTGTACACACCTTGACTTGGATGCTTGGTTCCAGTGTATCTGTTCTCAGTGCTCAGTGCACTTCGGTGCCCTGGGCTCTGCCTGCTTTTCCACTTCCTTATTTTATTTTTTTTGGTGGTATCAGGGATTGAACTCAGGGCCTTGTGCTTGCCAGGCAAGCACTTATTCCATTGAGCCATCTCCCTGGCCCCCTAAAAGATGACATTCAAGTTGAGGATTCTTTTTTTTTTGTGCAGTACTAGGGATTGAACTCAGGACCCTGCACTTGCCAGGCAAGCACTTATTCTACTGAGCTATCTTTCTGGCTCCACTTCCTTCTTATTTACCAAGGGATCTGTCTATCTCTTCTCAGTGGATGCTCTGGGGAGGACGGAAGGATGGGGTGGTCAGGTCACAAGGCCCTGGGACCCTGAGGTTTTTTTTTTTTTTTTTTTTTTAATGAGTTTAGGGTGTACTGGATCTCACTACGTAGATCAGACTTGGAGTGATCCTCCTTTTTCAGCCGCCTAAGTGCTAGGATTATAGGTGTGTGCCACCACGCCCAGTCTCAATCTCCATCTCAGTGTGTCCCTGGGGGCAGGCCAGCACAGCACGCTGGGGATTGAACCCTGGCTGTTGCTGCTGCCCTCTGCTGAAGCAAGCACTTTAGTCTCCTGAGCTATCTGGCCAGCCTGACCCTGGCCTTTGGAATTAGCGCTGTTCACAGGGCCTTTTCTTGGGAGTGTGACTGCTCTCTGTGAAGGCTTGGTGGGGTGGGAGGGCCAGGGAACTGAGGCTACTCTGTGTTTCTGCTTACAGACCTTGCGTGTCTCCTTGATCCTCTCTCCCCTGCTGGACACTGGTCCTGGGTAACCCTGGTCTCCCCCATCCCATCCCAGCCAGGCCAACTTCCTTTGGACACATGACCAGGCTCCTGCCTGTCCCATGCAAGGTGGCAGTGGGAAGGCAGGGAGGTGGTGGGGAGCATGTGCACCTGCTGTGCCTCCTCTCTGCCCACTGCCAGGGTGGGGAGTGACAGACCACGACTGAAACAGGTGTTGTGCAACAACGTGTGTGTGTGCACATGTGAGCAGGAGAATGGGTAGTATCAGAGGAAAGCAGCAAGTGGCTGTCTGCGAGGCCTGCAGGTGGGCTAGACCCTGTGGGGAGCAAGGGAGTAGAGGAGGAGCCTGGCACAGGCTGGAGTAGCGGGGCAGGAGTAGTCCCTGGGGTGGGACTGGGCAGATCACAGCAGAGAGCGGTGGGGAGGACCCTACATATGC
Organism: Octodon degus; assembly: GCF_000260255.1. Lineage (NCBI taxonomy): Eukaryota > Metazoa > Chordata > Mammalia > Rodentia > Octodontidae > Octodon > Octodon degus. Next base: position 27,433,970 of record NW_004524587.1, read on the forward strand.
AGGTCCCTCAGGTTTTGAGAGGGCAGCCCTGGGAAGACTGTGGGAGCCATGCCTATCTTGGCTGTAGTGGAAGCTGCTGGGGTGTAGGGTGCTGTCAACAGCCAGGTGAGTAATGACAGGAGGCAGATACATCTGGATGTATCTGATAACTCACATTTGCTGTGGCTTACGGTTCGGGATAGGAGAGACACCCTCAAATGCCTCACTGCAACACTGAAGACTCAGGGGATAGGAGGGATGAGGGAGGCAGTGGCCCTTGAGGAGGGTGGACCCAGGAGTTCCACAGCCTGGTTTTAATCTGAGGTTTGTTTGAATGTCCAGGTGGACACCACAGAAGCAGAAGTTAGAAGACAGGGCTGACCAGCAGTGTCCATTTGAAAGTGGTTCAGGTGTGCAAGGAATTTTAAACCGCATGGGACTGGAGATTGCCCAGGCACCAGGCTTTGACAGCAGCAGGTTTAATGACTCCAGGAGAGATGGGCAGGAAGCATGAGGGTGGCCAGTGAGGATCTGAGGCCTGTGTCAGTGAGCAGGGGGTACAGGAGGAGGCCTGGGCCTGAGAGGCCACAAGCAGGCTTGGCAGGTAAAGGAGACTGATGGCCAACAGGGATGATTTGTTGGGGACTGAGTCTGGGAAAATCAAAGTCTAGCAAAGCAAGAAACCTTTTCTCCTCCCCAGTTGGGCAGAGGCAGGCCTTCTGGTTTGCTGGGACCTGCCTCAGAGTGCTTATTCTGAGGGGAGAGCCAGCTGCTGTTTGCAGGGGTGTGGGCATATGGAAACTGGAAATGGCTCAGGAGCAACAGATAACACAGACCTCGTCCCTGTCCCCTCTGAGCCTGGGCCCTCACCTTAATGGGCAGAGCTCAGGGTATGTGGTGTCTGGGGCTTTAGCACATCCATAGCGTTCCCTATGGGGCCTCCTTCTCCTTTCTATCACAACATATTTCTTTTTATTTACTTTATATATTGGGCCTAAGATTTTGTGAGAAGATAAGATTTAACTGCTAAAACAACACCAGAGGCCTAGATCAAAAGGTATCTGAGACCCCAATGACTGTTATGGTCTGTGTCCTCTCTTTTATGATGTGCCGCCTTGTCCCAGAGAGGAAGCCTGGGGACAGAAGTGGAAATCCTGGCAGGGGAAAATCTGGAGGCGGCAGAGATGAGAGAAAGAGAGAGGGAGAGCAAGTGAGGGAAGGAGAAAAAGACAGAGGAAGACAGACAGACAGAAAAACAGAGACAGAGATAAAGATAGACAAAACGACAGAGACAGGGAAACAGAGATAAGAGACTGAGAAACAGAGACTGATAGAGAGACAGAAAGAGACAGAGACAGAAGGATGGACAGATACAGAGAAGAGACAGAGATAGAGAGAGAGGCAGAGAGACACGAGACAGAGAAGAGACAGAGACAGAGAAGAGACAGGCAGAGACAGAGAGACACAGAAGAGACTGAGACAGAGGAAGACAAAGACAGACAGAAAGAAGAGACAGCGAGACAGACAGAGGAAGACAGACCAAGCCAGAGAGAGCCAGAGAGTCAGAAGAGACTGAGATGGAGAGACAGAGGAAGACAGACAGACAGACAGACAGACAGACAGACAGACAGACAGACACAGAGAGAGAGAGAGACAGAGAGACAGAGACAGAGACAGGCAGAGACAGAGAGACAGAGAAGAGACTGAGACAGAGGAAGACAGAGACAGACAGAAAGAAGAGACAGCGAGACAGAGGAAGACGGACCAAGCCAGAGAGAGCCAGAGAGTCAGAAGAAACTGAGATGGAGAGACAGAGGAAGACAGATGGACAGAGAGAGAGAGAGAGAGAGAGAGAGAGAGAGAGAGAGAGAGAGAGACTGAGAGAAGGGAAGGGGGTAGAGAAAGAATATACAGAGGAGGTAAATCTCAGTTTTACTTGGTGGGGAGTTGACAAATACTGACTTGAGTTTCTTAAAGTTGTAATGATACCCATCGGAGGAGCTAAAAATAATCTGTAACTAGCAAAACCCTGGAGATGGAAGTGGAAAGTGGTGCAAGAAGGAAGGTGAGCCAAATGCTTCATATCCTACAGTAAGGGGGTCAGAACATATTCTACCTAAAGTTGGAATATCAGTTTTTTCTTGTTACCACCAGGACAAGCAAGTGCAATAACTAATAGCAAAGGGAAAAAGACTGGGAGGGGGAAATTACTCTTTACTTTGTACCCCTGCCTGTTGTTCAGGAACTGTTTTTGAAATGCATTCATTTTATAATCAATGCAGTAGATAAAAATGTTAAGTGAAGAACATGATTTTATGAGCCACTAGGGCCAGCTGGTACTGAGGGGCCCCTCCCAGAGTGGGCAGGGAGGAAGAAAGAGGAGGCTTCTCAGGCTCCGAAGGTCAGTCAGGTGCATGAGACACTCTGGCTTCTGGGGGTCTTGGAGGCCTGGCTCTTGGGCCCCTTCCCACCAGGCTCACCAGGGCGTCAGGCAGTGTGGCCACCACTTGGTACCTGAAGGCTTTAAGCATTTGCTCTGTAGGCGCTCTAAGTATGCAGAAATGGGGACGCTCTAGCCTTACTGGAATCCCTCATCTGTCAGCGCTCATCACCACCAATGAAAACGTCCAACTGTCCATGTGGATTTCTTCATGTCTTCACCATTAATGTTTTAGGCCAAGTATTTCTTTGCTGGTACGTACCTCAGAAGAGAAATGTTTAGCAGTATCTTTGGCCCCTACCCACTAGAGGCCACAAGCACTAGCCAAATGGTGACAGCCAAAAATGCCTCCTGACATTGCTAAATGTCCTTAGGTTAGGAAAAAATGGCTCCAGCTGAGAAGCACTGGTGACAGTGCTGAGTCAGGTGAGGTCAGGGCACATACTGCTCTTAGACAGTGGGTTCAAGCCCAGGAGCTCCTCACTGCAAGCCCCCACTGAAAGCCAGGGAACCAGATTACAAATGTGGGGTTTTTTCCTGGGTAGCAAGATGCAAGCAATCCTAGGGCCTGCATGGCACAAGACATTCCACTGCAGGAGCTTCTTCCCCCCTCTGGAGACACTGATCTATGAGTGGAGAGCAGTAACTGTGAGGATATCCAACAGCCATAGAGCACAGTGGGTAGACCTGAAGAGCCTTGATGCCCTTTCTCTGCCTTTCCCTTCTCTAGTTTTTCTCACCTGCTCTGGCTTTAACCACATCTCTAATTCCTCTACACTTCTCACCACTTCATCCTTCCCAATTTCTCCTCATTTAGTTATTACATAATAATAAGGGCTATGTGATTATGTATTCTATTTATTGAATGTTACTTATGCTTTTTTTTTTTTTTTTTTTTTTTAAACTTTTTGTGATACTGGGGATTGACCCAGGAACTCCACTCCAAATTACATCTCCAGCCCCTTCCCTTTCTTTTTACTTTGAGAAGTCTTGCTAAGTTGCTAAGTTGTCCAGGTTGGGTTTCAGCTTGTGTTCGCCTGCCTCAGGCTCCCCAAGTACTGGAATCACAGGTGTGCATGACTATGTCTGGCACTCATTCCTTATTTTTAAAGTCAGAGCAATGGAAAGCTTAAAGACAGAAGAACTGTTTTGTGGTGCATGTGTACTGTGGAGATTGAACCTAGGCCTTTGCACATGCTACCACTAAAATAGATCTCCAGTTTTAGAAGTTTATTTTCTCCAAAACACAATGGCATTATTTGAGTTATGCTCTGCTTGTTATGGCCCTTGGTTTATAATTATGTGGTCAGGGGCTCTTGAAGAAAATAAATTCTGCTACCTTGAAACCTTCATTCTGGACGCAGGCATAGTCCAGGACAAGTAGGTGACACATCCTGGTCCTTGAAGAGGGGACTTTCCTATTTGGTTGTATCTCTTACCCATTCCTTTCCTTGACCTCTTTATCCTGGGTGCAGGAAGAAATGCCCCATTCTTTTGATGCTTACAATTAGTGACAGGAACGGCCCCTTCACCCCTCCCACCCAGCTCCTCCCACCTGCAGGGGACACTCACTATTTGGCAGAATCGTTGAGCTGATATTCCCGAGACCGGTTGAAGCACTCTTGGATCCCTGAGTCACCCCAGAGTCGCATCATGGCAGAAAGCAGCTCAGCAGAGAAGGGTTCGGTATCTTCCATGCGACTCACCACGTCACACACCATCTTGGCATCGGCCTGCAGGGAGAGAGGGACCCCAGGTTCTGAGGCCTCGTGGGGCTCTACTCAATGGAGACTGTGGCACAATATGCTGGCCAGAGTGCCAGCTTGCTCAGGAGGGGCCCAATCTGAGTTGTGTCCCTGACAGCAGGGACCCCCAAGCCTTCGTTTCCATGTCATCTCTAAAGCAGATTGGCATACAGGGCTCTATTCCCTAGCCTGCTGCTCATAGGGACAGCTCTGCTTTCCTCTGTTTTGAATACTGGGGCTTTGTACCAGTATTTGTTTGGGGAAAGAAAATTAAAAATTAGTGTTCTTGGCTAGTATTACAGTCTCCTACATATTTTACCCAGAGTGAAGCAAATTTCTGATTATTTGAGAATTACAGTTGGCTGAGGGATTTCACCCTAGTGGAGATGATTCAATACTGAATCTAAGGGCTGGGATACAGCTCAGTGGCAAGCAGGAGGTCATGAATTCAATTCCCGGTACCAAAACCCCCTAAATCTCAAGAATTTATAGGTTGGACATGGTATTTCAGGCCTGTAACCCCAGCACTTTGGTAGCTAAGGTACAACGATGGGCTGAGTTCAAGGTAGCCTGAGCTACATAGTGAGTTCAAGGTCAGCCTGAGCTATGTAGCAAGCCCTATTTATAAGAACAAAAAGAAAAAAAAAATTAGGTCCTTAAGCTAAAACTTCACTGTTGATTTTTATGTGTTTGTGACCTGTGGTTACCAGAGAACCCCAGGCCTAACTGGTTAAGCAAAGGCCAGGTAAAGAGACAAATACTGAGACTGGGAGCCTCTTCTGCAGCCTCCTTCCTCTCCTCCTCATCTCAGGGGGTGAAGTTAATTTGCTTAAGGCACACAGGACCAGGCTGAGATTCCCCTGAACATGCAGAGAAAGCACTGTGTGCTTACTATGTAATTTTTGGGGACAACAAATGTGTCACCCATTTTCAGTGACTATAATCAAAGATGTGTAATCTCCAAACCAGGAGTGCAGTGAAAGCTCAGAGACTCTTGGAGGAGTCTCGAGCCAAAAGACAGGACTATCAGCACAGATCACACACGCAGGCGGCATTGACAGTTTGCAGGCGGCATTGACAGTTTATAAAGGACCTTCGTGTGCACACTCCACTTCCTCAGAACCTCACGGGCACCTAAGGAGGAAGCTGGGAGCTGCTGGCCAGGCTGCTTCTTTACCTTCTTGCTCTGTGCCCTTGCCCTGCAGATTTTCTACCCTACGTGGAGTATATTTCCTGTATGGACTTGCTTTGGCCCACAGAATGACACGGAGCTGCAGTGTGCAAGTTCCTGAAGCTCTGCATGCTCGCTGGTCCTCCATGGACCTTTCTGGTTACCCTGAATGCACCCTGGCTCTCATGCTCTCAGGAAGAGGAGCTAGTTTGTGTGCTAGTTTGTGTCACATAGAGTTGAGGTTGCCCTGGATCTCTGATCCTCAGGTGAATGAACTGGCTGCATCGAGGGGAAGCTTGCTCCATGGCATTGGTGTGGCAGTGGCTAATAACACAGTAGTCACTCACATTAGTCATGGGCTTTCTGTGCAAACAGCGGCAATGGATCCAAAGGGGCCACAGAGAAGGTGAGGAAACCCAGGCTCAGGACCAGAATATCTTAATACCTTCTGGCTGCTCTCTGGTAGCTATTCCTAGTGGCTTTACCATGGTTTGTGAGGCACAGGTCTTGGCTATACCAGTGACTCTAGGGATACACCCTCTAAGCTTGTCTCATATGAAAAACGCTACGCTCAAGACATGGCATTGGAGGGACAGATCCAAAGGAAAGTGGTAGGTGTCCAGTACTTCCTGACTCCAGATACCTTTCCTGTCAGGCTGAGCCCGTTGGCCTAGGAGTGGGGTACAACAGGTTCCTATCTCTGACTTTCACAGGCCCTCCTCAGTTAGGGTGTTCTATTCATGGCTGTGGCTATGCTGACCTGGTGGCTATGCTGCAGTGAGTCTTTTCAACCCTACATTTCCAGTAAAGGCAGAAGAAAGAGGTTGCCCATCCCACGGCAAGTAAGTGGGGGTGCTTGAGAGTCTGTGGGTTTCTCCCACCTCTTTTAGACTGGGAGAAACAGGAAACTAGGTCAGTACCTGGAAGGTTTGTGGCCAACAAAAGCTTCTACACAAAAGTAAGTAGGGGCCAAACCTTCTTGGACTTCCAGAACTGAGCTGTCTGGCTAAGTAGCTATTTACATCTATATTTGCAATTTACATTGCAAAGGCTGGTTGGAAAGTTCTCGAAGCTATCCCCTTCCCCACTGCCTGCCCCACCAAGGAAGCAACCACTGGTATGACTACTTAGCTGGAAGGCCAAGCTTGTATCCAAATCTAGTCAACCACAATGGCCCTTGGTCCCAAGCCACCCTTAGGAAACCTGGATGCTCAAAGGCCCCCTGGCAGTAGTGACCTGGAAAGCTGAGATGAAGCTTGGGTAGTAGAGATGACTCAGGGAGGAGTGATGGGTTAGCAGGAGTGGCACCTCCACCATTGGCTAATAACATTTCAATACTTAAAGGCCTGTGAGTCAGGGGCCCAGGCTGCTCCAGCTCCTGGAGCAGGGCTGCCCTCAGGGCTTGGGCTTCCCACCTGTGATGCAAGCCATCAGTTCCCAAACCTCCCTTTCTAGGCCTCACCCTCATGGTTTCTGCAAATCTGTGAAGTGACCCACACAAAGCAGGTCAGGCCTTCAGAGTCAGTAGGGCAGTCTAGGCCTGACATTCTGCCAGGTAAGACATACCCACTCCAATTCAAGTGCTCATGGCACAGCCCATTTCACATCAAGGATCCATGAGGCACTGCAGGTAAACTCTAGGACCTCCACAGAGCTGCCCTGTATCCCCACATTTGTTACTCTATGCATGACATGGAATTTATGGTTTCCATTGTAATGAGATATAACACAGCTTGGAGACAGCCTGGGAGGGGACCCAGGGGGATCCAAGGGTGTAGTCTTCTTCCTAGTTTTTTTCCTTGTCATGGTGTTCTGGAGCAGTGGGGTCCTGTGCTAGCAACTCCTCCCCCTTCTTCCTGTTCCTGCCTTGTCCTCCCTAGTTCAGCATGCCCATGATGATGCCAACACCAGCCCAGGTGCTTAAACCCAGCTGCTCAAGCAATGCCTCCTTCCACACTGCCCTGTTGCCTCTTGTTCCTCTCTAATCTTTGCACCACACAGGAGACTCAGTTTTCTCCTAACATCAACTCTCTTCTTTAGAAAACTAATTCCCCAATATTTTGCTGGTTGTATACAGTGACACTCAACTAACAGACTGTTTCCTTGTTTTGCTTGGTTAGGAGTAACCACATGGCCAGCCAGATAGCTCAGCTGACTAAAGCACCTGCTTAGGTAGGTGCAGGGACTGAGGTTTGATCCTTGGACTGCAGTGCAGTCCCCTGCCCCAGGGTGTGCTGAGATGTTGATTGAGACTGGGAGTGGTGGTACACACCTGTAATCCCAGCTCTTGGAAATCTAAAAACAGGAAGATCACTATGAGTTTGATTTGTGTTGAGACCCTGTAGACCCTGTACTAAATACATTAAAAAAAAGGTAATATAACAACCATTGTTAGCTATTCCTGTTTTGAAAATCTGTAATATATGCATTGCTATATGTTACCCTGTTTCTGACTTTTTTGTATTTGTTTTTGCTTCTGTTTTTATTCTTCACAATAAAATAAAAAATAAAAACAAAAGTAAAAACAATTTAAAAAAGGAATAACCACATGACAAGTTACATGCAATGAAAAAATGCACTAAATTGTGGTGAAATATTTGGAAAAGTAATTTTTTTTTTCCTGTATTTTTTAGGGTGAGGTCTACAGAGTGTTGAGCGTCTTACTACTAGATAGGACACATAGTGATCCACCTATTTACAGCCTCCCAAGTGCTGTGCTGGGATTATAGGCACATACCACCACACCCAGTCTCAATCACCTCAGCATGCCCTGGGGACAGGGCCAGCATGGCAGGTGCAGGGATTGAACCTCTGGCCCCTGCGCCTGTTTGTAGGAGCTTTCATCCACTGAACTATTTGGCTGGCTCCAGAAATGTAATTTTAAAGGGAAAAGCCACTGTTTTCTCTCACTTCCTCCTTCCTACTGCCCAGAACTGGGATGTAATGGCTGGAGCTGTAACAGCCAATTTGGATCAGACGAGTTCTTCACCCAGGGGATAGGGGAGCAGTGACCTAAACCAGCCCAGGTCCTGTGGAAATTCCACACTATCTGAAGTCATTAAGTGTTGTTTTAACACTTAAGATGAATTTCTGTCTTACTTAATCTACTATTTTTAGGGTCTCTAGCATTCACAGTCAAACTTAATCTCTCCCCTTAAGCTCTTCGAATAGTTTCCCATCATTTCTAAATTCCAAACTCTTTACTGTGGACTATAAAATCCCACCTCTCTGTCCTCTGTACCCACTGCTCCCCTTCTCTCTGTTCCTCACACAAGCTGGTAGCCCGGGCATTCCATCTGTGCAGGCCTGTCCCCTATCCTGTCCCTGCTTCCCTCAGCAGTGCACAGGCTATCCCACCTTAGCACTGGTGCTGCGTGCTCCTGTCCCTCTGGGCAGGCTGGTTTCCCGATTTCTCAGGCCTCACACAGTCCTCTGTAGAGAGCTAGTGCTTAGCAAGACTAGGACAAAGGACATCTGGTATTATTATTATTATTATTATTATTATTATTATTATTATTATTATTATTATTATTTTATGAGCAGAATATATTTATTGAAGGAAAGAAAGCTTCTGTCCAAGAGTGGGACAAGAGCCCACCCCCCAGCGGGTGGTCCCCAGGAAGTTGATTCTTCCAGGGACTTTTACAGAGAAAAACCATGACGTGAGGTGGGTCTAAGGTGGTGGAGAAGACATGGGAATTTGCTTAGTTGGGCATGAAGTAGGACAAAACTATGGTCAACCAATGAGATTATAAGCCAATGAGATTACAAGCACCACTGCTCAGGTAAAATTGATTAAATCCAGGACCAAATGGGGAAGTGAGTCACGTAGCAGGTGGGCATGAATACGGGATAGGGTCTCTTCTTGTTGGGGGTTGGGCTAGTGACTCATTTGGGCTCTTTCAAGGTAATTGGTACTTATTTAGAATATCAATCCCTGATGCCCATCCCTAGGGAAGTATGTAGCGATATTTGTTTTCTCTTTTGTCTTGAGGTGTGGCCCATATGGGAGTGTCTTTCTCTTCCAAGTTGCAAAACCACCTTGTCTTCCATCTTGTCTCCTTGAGGGCCTGGCCTTATCTGACTTCCTATAATATTTCTATCTAATTCAGCTGCCTACAACATTTTCCCCTCTGAAGAAGTAACCCAAACTGCTGTGAGGGAACCATAGGTGATGACCGCTCTGGCTTCTTCAGGCTGAGAGGGGTCATAGTTGTGAACTGGCAGCCAGAGATACTCTCTAGAGGTTCTATCTAAAGGCCCTGAACAGACACCAGGCATTTTCATTACAGCTTTGAATCTTTTTGGGCATCCCCACCTTCTTTCTAATTGATTCTTCCACCCTTGAATGGCTCTCTGCAGAGCAGGTGGATGCTCCTCTGTCCATGGACCTCAGTGAGGACCTCCAAATGATACAGGGAGAAAAACTGATCTTGGGTGGGTGATCTCTAAATGATACAGGGAACCTCCAAACGATATAGGGGAAAAAGGATCTCCCGACCTGACCAGGATGAGTTTGTGTTCTCTAAAACCGAAGAATGACTTTTAAGAACAAATGGAGGTTATAAGCAGAACACATTTATTGAGGGAAAGAAAGCTCCTATCTGAGAGAGGGACAGGAGGGGGCCCCCTGAGCGGGTGGTCCCCCTATTTTTATTTTTTTGATACAGGGTCTTGCTACATAGTTCAGACCTATAGTGATCCTCTTGTCTCAGCCTCCCAAGAGTTGGGATTACAGGCGCACACTACCATGCCATGTCTCAATCACCATTTCAGTATGCCCTGGGGGTGGGGCTGGCATGGCACGCTGGGGATCAAACCCGGGCTGCTGCCACTGCACTTTGCCTAAGCAGGTGCTTTAGTTTGCTGAACTATCTAGCTGTCCCTCCCTCATTTTTCTTTTTTTTTTTTTTTTTTTGAGACATGGTCTTGCTTTGTAGTTTAAGCTGGCCTCAGCTCATGGTGATCCTCTTTTCTCAGCCTACTGAGTGCTGGGATTACAGATGTGTGCCAACATGCCTGGCAACATCTGGTATTTTAGTGTCAGGCATGTCCTCAATATGTACTATGTGATGCCCAACAGATTTGCCTGATCTCAGACAAGGCCTGGTCACCATACCTCTGGAGGTTGACAGTGCAGCCCAGACCCTAAACAATGGACAAAGAGAAGGTAAGATGGCAGGGCCAGGCAGGGGTGAAGGGCTTTGTTGATATGCCCTGGAGGCTTGTGGAGGCTGCCAGGCTGGCTAGCCCAGTGAGTATCAAGTGTAACAAGCAATTAATAGAGCCAGAGCCTTTGGGTACCCTCAGGGGCCTGGGAACAGGGCTCACACTGAGCCTGACCTTCCTGTCCACGGTTCCTCTGGGGCTAGAGGTGCAGGGTGTTTTTCAGCACCTTTCTGTCTGCTATGTGGCACTGACACTTCCAGTTGGTCAGAGCATACCTGGTGTCTAGGCAACGTGAAGAATGATGAAACACATGCATGTCCTCAGGGCAGGCTCACTAGGAGTTATGGTCTTGATGTTTGTGTCCTTCTGAACTCACAGGCTGAAATTCTAACCTCCAGGGTGACAGTATTAAGGGGTGGAGCCTTTATGGGGTCACAAGGGTAAAGCTCTCAAGAGATTTACCTAACTGGGTTTAGGGCCTTTACAAGAAGCAGCAGAGAGGCTGACTCTACCATGAGAGGACACAGCAAGCAGCCGGCTGCCTGTAACCAGAGGACGTGCTGCACACTGATTTTGGACTGTCTGAGCCTCCAAACTGAGAAATAAGGGTTTGGCTGTTCATGCCTCATTTGGGCTCATCTGTCACAGCAGCATGAGAGGTTTCTGTGGAGGCTGCTGGTGGTATTACGGCCTCTAGGAAGTGTGCTGCGTGCTCCTTCCCAGGCAGGGCCACCTGCAAGTTCCTCCTCACGCAGTCCCTTTCTGCTGGGTGCTCTGTCCTCCTCGCCACTTCCATCCCCTCCTCCTCAGGCAGTGAGGAATGTGTCCTTCTCTGAGCCAGTCTAAATGGTCTGTGTGGGGGACTCTGTCCCCAGTTCTGGGGCTACATAAGCTGTAGTGTTGACTGTCAATCTATCCTATAAACAGTTTGGAGTGGGCAAAGAGTCTGTGTTTGTCAAATGACACTAACACCCAGCACCCCAACCAGCTTTAAGACATTTGTAGGAACTATTGGCAAAGAGATTCTCAAAGAGAAGGCCCATCTGGGTGTGGAGCTGCCATTAGGGCAAGCAGGGCTGAGAGGAAGATACCAGTCATGAAAAGAGGCAATGGTTAGATCCGGCTATGCCGGCAGCCACTTGTGCCTCTGTATTTTCTGGTTTCTTGAGTCAATCAGTCTTCTAATTTTTAAAATCTAGTTGGTGATGTTATTTATTTTTTGTGCTCAAAGCCCTATTTTATCCCCTGGTCTACCTAGGCTGCTGCCAGGCCTACCTCCTCCAGTAAGACTCTCATCACCACACTCCACACGGTTCTTCTGGTGTGTGAGTCTCCTTTTCTCTTACTGTCTGGACCATGCCCTGGGTGCTCTGCTTACATTCCGTACTGTCTCCTGTGTGAGTGGCTCTCTTTTTCCCACAAGACTGGCATGGTACTAGGTATTTCATGGGTAATGTCCTTGGGCTGGACATTAGAGACAGTCTGCTGGGACTCAGCAGACAGTGTAGTTCATATATCTGGAGAGGGAATGAGAGTGGACCCTCTGCTCACCACTGCCCCTCTGTCCTGAGGCCCAGCCCCAGAGTGGAAGGTAGTGGCTGTTGCAGGACAAAGAACACAACTGTACTTCCTGGGACATGTAGGCCTGGTCTGCTGAGAATCCAGAGGCCCCCAAGCCCACCACTGTGTGCCTGCTGGGGTGATGAACCTAATGCCCACTCATAGGCCTTCCATGCTCTCTGGGGGCCTCCTCCAATGACTGCATCTGGGGCTTCCCAGTCCTGTGAGCCTCTTGGGGCTTCAGATGTGATCAGAAGCTGCGTAGACCAACCTCTGGTCTGTATTCCCAGCAGGAGCAAAGGCTTTTGCTTTTCTGAGACTCAGAGTCTGGAGCCTCCCCGGGGATGACAATATCCTTGTATTCTTCACAAAGCTGCCACACAACCCACGAATCCTCAGAATGAGGACATAGCTGTGCTGGTGCCCACTCAGTGGGGACACCCTACTTGTCTCTCGAGCTGCTGGGGCACAGAAAGGTGAGGGGCTGATGTGCCTGTCATGATGATGGGGCAAGAGGGAGGCTGGTGCTGTTCTTTGGAGCATGGCTGCGCCTGGAGCATCTTAATGTGGACAGTAGACAAGAGCTGTTCTTGTGGGTTGGAGATCAGGGTCTAAGGCAGTTCATAATTTCCTAAGGTCACTTGCATAACTCTGCACCGCTGTAGTGACTGAAAACAGCATCTTCATTCTTTTTCATTTTAATCAGTATAACTGTTCTGTTTAAAAGAGGTAGACATAGAAGTGGCCTAAGACCCTCAAGTGGATGTGAGGCACTTTTGGGGAACCCTGGGCCTCTGGAGTAGCCCTTGTGCAAACCTGTGTCCTGCAACCAGGAGTAGCTGGTAAGATGGTGGGCTGGGAGAGGAAAGAGCAGATGGGGACAGGGCTGGGGGCCATCTCTTGTGTGTGCATGTGTAGGGAGCTCCCGACGGGGCAGTCCCTGGGATGGGCTGCCTGGCGTCACTGCTGAGGAGCAACGTATTCAGGGAGATGTGGGGTGGCGATGTCCTGAACTGGTGGCACACACTGGAGCCCTCATGATGCTACACAGCCCAGGGACTTCCTGCCATGAGAACATGTGCTGCTGGGGGCAGATCAGGAGTGCGCGTGGGAAGCAGCACTGAGATTCAGGTGACAACCAGTGTGACAGCCTGCTGGCTTCCAGCAGTGAGGGGTGCTGCTCCAGTCAGCCAGCTGGCCCTAGGAGCCAGAATCCATTTGGGGAGGAAGGGCGGTGACTTCCAGGGCCCTCTGAGGGCTGTGTCCACCCACTGCCACCTGCTGGGCACAGACAGCCCCCTACACTGACTTCTGCCCTGGTATCTGAGGGATACAGCTGATCCCTATCTGTTTTGGTGGCAGTGGTAACCAAGAGAATCTTGTTTCTCTGAGTGTGCTCACTATTTCCACTTCTAACTCCTGGTTTTTCAAAACCTTTTCTTTCCTCTCTGGGCAGTGCCAACTTGGTGGCAGAGAGGTTGGAAGCCAGAGGATCACTAGGATACTTTCTCTCTCAAGAGGAAGTGAAAAGGATATGTCAGGGTGGGGGTGGGGTGGGGAAACAAACAAGAATCTTGTGCAGGTGACCAAGTTCAAATTCTGGCCTTGGACAGACCACTCACTGCTTGAGGCCTCTACTCTGCCATAAGCTCCTGGTGCACAGAGCTGTTTGAGCAGAGGAGATGGGCTGAGAAGTGACACAGCTTGGCAACATGAAAGAATCTTGCAAATGTTAGTTATTATGAACAAAGATGAAGCGCCTTAGACACAAACAACAAGCTAACATAAAAGAAGCCTGCTTTGTGCAAGACTTTCCAGGCAAGCATGATAATCTTGATAACAATAATCATAGTAATTATAATAATAACCTCTTCTCTCTGAGGAGCTGCTTTGGATCGTTCAGAATTGTCCTCCATCTCTAATCTTTGAGGGCAACACACACACACACACACACACACACACACACACACCAGTTCTCCACTTAACAAGAAAGCTTCTATGGGTCCCCCAACCCAGTCCCTGTGCTGTAGTTGTCCCTGAACCCACTAGAGGGCAGGAAGCATGGAAGAGGGATACACCAAGCCAGAGACCAGGGTATTGACCATGGCCAAACTCCCAGGGCGCTCCTCAGGAGAAAGGGCAGAGTGACCCCAGCTATGGAGGCCCCACTTGGGCATTGCAGTGCTAGCAGGTGGACAGTGATGGGAGGATGAGCCTCGGTGCTTGGGAACTGGCAGACTCACTGACCCAGGCCTGCAGAGTCAAGTTCTCTCTCACACTGGAGAGACCCCTTCTGTTCTACAGTTGGGCTTCAGGACAGTGGGGGTTGTGGTTGAAAGAGGGGCCCATGCCCTCAGGCCTCAGGCAGGGGTCTGCTTTTCTGGCCCTGGGCTGGTACCTCATGATTCAACCATGTTCTCTGTGGAAGTGTTAACTACTCACCACCTCAGGGGCACATTAGACTTCTGTGCCACAATTGTGGCAGTGCCAGTAATGTGTGCTGCATGCATTTTGTGGCTGGGGTCAGACATGCTGGGGGCTCTTTCCTCACTTAGGCTGAGGATTCCAAGTAAGGTCTGTGCCTACAGAATGCTGCCAGTTCATAGGATCTCTGGGGCTATGGGGCCCAAGGAGGTCCACTTGCTTTAGGAAATTCTTCCTGTTCCCCAAAAGACTCTATATTGAAGCTGAGAATTTATTGCCTTTCTGACCTTGCCTTTCTTCCTAAATGGGACAACCATTCTCCCACTCCTTTCCTTCAAACCTTCCTGCCCCCCTCATCCAGCCCTTCTCATGCCCCTATGCTACCTACGTGGGACACCTACCCCTCAGCTTCCTGCATTCACCCATGGAACCACCCCCACCATGACATCCTCTATCACCAGCCACTGTGTGCACCCATTCATCGTTTTACTTCCATACCACCCACCCCTCTCTTGCCCTTCTAGCCTCCTGTAGCATCTATCTACTTGATTATTTCTTCATTCCTCTGTGATGTACCACCCAGCCATCACCCCATTTACTGCTTGTACTTCCATTCAACTGTTCATTTATCCATCATGCACCTACATGTGGCAGATGTTGAGTAGGGTCTTAGCCTTAAGAACTTTCAAAGTGGCCTTCAGAGAACAAGCCCTAAGACTCTCCCCAGGCCCCAGGCTCTGGCTGGCCCTCTGAACACAAGGGAGAGGGACTGCCCTGAGATGCCCCTCTCCCAACCCCATGGTCTCATCTTTGCCAGGGGTCAGAGGCCTTGTTGTAGAAGGCTTTCTGGAGACCTCCAAGCTAGGTTCAGAAGGGAGGCCCAACTTCCTGGATTACTCAGGGGTTTGTCAGAAGCTCTCTGACAGTTTTCCTGCTCTAAACCAGGCTGCCTCCAATGGAGATGGAGAAGGCCTGATTTTCGGTTCTTCATCTTCTAAAAGGTCACATCCTTCTAAGCCTTGGCACTATGGGACCTTCCAATTACTTGGAGGCAGTTTTACTTACAGAAAGGCCTTTTTTCATCTCTATTATGTATTTTCACAAAGCGTGGAGGTGACTGTGGCTTGGGTCCTCTGAGGCCCTGTCACTGGCTCCCACACTGGACACTTAAACACCATCTGTTAATCCTTGCATTTGGTATAGCTTCACATCTCTAGCCATGGCCGAAAGTAAGGGTGAAATCTTTGTGTTTGACATGCTGGGCACATCCTTGTGGGAGACCAGGAATGGGCACTACCTAAGCCTGAAGCCCAAGGAGGTCATTGGAATGAGATCTGAACCTGGTGAGAAACAGGTGTGTGAACTGGCATGTGAAGTCAGTTTGGGAGATAGCCAAGTACAGGTTAGCTGCACCCAGAAGCTGGGACATAGTCCAAACACTGGTATGTTCCTGGAGGTTCTGAAGAGTTGGGCAAAGGGTGGAATGGATAGAGACCAAAGCGGAAGGTCTTGCTGGGCCCTAGAGGGCGCCAAATTCTCTTTCCCATCAGTGGGGATCTCAGAACCAGAACAGCCATCCTGCCTGCACACAGTGGCCCAGGGGCTCTCTGGCTGCCTCTCCAGTGTGAGCTGGTGTGGAGTTGGGCTACCAGGTCCCTATTAGGGCTTCTCTCCTGCTTGGGTCTCTTGGCTGTCACTTGTGGGTAGAGGGAGCTGCCAGTCCCAGTCCTGATTAGTAAGTACTCCCCCTAGCTAGCCGCTGTGCAGACGAAGTGTCAGGGACTGGTAGGGGGTGTGACAGGGAACCAGGGAAATGCTGCAGGAAGGGGTAGAGGCCCCAGCCATTTCTGTCTATAACATCAGTACCCTGACTATTCAGGTTCCAAAGTCCAAGTAGAATACTGCATGTTCAAAGTTCCAGGCTTTACCCCTCAGGATAGCCCCATGCAGCGCCATTTCCTCTTGGTATCCTGCTCCCCTTGGGTGCTGGGCCCTGCCAGGCACCCTCCTGGAATCTTTTTTAGAGCCACCAAGTGGTCACTCTGCAGCCACAAACTTTAAGGTGAACTGGGCAGAAGTTTCCAAATTCACGATGCCTTCCTTACACTCAGCCTCCTTTCTCCAGAGCTCAATGTTCTAAGATAGAAGAAAAGAACTAAAATTGGATAGACTAAATTTCTAAGAAATGACAAGGGCAGAATAAAATTATCCATAGGGAGCTTAGTCAAATGAAAAGAAAAATGATAATGGACAACCTCAAATCTTTAGAACACAGAGTGGCAATGGTGAATAGTTTAATTAGGGTTGCCTTGGCTGCGAGAGATTAGCAACCCAATTATGGAGAAGAAAAGATGGATGCTCAACTCTACACATGGCAGGGGGTGGGGATGGGTAAGGCCCAGGGAGGACAGCTTTGGCTGCATTGGTGTTTCTCCCCAGATCATTCCCTGACACCCCTTCCAGTTTCTCTCCCTTCACAAGGACATTTCCTGTTCCATTCACTAGAGTGACTGGATCCTACGTTTGCACTATGTCACTTTGCATCCAGGACTTCAGAAGACTTAGACTTCTGGTCATCACTAGACTTTAATTGGCTCTTGGTATCCCAAATGTACAAGGAAGGGGTTAGCTAGATCAGTGTTTTTTTTTTTTTAGATCAGTGGTTCTAAAAGGGTGGTCTACAGAGTGTGTGTGTGTATGTGTGTGTGTGTGTGTGAACATGTGCATGCGCATGTGTGTGTTTTCTTAGGGAGTCCATGAGATGAAATAGTTCTTACAACAACATTAGCATGTGGAAGGGGCTAGGGAGATGGCTCAGTAGAATAAGCACTTGCCTGGCAAGTGCAAGGGCCTAAGTTCAATCCCCGGTTCCACAAAAAACTCCAAAAAGACCAACAACATTAGCATATGGGGACCTTGCTTTCTAGCAGCATTAACAATCACACTGATTACACAAAAGTGAGAGTAGCCAGTCCTAGCCCAGGCCTGGTGAGTGTGTGGGAGCGCTTCTGGCTACCCTGCGCCAGTGGGACCTACCGATCCCAGCCCAGGCGCAGCGTGGGTGAGACCATCTTCCAACACCTTGGGACACCCTCCACAACTCTGCAGCACCTGCCCCACCCTGCCCTCTGAGTAGGAATTTCTGCCACGTTCCGGGAACCCCCAGATCCAGTCCTAACTCAGGCCCAGTGAGTGTGTGGGAGAGCTGCCTCTCTCCTCTACTCCACCTTGTCCCCTTCAGATTCAGTTCAGGTGTGGCATACAGGCCTGGGGTGAAACCCTGCAGCTGCAATCCCTGCAGAGAGTGTAGAGGACAGAACCACCCAGCTAGTTCAGGAGCAGAACATCTTGCCACAGAGGCACAACAGGCTCACCCCCAAGGGCAGCAGCAGGAAGAAGCTGAGCACAGCAGCCAGACCCAAGCCAGGAACAACCCGATAAATCCAAACTTTGTAGATCTGCACCTGAACTTCAGTAGGTGCTAAGGTTATAACTGCACCAAAGATCTACAACAAAGGTCAGAAGACAGTGCTACACAAAATGACAATGAGAAGGAGCAAAATGAAATCTCAGAACCCAAGCCCAGCCATAACAAGTGTAGAGGACACTAACACAGAACAAAGTGGGAATCACACAACTGAAAGCAATGAATCAATGGCTTCTGAAATAAAGAAACAGCTGAAGAAAGGTATAGAGGAAATCAGATTGGAAATGAAAAAAGAAATCCCTGAATTAATAACATCTGCAGTAAAGAATCAAATGCAGAAACATATGAAGAAATTCAATGCCCACCCAGAACAAGTGCAGAGGACACTAGCTCAGCTCAAATGTATGAATTAATAGCATTGATAGTAATTAAGCAATAGCAGAAAGTCATAGAGGAACACAGAGTGGAATTCTTTTCTACTAGCTCAGCTCAAATGTACAAATTAATAGCGTTGATAGTAAATAAGCAACAGCAGAAAGTTATAGAGGAACTCAGAGCGGAATTTTCTGAAATAAGAAAAGAATTCTCAGAACTCATAGCATCTGAAGTAAAGAATCAACTACAGAAACATAGGGAGGAAACCTAATCTGAAAAAAAAAAAAACACTGCAGTAAAAGAATTTATAACTGCTTCTAAAGAAGACATTGATAAAAAAAAAAAAAGAGGAGATTAGAAAAATGATGGATTACTTGAATGAGCAATACAGGAAAGAAATAGATCGCATGAAGCAGACTCAAAGAGATATAGAGGAATTTAAAATCTCAATCACAAGCTTTCAGAACCTTTAAGTGAAAGTGAAGACAGAGTTTCAGATCTTGAAGACACTGGTTCAGCTAGGGAAAAGGTAAGAAAGGGTCTCTTAAAAACAACTAGGATGCAGGAAAAAATAATCCATTACCTGCAAGATGATGCAAAGATGAACAATGTGAGACTAATAGGCAGCAATGAGAAAGAAGGAGTCAATACAAATGACATTAAAAAAATATGGGCAGAAATAATAGCAGAAAACTTCCCAAATATGAGGAAACAATCTGACATTCAGGTAACCGAAGCATACAGAACGCCAAGTAACCTCAACCCAGTTAAAAACACACAGAGACATATAATAGTCAAGATCCCAGAAATTCAGCACAAGAATAATCTACTGAAAGCCACTAGAGAAAAGAAGCAGATTACATTCAAAGGAAAACCCATCAGAATTACAGCCCACTTCTCTTCACACACCATGCAGGCAAGAAGAGCATGGAGCAGAGTACTTCAGGTCCTCTATGAAAACAAATTCCAGCCCAGACTACTATACCCTGCAAAACTCTCTTTCAAGTTTGATGGAGAAGTGAAATACTTCCATGACAAAGAACAGCTAAAGAATTTCATGAGGACAAAGCCAACCCTACACAGGCTACTGCAAGATGTACTAGAGAGGGACCAAAATGATAAGAACTCCACGAATAAGCTCAGAAGCAACCAATTAAATAGGGTAAGCAATTAAACACAGGAGAAAAAGGAGTAAATGAAAACAGGGAAATAACATGTCAATCGTAAGTCAATACATCTCAATTCTAACCTTCAATGTAAATGGACTCAATTCACCATTTAAGAGAAATAGACTGGCACAGTGGATTAGGAAACAAAATCCAACAATATGCTGTATACAAGAAACACATTTAACTCATAAAGACCTTCATAGGCTAAAAGTCAAAGGATGGAACACAATAATACACATCCCAGCACCTCATAAAAAAGCAGGGGTAGCAATCCTATTCTAAGACAGTCTCAACTTCAAACCAAGAATGATCAAGCGAAATAAAGAAGGCCACTATATACTGGTTAGGGGAAAAATTCAAGAGGAAGTGGTAATGCTCATAAATATGTATTCACCAAACATGGGAGCACCCAACTATATTAAACAAATCCTAATGGACATGAAAAATCTAATATCCAATACCACAATCTTAACAGGAGACTTTAACACCCCGTTATCCCTAAAAGATGAGTCAACCAGACAAAAACTTAGCAAAGAAATAACAGAACTGAACCAGAACTTGAAACAAATGGACTTAGTGGATATATACAGAGTATTCCACCCAAATACAGTTGAATACACATTTTTCTCAGCTGCATATGGGTCATTTTCTAAAATCAACCGCCTGCTGGTCCTTGGGTCATGCTTAAGTATATGTAAAAAAACAGAAATTATCCCATGCACATTATCTGACCACAGTGCAATGAAACTGGAAATAAATAAAAAAGAAACCAGAAAAAAAACCTAAATACATGGAAATTAAATGACACCCTACTCAGCAACCAATGGGTCATAGATGAAATTAAACAAGAAATTCAACAATATCTGCAATTCAATGAAAATTGAAGCACAACTTATTGGAATTTATGGGATACATTGAAAGCAGTTCTCAGAGTGAAATTCACAGCTGTGAACTCACACATTAGGAAAACAGAAAGGGAACAAATAAATACCCTAATGCTGCACCTTCAACAACTA
>NW_004524587.1:27461757-27508308 GCF_000260255.1 Octodon degus
GAGATTTCTGTAGGCACACACAGGGGCTGAGAGACTTTTAGAATATTTTGCTGAGTTAACACACCTATAATATTCAAATAACGGAACTAAACAAAAAAAGGGGATACAGATGTATGTCCATTTTGTATCTGTGTATTCAAAATGGTTAGGATAGATATATAGTTACATTCTCTTAATGAATAGAGGGATTTATGTTAACAGTGTTTGTAAATAGGATATCATGTCTGCATCTGGTACAGCAATTAGCCCCTAGGAAGAATGTATGCAATGTGTTAATTATTGAAACTGTCCTACCAATTTGGTTTGAAATTCTCTCATTGCTATTTGTTTCTCAATAAAATTATGGAAAATAATAAATAAATACAACAATAAAAAAAAGCGAGAGTAGATAAAATGCAGGAAACAAGACCCAGGCACCTAGCTGCTAGGTGCCATTGTCTTCTGTGTACTCACAGCAAGGAAAAAAATTCCTTAATGAGGTAGTGAAATTGAATATGCCCCTCACTATTCTGCAGGATGAAATGGGAAGCACATGTGAGCTACTTGGGCCATAACCCGGAGGCCGCGTCTCAGAAAAGCCTCCTTTAAGGCTGAGCCGGCCCCTGGCCTTGCGGGACCCACTTTTACTTGAAAGAACAGTTTCAAGTAGACAAACAATGGGAATTCAGACTGGATTGTTGTGAGACAATTTCTCAAGAAATGGACTAGGCAAGCCTATCATTCCAAGAAAAACTACTGACATGTTTGTTACCAAAATAATGACATTCCAGCTTTGAAGGGAAAAGGTAGAATTGTGGAAAACTTGCATTTCCTGTCACAAGCTGATGATGTCTCAATCCCTAAAAGCTTTTCTGATAAAGTCAGTGTTGGTACTAACAAATGTGAGTTCATATTATTTGCAGAAATATGCGAATATTTGGAAGATCAATGTAACTCAGGTGAACCACTATTTTCCAAATGACAAGACTGGGGCTACAGTGTCACATGCGGGGAAGAGATCACTTCAACTATCTTTTAAGAAATTACCATATGTTTAGTTTTGGTAAATATTAAAGAATAATTTTCTGGAAAGACTTGTAAAATGCTCCTTCCTTTTTCAACTATGCATTGGTACAGGGCCGAATATTTTACAACCAAAACACATTACAACAGCTTAAATGCAGAAAGTTTTGGAAACTACGATAAGTTTTCTTTTTTTTTTTTAAATTTTTTTTTAATTTATTTGTGTGTGTGTGTGTGTGTGTGTGTGTGTGTGTGTGTGTGGCCAGCTCAGCCCACCAGGGGGCGGGCTGGCTGGCATGTGGTGCTGGGGGATTGAACCGTGGTCCCTGGGTTTTGCTAAGCTTGTTCTAAGTAGGTGCTTTAGACCACTGAGCCATCTCACCAGCCCCGATAAGTTTTCTTAAAAGTATTATTTACATGAAAGAATAATGGGTTTAATGCAGAGTGTTTTGATGTGTGTGTGCATGTGAGTGTTTGAATGTGTGTCATGCTGGAGGATGAAACCTAGCTCCTCACTCATGGTAGCTAAGCACTGTGAGCTACATGCCACCCATCTTTTTAAGACAAAGTCTCCCAATGTTGTGCAGGCTGGTCCCAAACTCACAGGCTCAAGCGACACTTTCATCTTCCCTACACTGCTGTGATTATAGCTTTGTATCATTGTGGTTGACAATTACTACAGACTTTTGTTTTGTTGTATTTTTTGAGACAAGGACTTGCTGTATAGTTCAGGCTGGGTCAAACTTGTGGTGATTATCCTGCCTCAGCTTTATGCTTATTTTTTAAGTGAAGTAATCCTTTGGATTTTCCTTGGAGGATGAAACCTAGCTCCTCAGAGCCTTTTAATTGTAATGTAATTGTGTATATTATATATATAATACAATTTTATATTTAGATTATATATATTTGACACAGAGGCCATTGCTTCCCAAACATTACTCCCTAACTACTTCATAACTTCCGCTGAAGTCCTGTGTCAGCTGATGACTAATACGAATTATTTTTTCTTAGACTCATTTTAGTACTTTATGAGCGTCATACCACTATGGAAAATGAAAAGTATATGTAAGGTGTTAAAACAGAAGATATCCATAAGAATAACTACAATGAAGGCAGAATGCTATTTTTAAATTCCAGCAGGACCCTGTGGCCTACTGTTGGTTCTCAGCCTGAGGCCCTTCTCTTTCTGTCAACGCGTGGAGTCCTGAGGTGTCAAGGATGTACTGGCACAAGGTGGAGATTTCTGTAGGCACACACAGGGGCTGAGAGACAAATTTCTGACTTGGCAGACCTGTGCTATTAAATACTGTGAGATGTGCTCCCATTTCACAGAGCAATGGCACCCCAGGGAAAGGCTCTGGCAGACAGTGTCACAAGGTCCCCCAGCCAGCCATGGAAGGGGTAGCTGGTGAGACCCCAACCTGCTGAGGTTGACTAATTCACATCAGACTTCTGCACAGGCTAAGAAGTGGGACTGTAAGCTATAGTCAATTCCTCTCGGTCAGAAAACCAAGAATGAGAACTCGGATCCAGTGGTTAACAAGGAGCCCTATGAAATAACAGCAGCTACAGTAAGCACTTATTATGGGCCTTATTTGTTTAAGGTTCACAGCTTTCACTATCCCTCCTTCCTTTTCCCATTTTATAAACAGAGAAACCAAAGCGCACATGGGCTACAAGACTTGCCCAGCCTTACTCAGCCAGTAGGTGGTTGTCTATCCCTGCACCCCAGCTCTGGATCCACTGCCTGCCTAGCAGTCACTATGCAGCCCTGTGAATTATCGAGACACTTGCTCTTCTAGTAGAGGAGGTCAGACCCTGTCCTAGGCCACCTAGGAAGCCAGGGGGCAGAGCTGGACCTCACCTGCCAGCCCTGTTTCCTTGTGGACAGGGTCTAGGAAAGGCTGGCCCTGGGGAGGATTTTTGCTGCCAACACCTGCTCTCCTCATCCCTGGCCCTAAGGGAATGGACCTCCCAGAGGACTTGGCTGATGCCCACCCTGGGGATCCAGCATTAGCTTGTTCCTTCTGGCAGTGTTTACCTGAGGCAGGTGGGATGGTGACAGGTATAAAAAACAAGGCAGACAAATACTCCCATCCACCAAAACACAAGCAAGGCAGAGTGGCATCCGTGGCTGTGCACCAGCTGGGCCAGGCAAAGAAGTCCTCATGGGTACAGCAAGAGGCAGAAGGCACTGGGGAGACAAGGCTGGAAGTCTCCTGGCTCTCAATGCCTGGCCATGGAAGAGGAGCCTGGGGGAAGGGAAAGCTGGGGGACTGAGAAAGCCTTGGGGGGGGCCTGTCTGCCATGTATGGATAGGGACTGAGGAGGCAGAGGCTATAAGCTGCAGAGCTGAGTCCAGCTCAGGGGCAGGTGGATGGGCTACCAGCCTGACAACTTTCTCCCAGGCCTGGGCTTAGGGTGCCTTCCTTCCTTGCTCTGCCCCTGTTGTTCTCATCATCCCTGCCAGGCACTGAGCGCTGCATGGGCATGGAATCAGACCTGGCGGGGAATAGTGGTAAGCAGGGCCTGAGGGGCTCCTCTGCTCTCTGCTGGAGGAGCTCACTGAGCAGATAGCGAGCAGTGTGGCTTCCCACTTGGTTTGGGAGTGGGGTGTCTTGGCTGAGGCTGATACTCATTGAAACTGGAAGGCCCTGGGTAGGCCAGCAGATGCCATCTGGACTTAGGTTCCACTCCTCTCTAGGGAACTTCTAGTTTTCCTTTATCCCCTCTCCTTACCTTTCTTTCCTATCTTCCCTGTCCTAACAGAGTAGAAGTCAGCTCATGCAGCACCTTTATTGGGATTCGAGAAAACAGAGCTCTTCTTCCAAGTTGCAAGGCTTCCAAGGGGGAAGGTAGGATTTCAGCCCTCACCTGGCTCTTGGGTTAGGAACTCTTCTGCAGGCCCCTGCCATGTAACTAGGGTGAAGTGAATGGAATGTGAAGTGTATCACTTCTTGGACAAGGCTCCTAAGATATAAATGTGTCTCTGAAGACAGACAATGACCAAGTCCCAGGGGCTGATGGCACCATAACGGGAAGGACCTGGTCCATGAGTCACTGTGCAGAGGAACCCACACACTGGCCTGGACTGTTAGATGAGCGGGAAATAACCTTCTATTGCATTTGAATAATGAGACACATGGGGAGTATTTGTTATAGCAGCTAGTGGTACCTCTATCAGCATCCTGCTAGTGTCTTCCTGCCCTGGTTTCTGTCCCCTTTGTGACATCTGCCCTCAGTTGAACCCTAGTTTATAGACTATTGGGCACTGTCCTTCTGTTGCTTCAGTGAGGAATACAGAGCCCTCTCATAAGATTGCAAACTGGTGAAGGGCAGAGACATTTTTTTTTTTTTTTTGTGTATCAAAGAACCTGTGACATTGCCATCTGCCTGCCTCTCCCACATAAGGGAAAAAAGCATCTCTGACTTCAGCTGCTCAGGCACCTACCTCTGGGTAATGGTTAACCTTGACTGTGTCAACATGATAGGCTTGAGGCTGCTCAGGGACTGGGGAGGAGGCTGACTTTTCTGTGTGTCTGGGTGGGTCATAAAGGAAAGAGGCTAGGTTTGTATCTGGGCTTTCACCCTGCATTCCCTGGTGCTATTTCCCGTGCTCTGCTTCCCAGCCACTATGGACCCAGCATGTGTGCTCTGCCCTGTCCTTCTGCCATGATGTTCCTGCTTTGAAACCAGTTGATCACAGAATGAATACTCTGAAACCAAATTAAACCTCTCCTTCAAGTTGTAGGTGTTGGTATTATGTTCCAGCAACAGGAAAGCTAATGCTCACTGCATCCACAGAACACTGGCTGGCACACAGCACTTGATAAATGATGGTTAACTGCTGGCCTTGTTGGGTATCACCTGAGCTACTACAGTTTACTTAAAATGTTTCATGAAACGTTTTTCTACATAAACCCATGTGAAGTGAAAGAAAATTTAGTAAATCAACAATAACTTTAAAGGATTTTGCTTTTTTTCTGTGTCATGAGGGAGTGAATCCAGGCTAGGCAAGTACTCTACTACTGAACTACAGCTCCAGCCCTAAAACAATCTTTGATATGCATTTTTATTTTTTTCAAATATCTGTTAAAATGAATTAATAACCACTGAGATAAAAACCACCATGTTCATCCATCATACTGAAATCGGCTACTTGCCCCACTTTAGGGAGCTCCAGCACCCAGCACAAGCCAGGAACCTGGTTAATGTGTCCCTAGTACTCACGGAGCACGTGTAGATGCAAGGAGCAAAGTCGGACCCTTGGTGGTGGCACAGGAACGGGCCACTTCATGTGCTTCTCTTCCTGAGCTGACTCTTCCCCTAGCACTAGGGCCTCCATCTAGTTCTGTAAGCCTGACAACAACCCCGACTTGCTGGGAATATGCTCACATGGGCAACACAGGGGTCAGGAGGGCTGCTGGCCGCAGGTTGTCAAGCCAAAGAACCTGAGGTGAGGCAGGTGTCTCTGTCCTCACCTCCTTTGGTTCCTTAGTCTTGCTTTCAAGACAGAATGATCTGATTGGTGGTTCTGACCTTCAATGAGTATATGGCATCATCATGGAAAGGGAAGTGGCAGGCATGCTTTCCTTGGTAAGGAGGGGGGATGATAACAGTCACTTTGTCCCCTGCCCAAAATTTGGGGTTAGAAGTCTCAGGCCTCCCCATCTGACTTCTTCTGAGGTTGCCTCCCTCTTGAGCTGTGCCTCCTTTCTCTCTGGATGCTGCTCTCTGCTCTCAGTAGCATGTTCTCTTCTACTTTACCTTGGTCATGGTGAGCCTCCTTGGTCCACCTCACATTTAGGTGCCACTGTTCCCAGAGGCTCAGTCCTCAGACCCCCTTTTGCTTTCACAGACCACCTTCTCAATGGGCCATATCTCTTCTCTGTTCCTCCTTTGTGCAGGTGGCACGTGAGTGAACCCTAGCTGATTTCGGACTTACTGGCTCTTCAAACAATTTAATGTGTCCCCAGTTAAGACTTCCCTCTCTCATGGCTTTGCATGGTACATTCTTTCCTGCCTTTCACTTTCTGCTATTATCAGCATACTACTTCTTGGGTGGACTTAATTTTTTTTAAATGGCATTTAATTAATTCTCACTTTAAAAAAATCATGGGGCTGGTGAGATGGCTCAGTGGTCTAAAGCACCTACTTAGAACAAAGCACAGGGACCGCAGTTCAATCCCCCAGCACCACATGGCAGCCAGCCCGCCCGCCCCCTGGTGGGCTGAGCTGCCCCCCCCCATGAATAAATAAATAAATAAACAAACCTGGTCGTTTCTGAGTTTCGGCGATTATAAAAAAAAAAAATCATGAACTTGACAGTGTTATACACCTGTAATTCCAGCTTGGAAACCTGAGGCAGAAAGATCTTAAATTTGAAGACAGCTCTAGCAACTCAGCAAAACACTATCTCAAAATTAAAAAGGAAAAGAATAGGGGTTAGGGATGTTGTTCAATGTTCCTTGGAATCAATCCAAAGATTAGCCTTAGCACTATGAGGATCAGTAATAGTAACATCAGAGAGCCTGCTGTACCGGATGTCTGTGCGTAACATGCTGGAGTGGGCAAAGGCAAGGTGTGCTATATGAGCCACCATGGATGCTCACACCATCTTGGGGTTCTGGACCCACTGTGTCCAGACAGCAGGAGAGCAGGATTCTAGCTGCAGGCATTTCCCTGGGCCATGTAGCCACCTACCTTGCACAGTAAATTGGAAAGGGGTCAGGGAAGAGAGTGTAGCCTTTTCAACCTAGACAGTCTTGGAGGCTAGCAGGAAACAGTCTCTCAGAGGGAGTGGGTCTCTTTCCATTTGGGTGCTGGGCACATATCAAAGAACCAGGTCTGTTCCTACAAAGCCAAGGGGTGAAGAAGTGCCTGGAACCACCCCAGGCCAGCTCCACCCAGTGAGTGGCCCAGCCTGGACAAGTGTTTGCTCCTTCCTTCCCTCCCTCCCTTTCCAAGGACAAGTCCAGGCCTCAATTAGCTCCCCTACCAGGAGTGGCTCCACTGGTCCTCTAAAAGACCCAGCAGGCACCAGCCAGCTCTGAGGGCTGTGGCCCCCTGTGGCCCCCTGTGGCCCCAAGCCTTTGCCCAGCCTTTGCTGAGCCTACAGACCACATTGTGCCTGCGGACCCATGCTGCTCTTTTCACTCCCTTAGCCTGGCCAGCTGTAGGTGGTGTCTTTGAAGTCCTATTTTCTGTTGCAATTGGAAACTTTGCTCTGAACCAAAATTAGAGAGGTTGTACATTCAGCTTGCAATTTAAAATGCCACCCAGGCCTCCTCCCCCCTTTAAAATGTCATCTTAATTAGACAAAGCCTGGCTTCATGTTTTCTGAATTTTAAGGTGATTCCTCTAGGACACTGCCCTCCTTGTAATGATTTTTACCTTTAGTGTAAGGTGCAGGAGTGACTGCAGGCCCATCTTGGGTCAGCTGTTGCAGCTGGCTGCCCTAGGCTCTGGAGGTTGGAGAAACATTGATCTGAGGGGTTGAGAAGGATGGTTGTGAGGTCCTCACCATTTAACTCTGTCCAATACTTTCAGAACCTCTTCTGTGTGAGAGGCTGTGCTGAGGGCTAGGAGGCAAGGCCAAAGAAGCCAGGGAGGCCTGGCTGCTCTCCTGCTCCCTCACCAGCCCACTCACCTTACTGGCTGCACTGGCCAGTCACTTTCTTTGTTAATTATTCCTTTCAACAAAGGAGGTGTAGGTATCATTGGGTCAGATCTCCTCTGGCCTCCTGAGGCATCTGGATGTGTTCATCCACAGTTGCTACCTTGTCTTCAAAGTGTGTATCAGGAAAGGCCCCTATGATCGGCTGAATTCTATTCCTCCAACATATAGTCTGTGTATCACAGAATATGACTGTATTTGGAGACATGAACTTCAAAAAGGTGATTAACTTAAAATAAGGTTATCAGGGTAGACTTTAGTCCAATATGACTGATATCTTTAGAAGAAGATATTCACACAGAAGACCATGTTAGGTTCTAGAAGATGGCTATCTACAATAAAAGAGTCCTCAGACAAAACCAATCCTGCTGCCATCTTGGTAATTAGACTTTCAGCTTCCAAAATTGTAAGAAAACAGATTTCTGTTGGTCAAGCCACCCAGTATGACATTTTGTTGAAGTAGCCCTAGGAAACTACTCTAATGCTCAAGAGTTCTCCCTGTGCTTGTGAGAGGGGTGGCTCATCATTGTGACCTCTGTCTGCAGGGCTTAGGACCTGCGTTGCTCTGTCTTGCTTATCATCCCATTCCTTTTCTAGGTTTTGCATTCAACTGGCAACCTCTTTTCCTAATGCAGCCTCCAAGATGAATTCACTGCCTTGTCAGTGGATACTCTTGGACTGCCAATCTGCAAGACTGGCTCCATATTTTTCCTGACCCACTCTAAATACAAGCCCCAAGAGAAGGCTTTTCTTAATTCCTCAACCTAAAGCAGGTATTTTGCTATTTTCACATGAACATGCTCTTATCTGCAACAGTATTATCACAATGTGTAATGAGGCAGGTTTACTTCCTTCTTGACTGTTTCTGTTCCTACAAGGGACTGTGAGTCTTGTGAAGACAGGACCTACATCTGCTTTATTGAGTTTTGTTCAGTTATAAGGTGCTTCTTTTTCTAGAATAAATTCTAGGCCATGAGCTAATATGGATACTATGTGCCATCAACTTGTCCTTAGAAGTCCAGGTAGCATTAGTGTGAGCTGAAGGTAGAGTTAGGAAGCAGAGCAGGGA
This sequence comes from Octodon degus, assembly GCF_000260255.1. NCBI lineage: Eukaryota > Metazoa > Chordata > Mammalia > Rodentia > Octodontidae > Octodon > Octodon degus. Next base: position 27,470,505 of record NW_004524587.1, read on the forward strand.
CTGCTCAGAGATTGTTCTCAAAGTCTGCTCACTGAAATAGGAAGATCAGGAGACCCAGATTATGGGTAGACCACTTAGGAGAGGAGCTGTCATGGGTGGTGTAGAATATAATGATAGTTAACTCTACCTGTCCTGGTGCTTTCTGATAGGCTAGAGGAAAGTATGGTGGCTGGGTTCCAGCAGAGGTGGTAGCTACTTGTCATCTGGATACTGACATAGTCCCATGGGTGCAGTGTGCTATGTGGGCATGGGCCAGGTCACCAGCTGTTAGCCAGCACCAGGTGGGTGGTCAACGAAACTATGAAGCTGAGCCATGTATGGGACAGGGTTGACTGGAAATATAAAGGCATTTTTTTTTATCTAAATCTCAAGCCCTCTAATATAGCTCCTAAGAAGCCGTCTATTTGGAATATTATTAATGAACACTAAAGGAAGTATGCAAATAGAAAAGTAGAAGATGTTTCCCTACATTAGAAAAAAGACAAAAATAAGATAATCTTTGAGTCTGGTTATGTGATTATGTTCACACGGGCCCTTTCTCCCCTCAGGGACTGTGAGGAACCAGTCTTGTTACAGATGATGGACATGAGCCAGCTCCAAAAAGTTAAGGAGTTCAGTGCATGGAACACAGCTCTTATTTTGAGCAGTAAGGAAACAATTTCCATTAGTGGATTGTATCTTCCTAGACCTACTGAAAGAATGGTAAAGAAAATTTCAATATTATCGAAGTGGAGAAGGAGCAGGGATTTACCTGCCTAGGATGGCTCCAGGTTTTGATCAGCCAGTGAGCAGACTGGATTTGGCACAGAGATTTCAACAAGTAGTAATGGAAAATCAGGGTGCTCCTAGCGCCATGAGTAAAGCTGCTGAGAACTTAGGAAAACAAAGATAAGGGGCTCTCTGAGATTTAGATTGAGGACCTCTGCTTTGCTTCTTTCTCCTGGGGAGCAAGGCATGGAGTGTGGCTTGTGCCATCTTCTGTGGTTTGTGTCTACAGGCCTCTGCCCTGAACCCTGAGCTTCTATGCCAGGTCCCCTGTTGTATCAAGGATCTTTCAACAAGCTGGCCACACAGACAGTGCCAGGCTCTATATATGAGAGCACTGTACTGCACAGATAGAGATGGAAAACTTGCTTCATCTCGGGGACCTATTCCAGCTAGGTAGGAGTAGCTGTGTGGGCCCTTTCTGTACGGAGAAGACCAGTGCTGTGATTGATAATGATTGCCAGGGACCAGAGCTGGTCGTCAGTGGGGTCATATCAGCCACATCTGTGCTGCTCTTTGAATGGCATCATCCTAGGTCATCTCTAAGTACAAGTACTTCCAACGTCTGATGGGTGGGAAGTGCTTTGGTTCTAGAAGGTGATGTCTGTCCAGGGCCTCACTAGCTGAGACACCAACTTAAACCCTGTTCCCTCTAGGATGGTGCTTACCAATCTTTTCTGTTAGTGTCTGTCACATAGAAAAAGATGGCACATGTAGAGGGCCTGGCAGTAAACCAGTGAGGTGATGTATGGGCATACCTGTGACCAGCTTTGTAGGCCAGGGCATATTGATGTAGCACTCTGCCCTGGGAATGCTTCCGATCAACCTTCACCCTTGTCTGTCCTCTGAATTCCATATTGGCCTCAGAACTGCACTAACTGGTTACTGAGTGGGTTTCTATGTATGAGTCTTGAAAGTTAAGACTGGGGGCAGGAAACACTTCTCGGATACACCTCATGGGCCATGGGGCATGGCACAGAGCTGGGCACAACAAGGGCAGTGGCAAAACCATGGGAACTGCCCGAAAGTAGGCAGAACAGGTGGGTGAAGACTGTGAAGGCCACCTGTGGCCCCTCCCTACTGGTCCTGCTGCGCTACTTCTGAGGACCAGGAGGTTCCAGAGTCTAAGGCAAAGAGAAAGATGGCATGCATTGGGTGTGTACTTGGTGCTTGTCACAGCATTTTATCTTCCCAGAAAAATTTAGGTGGAATTATTTAATTTATTATTTATTTATTTAATTTTTAATTTTTATTTATTTATGTATGTGTGTGTGGCCAGCTCAGCCCACCAGGGGGTGGGGCTGGCTGGCATGTGGTGCTGCGGGATTGAACTGCGGTCCCTGTGCTTTGCTAAGCTTGTTCTAAGTAGGTGCTTTAGACCACTGAGCCATCTCACCAGCCCTGGAATTATTTATAGACAAGAAAAAAGTATTTTTTCATGAATCACTCAATTAATTATAAAGCAACTGTTTTTAATAATTTGGAACATGTAAGAAAAGAGAAATGTCAGGGCAAGCCATAAATATAAGGCTGGATGAGGACTCAGTATACACAGTGAGTATATCAGTAACATGGGCAATGGGTCCTCATAGCTGGCAGGATGGGCGGTTGCCAGGGCCCAAGGCACATTCTGAGCATCACCCAACATATAACCCCAAACAGTTAATGCTTTGTTGGCCATGGAAAGGCATGAGGCTTTTATTCCAAATGTGATGGGAAATTGTTGAAGGTTTTAGAAAAGGAAAGAAAAATAATATCCTGGCTTAAAAGCTCACCTTGACTACTGTGTGTAGCCAGAATGAGACTGGGGAGACTGCAGAGTAGCCTAGAGCAGTGGTGGCAAGCCCATGGCACGCATGCCGCAGCAGGCTGCTTGTATCCTTGAGAGCTCTAAAAGGTTTGTCATTACTGGCCTAGAGGGCACCAAGGGGCTGCTGCATTCACTGGAAGACATGGAGGCTAGGAGAACCTTAGAAATGAGAAGGATCCACGGGCACTGGAAGTTTGGCTGGTGGCTCCAAGTAAGGAGGTAGGAGTCAGTTCAGGGTAAACAGGAAATGGGCTGGGGGTAAAGGGGCAGGTAGTGGTGGAAACCCCTCAGTAGGAGGCCAGTGGATTAAACTACCAAATTGCCAGGGACTAGGGACCTTAGTCTACCTGTGTTGCACTACAGTCCTTGAGAATGGCACACCACAGCTGAGGAGGGGGTGTTGGGGGCAGGGGAGGATCACAGCAGCAGATCAGAGAAGACTGATCATGGCAGTGTGAGGTGACACAGTGCTGCTGTCAGATGACGGTCTGCTAGCAGAACTCATGACTGGTGCCATACTGGATCCCAAGACCTCCTGTCCACATCTCCATGCCAAGTGAGCAATACTGTCCTGGTAGGAAGTTTGCTTAGTTGCACAAAGCCTGAATTCAAGCCTAGTATCACAAAACAAAACCAAATACAGGCAAATAATCTCGCCCCAAACCCAGCAACCCTGGAGCAGTAACTGGGCTTGGAAATCAGTTCTATTAGCCTCTGACTTACAGTGTCTTCTGTAAAATGAGGCCAGTCTGAGCAGGGACCACCTGGGATGGCTGTGAGTTTTGAATGAGTTAGTACAGTCAAGTGCTCAGCGTACTAAGTGACTCATAGTAAGAATTCAATACAATGGCTACTACAGTTTACTAACCATACACATCTAGAACTCTATGACTGAACCTCTCAGCCAAGCAGCATGATTTAGCTGTGCTTCACTTCGGAAAAAAGCACAATCAAGCAAGTACAAGACAGGGGTTCAGTTAAAAATAACTCACCAAAACAAAACAAGAAAGCACAATGAAAAACCTTAAAAAACTCGACCTTCCTTCATACATTCATCTAGTAATAATAAAATAATGTTCTGTGGTAAGTGCTTAGAGAGCCCACAGGAAAGCCCTACCTCCTATACAGCCTCAGCTCTTCACCTGTGGGGCGCTGACAACAGCAGGGCAGAGGGGAGGTGGGGTGGGTGGGGTTTGTGTCAAAGGGCATAGACCCAGAAGTTAGAGGTTTGAGTCCTTATCTGTCTGGTTGTGATTCTGGTTCCCCTACACACCTTGGGGAGGCCTCATTCTCAAAAGCAACTGTGATGGGGTGCTGCGCTGGTCTTGCCCCTGGGGTGCACTAAGCCGGTGATTGAGACTGGGCATGGTGGCACGCACCTATAATGCTTGGGAGGCTGAAAACAGGAGGATCACTATGAGTCCCATCTACAGAGTGAGACCCTGTGGACCCTGTACTAAATACATTAAAAAAAAACCCCAAAAACAAAAAACAAATGTGAGCCAGAATGATTCAGTGGGGAGGAAGGAGGGTGTCAAAACATAAGAGTCAAAACCCCCAACCCCAGTCTGCCTTCTTGGGTGTGAGGCTCTCTGCCGTTCTCCTTGCTCACTAGCGTCCACGGTCAGTTGCATCTGCACCGCAGGCCAACAGCAGAATGCTGGGGAGCTAAGGGGCTGAGGCTCTGCACTGGATCAGAAGCAATGAGGCTGTTGCTGCGCAGGCGTCAGTGGGAGCTGAGAACTGCTGTGTCAGGGGACCTGTAGTGGTGAGTGTCTGGCTTCTTGAATTAAAATTGTGGCTCACTAGTGAGAGATGAGTCAAATTCTTTAGTTTGTAAAGTGAAGTTTAAGTAAAATTCTTCACATTGGTAGTTAAAGCAGCAGCCCTGAAGGGGCTAGGAGTGTAATCCCATGAAAACTCAGCTATCCCATAGACCCATCACAGCTCCCAGGCCACATGCAAGCATGGATCTGATTTTCAGATCTGTTCAGATGAAAGTTTTTATTTTAAAATATTTTGTGTGTGTATGTGTGGCAAGCTCTTGCTATGTTGCTCAGGCTGTTTTCAACCTCTTTGCTTCAGCCTTCTGAGTAGCCACTACACCCTGCTATAATGTTATTTGCTTTTGAGGGATAAACAAAATCAGCCCATTTTACAAATGAGAAACATGAAGTCTGGAGATGTAAGTATTTTACTCAGGGAGGTGGTTGGAGAGGAGTAACTCTAGATTTCAGTCCTGATTCTGCAACTGATTATGACATCGACAAATCTTAGCATCCCAATTTTTTTTTTTGGTGGAACTGGGGATTGAACTCAGGCCCTTGGCAAGCTCTCATTCTACTGAGCCATCTCCCCGGCCCCACATCCCAAATTTAAACAGTGCCAATGTGTCAGGTTATTATGAGGATTAAAGGAATGAATATAAGCTGTAAGGGAAAGCACATGGGGCATCATGAGCAGCCAGTAGGTGTTACCTGCTGCTACATCTCACGATTGGCCAAAGGTGAGCCGAGGCCAGGAGCTACGTGGGGGCCACCTTCCCTTGCAATAGCTACCTGTTCACTTAAGTCTTGTGCACACATGACTAATACTGGGCATTTATCTTGTTCCTTTGCTTCTCTTTTCTAAACTAAGTTTCATAAGAATTACTCTTCTAACTGCTCACCTAGCAGGTTAGTACCTTCAATATAGAAGGTCTTTAACCTTTTCTGGATTGTAGGAACCCCATTTGGGGTATGAGAACAACTAGAAAAGGCACACAGTCACACATACAAAAACTCACACAGGCACCATTCACGTAGCTCCTGGGCGCGTGCACACACATACCTACACAGTCTGCCTTTTGTTTCTGGGCTTGAAGCCCCAGAGTCCCAGCCATAGGACCACGCTAGTCATTTATTTAACACAGACATTTGAATGGTTCCTAAGCTCCAAAATCTGCTTGATGACTCTGTCAGTACTGTTCTCTGCACCCCCAGGTAGACTCTGTTGGCTTCTCCCAGTGGAATAATAAGCCCAGCAGAGTTGCTTGTGTTACGATTTCCATCCTGCTGAAGATGCCATTTCCCCATCCCCTGTTTTGTGTAGAAGTGGCTTGTCTGCTAGCTTCTCATGCAAATTTAATAATGTTCTGAAATCTCGGACCCACATAAGTGTACATGCATTTCTAATGCAGAAGGTTCAGCTCTCCGGAGGAGGCTTTCTTCAGAAATCATTCAGAGTTACTTGATATACTGAGTCAACAGCTTATTGGATAAAGTGATTCAGTGACAAGAAAGGAAGAAAGGGAATGCCAGAGAGATAGAAAAGAAAGGACAAGGAGCAGTAGAGACCCTCTGGGCCTCGAGGGGCTGGGGGCACAGCAAAGGCTTGGCAGTCACAGCTCTACCAGTCACACGCAGTATCACACCAGGCTCTTCTGAAAAGGCCTCTATGGGAGTTTCTGAGTCTTTTTTTTTTTTTTTTTTTTTTTTGGTGGAACCAGGGATTGAACTCAGGCCCTTGTGCTTGCCATGCAAGTGCTTATTCTACTGAGCATCTCTCCGGCCTCTATGGGAGAGAATTCCACACAGCAGATTGGAGGAAGCAGACCCTAGCCTCTACCTCTCCTAAGGGGCACTTGCCGCCATAAGCAGTTTGGTAAGTAACAGTACAGAGAGGCTTTCTCTCTGCAGTGGACAGCCCGAGGGAAGAGAGGGCTAGCTAACTTGGTGCTAGGGCTGGAGCATTTGCAGGGGATGCAAGTCCCAGGCCTTGACCTCGAAGGCAGGTGCTGGCTCTGCCAACTATCTACTGTGTGACTATAGGCAAGTCACTCAACCTCCTTAAACCTTGGTTCCTCATCTGTAAAATAGTAGTTATATTTTTAGCTCCTATAGACAGAGCAAGCTTTCCCAAGCTGCACTTCTTTCTGTCCTGTTTGCAGGACTTCTGCCCAGTCTATGTGGCACCTCTGCTCTTATGTTTGTAACAAGTTTCACTTACTTAACTCACTTTCTGAAATGTTAAACTTGCTAACCTTTGGCTTTAATTTATTAGATGGACTACATATTTATTTTGTGGACACATATTAAAATAAACATATTGGGCCAGAGATATAGCTCAGTAGCACAAGTGCTTGCCTAGCAAGAGCAAGGTCCTGAGTTTGATTCCCAGAACAAAAACAACAGCAAAAATAAAATAAACATATCACTACTAGAATGAGGCCAGGTAGGCTAACACCAGAAACAGCATCTGGCACAGAACTTGGCACACATGTGCTCGGCTGCATGGGAGCACTTGTCACTGTCCTTGCCATCACCGATGTCACTGATAAGTGAGTGCAAGCTCGAGGGATGTGACCAGGGAAGCTCTGCAGATATTTCCCCACCTGGCTATCTAGTTCCCTTCCTACCAAAGCCTGGACTCCATCAGGGCTCTTCCTCTACCTGTTTGCTCCTCCCTATTTCCATCTTCTCTCATGTCTACCTAGAGAGTAGAGCAAAGACAACTGTCTTTGACAACAATTTTGTCTAATTCTACAGAAAGCAGAGAATGCATCTTCCTGGGCTGGTGTAGCCACAAGTTTCTCCCCTTTTACAGCTCCCTCTCCCCTAGGGTGGCAAAACTGGAGCTCCTGAGCAGGAGAAAAAGCACTTTATCTAGTGCTGCCTGGTTATTTTTCAATTCTGCCTCTCTGTAGCACAACATTTCCTAATTACTACTCTACCAGAGAGCTGTACAGTTTCATTAAGAAAATAATAGGAAAAAAAACCCACTCCAAATTCAAACCTTACAAAAAATTCTTACCTTGTGAAAACAAACATATAAACAAGCAAGCCAATCAAACTAAGCAGGTGCACCATGCCCAACGTGTTGATGCATCTGCAAGCTGCATCTGCAGAGTAAAGAGACTTGAATTTGGATCCAGAATCTGCACTTATCAACTGTTTAAAGCTGGACAAATCACTTGACCTCTCTGAGTCAGGACTTCTTTGTAAGTACCTCAGGTCAAGGCAGAGATGAAAATGCTTGCTGGTATAAGAGGTCATGTTTGGGATCAGTTTTAAATGAGCCTGAAGGCAGGTAGAGTCTGCCCAACTCCACCATGGACATATGGGATCTGAGTGGTACTCCCAGGGGCTGTTTCCTTAGTTAGCTTAATTCCACTGGCAGACACATCTCCTTCCAGGTATACTGATATTTCAACTTGGATGCTAGGAACCCGAAAGCTTTTGGAAGGCAAAGGGCTCTATCTCCAGTTAGGAGGTTTTAGGCAGGGGGAGTGGGGACCCATCACCACGGTAAAGCCTTAGAGGAAGAAATCTGAGATCCTCTCATTTCATTCCTAGGGCAGGAACTGGGTCCTCAAAACCAGCTCAGACTTGGGCATGGGGCCTCAGCCTGCTCCCTCCAAAGGCCTGCTCCATCTCTTAGAGGTATCTGAAGTACCAAGATGCTTTGGCAGAAGACAGAACAGGGCTTTCTAATCTCCACCTGCCCTGGGCTATGCTGGTGGGGCTGAGTAGGTTGTCTCTGGCTGAAGGCTAGCCCTGTAGGAAGGTTCTGGGCAGAGGTGCCCCATGGAACCTTGTCCCACGGCCTCAGCATCAGTGTGGTAGGGGATGGAGGGAATCATTGCATGCTACACTGCTGCAGATGCTCCAACGAAACCAGCAAACCACTTCTGTACTGGTTCATGTAGGCATCCTTAAATGCAGCACACAGGCATCCTTGAATGCAGCCTTGTGGAGGGCTGCTCTGTATGGAAAACAAATGCTTTTCCCTTCAAATCTGAAGGACTTTGTTTAGCTGAGCTCAATTCGGAGCCTGTCACCTTGGCAACCGGTCTTTGGGGAATTTACATCTCATGCATCACAACAGGGGAACAGCCATTCAGCAAGTAAGGGGGCTGGCTACAAAAACCCCACTACACAAAACTACTGTGCCTCTCCCAGCCCAAGAGTGCTGCCACAGAACAAAAACAGAATAAACAACAAAAATCTCCCACAAGCCTATTTGGCCTTGGTTGGCAATTAGCCAAAGGGGAATTCAAACTTAATCAAACTTTCATGTCTCTCTCGTCAAGCTCAGGAAATCAGTAATTGGTTTTATAATTGAATTTTCTGATCACGTATCAAAGGAATGGGTCCTGCCAAAGGCCAAGTAGTGGCCTGTTTCCAGTAAGAACAGCCAAAGCCCCTGATGGAGGCTCTGGAAGGTTGTTGGTGGTGGGGGGGTTAGCTGCTAGCTGGCTAAGAATAGAGCCTGTTATTTATAACCAAAGAGGAGGCCAGTGACAGCCAAGCCGTTCCCTTACAAAAGTGGGCTCCCTGAGATCCTGTACCTCAGATTGGATAAATTCTGAGGGGATTTCACTGACCTTCTCAGACCAAAAAGTTACAACTCTTGTTGCACAGGTCCTGCTTTACCTTGGTCTTAATCATACAGTAGAAAAGTATGAAGACGAAATATAGGAAGTAAAGCCATGCTGTTATGTTGAGCTGTGGGGGACTCAGGTCAATAATTTCTGACATTGCCAGTCAAACAGAAGACCCAATGCTATTATGGGCTACTGGACTCTTTTAGAATATTTTGCTGAGTTTACACACTTATAATATTCAATAACAGAACTTAGAAAAAATGGGGTATACCGATGAATGTCCATCTTGTATTTGTGTATTCAAAGTGGTTAGGATAGATACATAGTTGCATTCTCTTAATGAATAGAATGATTTGTTCTAATGGTGTTTGTAAATAGGATCTCAAGTCCGCATCTTGTACAGCAATTAACCACTAAGAAGAATATATGCAGTATGTTATTTGTTGAAACTGTACTTCCGATTTGATTTGAAACTGTCTCATTGCTATCTGTTTATCAATAAAATTTTGAAAAAAAAAAAAAAAGTGGGCTCCCGCAAACACCTACCCCAAGAGCCCCAGGTTTCTGATTCAGAAAGGAAGACTTTGGTAACTATAGCAGTGGCTCTCGAGGTGGGAAATGGGAGAGGCCTAGGTAGGGATACCACCCTGGTAGGAACGAGCTATTGCAGAGCCCTGAAAAGAAGTAAAGCTCCTGACCAGGTGGTAGTCTGGGTAGAGAGGAAAGGGCTGATTCAAGAGCCTTTTGGGAACAGCAAGTGGGACAGGAAAGGGGAAGGAGGAATTCAGACTTTTGGTGTGGATGACCATGAGGAAGTTGGCGCTTTCCATTGGGGGTCTGGCCTCAGCAAGACTCCTAACAGATGCAGCCCAGCTTGTGTGTGACCTGCTTGGTCTTAGGTCCCTGAGGTGAGTTTTATAGTCATCATTTTATCTCACTTTCATTATAGCCCCAAAGGTAGGTGATCTTCATTACCATTTTATATACCAGAAACATATATACCAGAGGTTTCAGAGAGCAGAGGAGAAGGATCTGCCCACTCGTGAGCCCTAGAGCTGGGACCTGGACTCAGGACTGTCTGACTACAGAGTCTGTAAGTTTAACCTCTAACTCCAGACCACCTGTTTACCTTTACAATGTCGTAGTTAGAAAAGGGATCCCTAGCTGGGCATAGTAGCACATGCTTGTAGTCCCAGAGCTCGGGGAAGTTCAGGCAAAAGGATAGTGAGTTTGAGCCCAACCTGGGAGATTTAGGGACTTAGTGAGAGACCCTATCTTTAAAAAGAAAAAAAGAAAGAGAGAGAGAGAGAGAGAAGAAAAATAAGGAAAGAGTAGAAGCAGCTTGAGATTCAACAAATTGATGTTCAGTAATCCACTTAAAAATATCAATTCTAGGGCTGGAGAGATGGCTCAGTGGTCTAAAGCACCTACTTAAAACAAGCTCAGCAAAGCATCAGGGACCGCGGTTCAATCCCCCAGCACCACATGCCAGCCAGCCCCGCCCCCTGGTGGGCTGAGCTGGCCACACACACCTCTCTCTCTCTCTCTCTCTCTCTCTCTCTCTCTCTCTCTCTCAAATAAATTAAAAAAAAAACAAAGCGAATGTCTGAAGTTTTAAAAAAAAATATCAATTCTAAAGACAAGACACAGATCAGAAGAACATAGTCATAATATATACATATGTCAAATTTTATCTAGAATATATATATTCTAATAATTAAGACAAGCCAAAAAAGGTAAGAATAAAAGGTCTAAACACTTCATACAAAAAGAAGACACACAAGTGGCCAAAATATATAAATAGATACCATTCATTAAACCACAGTAAAATCTCACTATATACATCCTAGAAAAACTAAAATGAAAATGAACAGCAATATGAATGTTGATGCCAGTGTAAGACAATAGAGCTTTACCCATTGTTGGTGGAGTTTTATTCTACCCCTCTGGAAAGCACTTTTAAGTTCTTACACAGTTGATATACTCTTACTACATGAAGTAGTAACTCCATTCCTAGGTCATTACCAACGCAAATGAAAACACTTGTCCCACAAAAATTTGCATGATGTTCTAGCAGCACTGTGTTAACTGGAAATAACTCAAATATCTATCAACAGATAAATGAATAAACAAATGATGGGTTAGCACTGGGGCAAGCTGGTAGCCCACCAAGAACTGGGTGTTATGGAAAGACAGCAATGAGAGTCTAGAGCCAGGCCAAGGATCCAGGAGTGAGAGTGCTTAGAGGTATCGAGATCATATGCAGCCTTCCTCCTTGCCTCCCTCCCTCCTTTCTTCCCTCCGTACTTTCTTTTCTTTTTTTAAGTAAAGGCTTTTGTTGTGATTGAAATAAAGATAGCAGCTCACAGTCTGGCACAAAGCAAGCAGTTTCTCCACCACCTGCCATATATGGGACTCTTGAGGCTCAGAGGCCGGGCTTGCTGAGAGTGGCCTCCTACATGAGTGCCTCAGACAGGCAAACCCAGGCTCAGAATATGGCTCTCCTACTAGCTGAGCAAATGACTTAATCTTTCTTTGTTTGTCCATGAAGTGGTAGTAATAATACCTATCACAGGATGGTGGCAGAAATATGACGCAGGGTTTCCTAATAATAGTATCTAACTCCTACTGAGCACCCAATACATGCCAGGTACTGCTGTTAATCACCTGACATACCTATAGCCTACATGGAGCACAGGGCTATACTAAAGAAAGGTAGAGAAGTTGCTCAGATACAAAGCCCTGGAACCATAGTTCAAGCAAGACAGCATGAGAACACTTAACCCATGCAACATCCCCAGACTTGCCACTCAGGTATCATTCTTATTTCCCTATATGTTAATGTGGCCCTGAAATTAGCCTCATTATAAGCATATGTGAAATTATAGGCTTGATATGTTTGGTGATTTCTTTTCAAACACATAGCAGATACACAAAGGTGGAAGTACAAGTTTCCTCCAGGTACATTTTATGTTGCACTTCACCCGTGTACACACGTCATGCCACAGAGACAGACAGTGCACAGGACAAGTCCCTAGAGCTCAGTGTGACATACAGCATGTAGAACAAACCTCCTGAGCCACTGGGTTGTCATCATCAGAAAGGCAGCCTTTTGTCGCTGAGCTGAGGAACTTCTGCCATAACTGCTGCAGACATGCCAAAACTACAGTTTTGCTCCATCCTGCCACAGAGGAGCACTGTTCTCTAAGTGCTCAGATGTCACAACTCAGCTGGGCCAAGTGAGGAGCAGGCCACAGACAAACGAGCCAAGGAAGCAGGTCTCTTGCCACATCTCTTGCCACACTGGAAGCCATTTGGCTAAAATTTATGCCTGAGCACTGTGCCAGAGATGGGCTCCCTGTGGACAGAAACAGTCTTCTTCTTAAGCACTAAACCAGGCATTTTTCAGACTCTTTTACAGTTAGGTGTGACCACAGGACTAAGTTCTAGCCACAGGAATTTGGCCTGGCCTCAGACACTCACTTTGCAACTTTCCACATATTCTTCTTTCCTCATTCACTGGCCTGATGTCTGGAGTCCAACAGAAGAACCTGAGCTGCAGCAGAGGGTGCCACAAAGCCACTTCTTAGAGAGAAAATTTCCCTGCCAATGTGGGACAAAGCACATCCCACCTCCTACTTACCTATTCTTATTAGATTATGATGGTAGACATGAAAGTGATTTATTTTTGTGTTAATACCATGGCTTGAATCTAGGAAACAAAAGGCTCTGGCTCTCAAATGGCTTCCCAGAAAGCTGGGATTGGTAAAGGTCCATGTTAGGCTTGTAGATCAGACAGGCTGAGTCTTTTATAGTTCTGACTTGCCTCACACATCCCCAGAGTGCCCGGGGAGAAACCCGGGCCTGGCAGGATGTCTGAGACCCCAACTGAATCAAACCTGCAGGGCACTCCATTCTGTGAAGGCTGCTTCTGGAGGCTGGAGCACCTGAGAAGCAGCCAGAGCGCAGGCCAAGAGTGCTGGCCAAGGCAGAGAAGGCCAGCTAGTAGCTGTTTCTGGGATGACTATACCACAGGTGAGGCAGTGTTCTCCATTTCACGAGGGATATTCTGACCCCAGGAGAAACTCAGCACAGAGTGGACAATGACCATCTACAGAGCACACACCACTTTGGGCCAGGCTCTGTGTCAGACTGTGGACTACAGAGGCCCTGTCCCTGCCCTTTACAGTTCAGCAGGAGCACAGACATTTATCAAGTATTTGTACACACACATTTCTAAAGCATGGCAAGTCTCTGAAATAGCTCCCAGGACTCTGTAAGTCAGAGAGCCAGGAAAGGTCTCCAGAGGAGGTGACAGTGTAGGTTGGCAGGGAGAAGAGAGGAGACAGCTCAGACAGGCCTGAGATTGAGGCTGTAGCAGCTCCTATGGCAGGAGCTGTAGGAAATGGGGTTGGACTTTATCCTGGAAGCAGCAGATGCCAGTGAGGGCTTATCAGCAGGGGATACACACTCTTACAAGCTCACTTGGCCTGTGTATGAAGCACACAGGGGGTGAAGACAAGCAGAGCTGTGGGAAAGGAAAGCTGGGGAGCAGGAGGCTGCTGCAGTTGTTCAGGGGCTTGGACAGGGCAGGAACATTCAGAAGTGGCATCTCCTCATGCACTAACCTCTGAGTACCCTGCTGGTGCTAGGGAATACTTGCCCTTGTGCTCTGGGTTGGGGTGTAGGCCAATCAACAGAATGTGTGCCAAATGTTTGTGACAGTGCCCTCACCTAGCTGCCCCAAGGCCTCCCTGGCCTTCACACCCTGACTCTGAGGCTGTTCCATATGCTCTGCCATCTCACTCTTGTCAAGCACTGAGCTCTTAAAATCTACCTCCAGCTCTCTATCACCCTGGAACCCTTCTAGGTTGATCAGACTGCAACTGACAGCTCCACATGGCCCTTCATCTCTTCTTGCTCCCCAGGACATGGTTACCCTTGACACAAAGGCAGGGACTGTAATGCTTGACTGTTTTTCTGCCTGATTTAGTGGCTTGATGCTGGCTCAGTGGGCTATGTGCATGGTTGTGGGAGAGTAAAACATTTCACTCCAAGCATATTTGCTTGGCATAGTTCAGATGGGTCATGGTGAGAAACTGTAGGCCCTACAGTCACAGGCATGGCTCTAAAAAGCTGGTCTTTTGTAAAAGAAACTTACAGACATCTGCCTTAGCAGGTGAACAGCAGATGCAGACAGTGGCATTTCCACCTGATGTCATGGCCTGCCTGGGACAGATCTTCCCGTAGGCAGGAAGAAGACACTAGGGATCTGACACCTGGCCCAAGCAGGTGGCAGGTGGGAGACTTCACCTGTATCACAAGAATTATCCTTCCTACTGCACAAACCTTTGGAGGAAAGCACTGAAGTTAAAATTTTCCTAGAAGTCCACATTAGTGTTTCAACTGGGCAGGGCTACACTCATTTCTACAGCCCACTGTCCAGGGCCACAGCATGCAGCAGTGACACACTGGGTGCTCAGGAGGGGCAGTGTTTGCAGTCCATAGTTTGGCAATAGTCAGAGCATCAACTCCCTTCTGGGGAGTCAATCTTCAGCTTAATACATGTGTCCTGCCTTTGAAACTGGATTTTCTTTCTCTCTTGGATACAAAGAGCTTTGTGCTTGGCAGTCACCTAAACTTAGCAATTAAGTTCTGCCAGGAGAATTTATAGAACTTTTTAGAATTTATAGAACTGAAATGGGGGTGGGTTGGGGGAGGGGAGATCATAGATCTGAGATTTAATGGATGAAAATGTTGAGAGGCTGTGGAGCATGGGACTTGCCTGCAGTCGCATGGACATGGGGCAGAGCTGGGCCTGGCTTTTCTTTGAACGTCCACTGTTTCTGCATTGTCCACTAAGCCTCTGAGGCAGGATAGAGCTTCACCTGATAGACACGCCAGCCTCTCCTTGCTGAGTCCCTGGAGGTCCCAGGCTGCCTGTGCTTCTGCCACTTTGGACCAATGCCAGAAAGCCACACTGGAGGAATACCAGCCTCATGCTGATCGCTGTAACCATCAGGGATGGGTAGCTTGTAAGATCAAGATTGTGCAGCTGTGTGTTCCTCCCACCACAGCTCCCCACGGGAAAGCAAACACCTGCAGGGACCAAGCCTGATTCTTCCATCCCCACAATTCAGAAGTTTGGGACCTGGAGCCCAAGGACACACACTGGCTCCCCCTGTGAGCCCCCGAGGGAGACACTGGGGGCAGTCTTGCATCCTCTTGCCCTGTGACCAGCAAGGCCTCTGCAGTCAGCTGAAGCTCTGATCAGAGCAGACAAGGAGCTCTGTGGCCACACCTCTCCGGGCTGTGTGATCGCAGTACAGTCAGCCAGATAGAGCACAGCTGATGTCATGGTGGCTATGATAGCTGGCTGAGGCTAGTCTTTTCACCTCTTTGTCAGCACTTGTTGGTTATCAACTATGGACACAGCTCAGTGCCTTGTCTGACTATAGCTTCCAATGTTGTTCCTGGTAGAAAAGCTGAGATGGCTGATGTGAGCCCATGTCTTCATTCATGGGTTAAAAGCACACACTCTGGAGCCAGGCTGCTTGAATTTGACCCTGGCCCTACCCTTTGTTGGTAATGTGATCTTGGGCTGGTCCTCTCTGAACTTCACTCTCCTCATCTGTAGAATGAGGATAAAAACAGAATGGAACATGATGCCCTTACCGGGGCAAGAAAAAGTGATCAAATGAGCTGAAATATGGAATGGGGTGCTGCCTGAAGCTTCCCCTTTCTCACTCTTAGGGGAAAGCAGAATGGAAGAGGAGAGTCTTGTGTGACCCTGAACCTTCTAATGGACAACGCAGGGGCTCATTCTTAGTCAAAGGTTGATCTTTCTGCCTAACTACTGTGGGGGCAAAGTGGCTGCAAAGAAGTAGGCACAATAGCCCTGTCCTCTTGACTGCTGGTGCTCAAGGAAATGAGATCCTGGAGCAGAAAGGCAGGCCAGCAGCAATTTCAGGGCATGGAGAGTGTGGTTGTGCTTCTCATGGGGACAGAAGAGGGCCTCACAAGTGGAGAAAATCCCTGGCCTCAGAATCGAGATCTGGTTTTCATGCTGGCTGGTGGCATCATTTTGGGCAGGTCTCCTCACACTGTGGCTCAGTGATCCTCTGTATAAGAGGAGCACTGGGTGACAGCAGCATGCCTCACAGAATGGATGGATAAAGATTACTCAAACTAGAAGTGGGGTGGTATGGAGAGAGATGTATTGACGGGCCTCCCTGTCTTGGGCCCCTGGCATTTTTTGATGGGACATGTGTGTGATGGTCCCTAGGAGACATACTCCCTGTTCCAAACTTACTAGATGAGATGTGAGCTTTGTTTTACTGGTCCATGGCACCAGTGGTAGTAACAAGTTCATATCCTAGGACTTGTGATGGGGAAATTCTGGGCCACAGGAGCCTGGCAGAAAACTACAGGGTAATGTCATGAACTCAAAGAGAAGCTTGTCTGTAACTAAACTCCAAGGGATGTATCCGCAGCCTGTGAGGGTTGGACAGTATCTCTTTCCATCCAGGGGAAGGCTTTTCTGAGGAGACAGGAGGAGTACTGGCTTCAAGGCTGAATGGCCATAGTCTTTTTGGACTGAGGCCCAGTCCCCCAAGGAAGAACAGGGAAGGAGGGGACTCTTGCCCTGTGGTATGAAGGTGGGCCCTCAGAGGATGGTGGTGGCAGTAGTACAAGATTCTATGCTCTGAGTCAAGGGAGAATTCCTAGGATTTGGGTAAAGAGTAAATCTGAAACCAATGGACTGTCATGATCAGGTCTATTGAGGAGACTTCCAGCTACTCAGCACCCGCAGGTCAGTCCCTGTGGAGCAATGCCTATCCATGGCTCTTTCCCCAACTCAGGCACCTCTTGGCCTATGCCATAGAGAACCTGTACTTGGATGGACATTCAAGGCTTTGTATAATTCATCCCTCTCCTGCAAACAACAACCTTGTGCTTCTCTGTTTCCTTTGCTGCTGGTGAGAAGGGGTAGCTGGAGCAGCCACGGAAACTGCAGTGGAAACACAGCCCATACATACAATAAAGCAAGGAGAAAGAATGCCAGCCTCATATCACTTGTAAGCCACTCAGGCAAGAGAGAACTGCATTTCCACCTTTATTTTGCAGTCTTTGATATGGCATTAGCCTGTGGCCTGCCCAATAGATATGCTGGTATTATTTTCATCTTACAGATGAAGAAACCAAAGGAAAGAAAGAAAGAAAGAAAGAAAGAAAGAAAGAAAGAAAGAAAGAAAGAAAGAAAGAAATCAAGGTTAAGGATAGTCAAGGAACTGCCTGAGGTCAAAAAGCTAAAACAAAAAATAAAAAACAGAACAAACAAACAAACAAAAAACCTGAGATGCCAACTTCATCCTTGGCCTGACTCTAAACCTGTGCTCTGGCCCACCATGCTCTGAGCTTTATGTCAAAGATGCACACTATGGTTCTCCATGACAACATGCACTAGACTGTGACCTTATCACCAGCTGTAGAGTGGTGTAGAGTGGAACACTGCAGTTGGCCCTGGAGAGGGGAGTGAAAGAGTCAAGGACTTCATCATTCAGGTCCACATACAGATGCTGCAAAAAGTGACAAAACCACCACCAGGTGCCCCGCCTTGCAGGACTGTGCCCAGAAGCCACCCGGGCTGGGATTGGCAACTGTTTCTCCTTGGCCAGTGGACATCAGGGGAGCCAGCTGGTCTTGTTACTGGGCACTGGGCAGGGAGAGGGTCTGCCATGGGAAGTGAAGCAGGAAAGTGAAGGGAAGGAAGTGGGTGGGGAGAGAAGAAGCAGGGCCCATAGAGCTGGAAAAGCTGGGCCAAAATTGGCAGTGAGCTGTTTTTGGACTGTGCCCTGGGGACCTCAGACCAGAGATACTGACAAAGGCAAGTTTTTTTGTATAATCATTTGTTTGTACAAATGATTCTAACCCATATCTCCTGCTGCTGTGCTTAGGAGGGCTCACAGTCTGGCTGGGTGATGCAGCACAGAGCTTTCATGGAAAGTGGCCTGCAGGCTGACCCACAGCCTCTCTCAATCCCTGGATGTCTGTGGTAGCCTCTCAGCTCACTTCCCTGTTGCCTCTCTTGCTGCCCATCTCTCTGCCCATGTCTCTGCCACAGTGAACTTCTTCAAAGGCAAGCCATGCCTTGACTTTCTTAAAACCCACAGCAGTTGCTTCCTCATGTGTGAGAAGCAAAATTTTTCCTCACATAGAAAACTCTTCTCACAAGGTTGTTCCTACCTCCTTCTGACTTATCTCTTGCAGCGTTCCCCCTTTGACTTTTGGGCTTCAACCACATTGGACTTCTTTTAGATCTCTGGTGGGCCAAGTCTCCTAAGCCCAGAGCTTTGGGACATACAGCTCACACACTTCAAGCAACACCCAACCTCTTCCTTGCTGTTCACTTTACTAATGCCAGACCCTTCAGCTTTTGAGCAGATGCCCTGTCCTCAGTGCACGTCAGGTCAAATCCAGTTTCAGGACACTCACAGCTCCTCGGAACTACTTGAGAGGGGCTGCTGTTCCCAAGGTACTCCTGCTGGCAGCCCACCTGTTTACCTTTGTTTACAACATACCCAGTGCTACTGTGCTACTGAGGCATAGAAGGGCACAGTACCCGTTTCTCGAATGAGTGATAAAAGCAAGAGTGGCCAGATGCTGTCCAGGGCAGAAGACACGTTAGCTGGAGGGGCTGGGAATGGCAAATAAAGTAGCTGCTGTTCAGGAGCATTTGTTCCTCACACGCTTTGTGTTAAACACCCCCTTGACACCAGGATACTTGACATTTGGGCAGAACAACTGTCTCTAGTTTTCCAGGTGAGAGTCATATGGTCCTGTCTGTTGCTCTTCTCCATTCTATATCCCTAGAGCATTTCTGGCTCTCACCTCTGCTGAACTGCCTTGTTTCCCTGGGCACGTCCTCTGGAGCTGTAGCTCCCCAGCTATAGCAGGAGATCCTGAGTGGCTCATTGGTTCAGGAAGAATGAGAAAGACTCAAGTCTTCTTGTAGAGAGCCCCACTGCCACTGGCTCACCTCCCCCTCTTCAACACTAATTTCTCCATGGGTCCCTGGCTTAATCTTCTCATGTTGCTGGGACAAATACCCAACACTCAAAATTAAGGAAGGAAGGGTTGATTTAGGTCACAGTTAGTGGAGAGTTCAGTCCATACTCAGCTGGCTCTAAGGGCAGAGTGGCACATGGCAGAGAGTAACCATTTGTGGTGGCAAAAAGCAAAAGAGCAAAAGGAGTGGCAGCAGCTCAGGCAGCTAGCTAGCCTCTCTCCCTTCCTTATATTATAATGCAAATTATCCACCCCAGGGCCAGGATATAATGATCACACCTGCAATCCCAGCACTGGATCAAGAATCAATCACAAACTTCAGAAGTCACCCCATGACTGCAAGAGGCTTTGAGGGGATAACTAGACACAAACCATAACAGTACCTGAAGTAGCCCCTGTAAAAAGATAGGACCAGCTAGGTGAGTGGCAATAAGTGCTATGTATCTATGCAGCCTGCTCTCTGGGTGGCCCTGGCTGCCCACATGGGAACAGCAGCACAATCATCTCATAATCTTGCCATGTTAGAAGCAGCTGGGCTGGCCCTCTACTGCTACTATGTGAATGCCCTCCTTTATAGGAAGGCTAGCACTGGTGGGGACAAAGTCAAGGAGAGATTTGGGGATGGCTTGTGAGGGCCTCTCCAACACCTGTTTCTTCTGGCCCATTTCATTTTTCATGACCTCCTGGTTTTTCTATGGGACATTTACTCTTGTTTTAGGAACCCCTGGGCCCATCAGTCAGACCACTGCACCCCTTAATTAGAGATTGGTTCAGAGGTTGGCTGCCTAGTACATACAGAGGAAGGGGGAAGAGCTGAGCCACTCAGGAACAGAAGCATACAGAAATAGCTGGAGAAGTGAGAAGGGTGCCGGCTCTGTCTTCTGAGGGAAGCCACTCTGCTTTCGTTTCACTAAATGTTTCTCAAAGTGTTCCTCATGGAGGTGTGGCCTAAGGGGAGGTCCCTAGCCACTGAGGTGAGAGAGAGGGACCACTGTTTCTTCTTTTGTTCCTTGATTCAGGTTGTAAGTGGGTTTGCTCTGCCACATGGTCCTTGCCACTGACTACCTGGCAGGTCCATCAGAGGCCCAGACAACGGGACTACCCAATCTTCACTTAGAATCTGCAAAACTGTGAGCCAAAATAAACCTTTTCTTTTCTAAGATAAGTACTTCAAATACTTACCTATAGTGAAGGGAAGCTGACCTGCCACACATGTGAGGTGCTGAAATCCCTAAGAGCAGAGCCTCTTAGCTGGGGCAAGGCACAGATACCCCCTTGGTCATCCCCACCAGCCTGTGACTCACAGCCTCACCCGTACTATGATGCTGCCTCAGCTAACCTTTTCTCTGTCCCTGACACCCCTCAGCAGGGCAAAACTTGTCTTACTGATGCCTTAGCCTCTTGAACAGTGGTTAAGAAGGACTATACATTCACAGGAGACTCAAATATGGGGGCATGGACCAAATAAGGTACTAGACATAGTCAGGAAGAGAACTCTTGAGGTGAAAGGTGATGGTGTACAAAGCAAGTTCTAACCTGCATCCTGTTATAGACAGATGGCTGGCATTGCCTTGTGAAATAAAGTCTTTGTAAATTCTATAATTATTTCTTAGCACAATTAGATTCCACCACAATTGTGGTGAGTCCAAAGTATTAATTTGTCAAATATACACGCTTACAATATATCATAATGTTGTGACTTTGTTATAGGAGTTTTTTCATTTTTCAATATTACAGAAATCTCAAAATATAACATTTTATAAATGGACCCCTTCCACATGTCTTCTAAGACAGTGAGATCTCTTGATGATTTATTTGTTATCTTAAAACAGCTACTCTGAGGGCTGGCCAGATAGCTCATTGGATTAAAGCACCTGCTTAGGCAGACACAGGGACTGGGGTTCGATCCCCATTGTGCTGTGCCAGCCCCACCCCAGAGGCATGCTGAGACTGGTTGTGGTGGTGCACACCTATAGTCCCAGTTCTTGGGAGGCTGAGAACAGGAGGATCACTATGAGTCCGATCTGTGTAGTGAGACCCTGTAGACCCTGTACTAAGTACATAAAACAAACAAACAAACAACTACTCTGGGCCCAGTAGGATGTCTTTAGCTTCCTGCTAAAGACAATGCCATAAAGTCCTGCTGTGATGGTGCTACCAGACTCTTGAGGGAAGGCTGTCATCTCAGATGACAGCTTGATGATTGGGATATTTATTTGCATAGTTGAAAAACACTTTCTACCATCACAGCAGAGTAATGAGGCTTATAAAGAGGAAGGAGGGGAGTCAAAGATGGTGGGTATGTAGTCAGTTAACTCAGAGATACACCAATTCTGTATCATAAGCTCCTTGAAACTGGATCCAAGTTTGTAAATTTGTACTTATGATTTAGCCAGTGCATAAAATGAGATGTTTGCAGCAGACAACCTGTTGATCTGATCTCCACATGGCTTGTTCAGTGCCCCACTCTGAAACCACCCCTTTCCTCTGTGCACTCACCCCCAGTCTGAGCAGTAATGGCCAGGATCCCTTTTAGAGGAGATGGTTTAACACAGGGAAGGTGCTGGTCATACTGCAGCTGTGAAAATAGCCTTATGTGTTTAGATTTTTTTTAATGATAGGGAAGATCCAGCTATCACTTGGATGTCTAGAATTCTAGACATCAAAATGATATATCAGTTGCTATATTCATTTAGAAACCAATATGGCCTCAAAGTTTTCATGTTAACATCTGATAAAGAATTTACTTTATCATTTCAAATCAATTTATACTGATATTTTAGAAAAATTGTCATTTTTTGTTAAAATGTTGTACCTGTACTTAATCTAAATTTATACATTTATAAATACACTTAAGTGGTGCACACCTATAGTCCCAGTGCTTGGGAGGCTGAGAACAGGAGGATCTGTTTATAAATACACTTAAGTGTATTTATAAATGTGGAACTAGGTTTCTGTAATTAAATTTTTTATTTGCACTTTTTAAAAAAAGATAGTGACTAAATGAAGGAGTGAATCAGACAGAGACACACCCAGAGCAGGACAGTGAGAAAGTGTGCATATGAGTCTGAGGTTTTTTTTTTTTAACTACTAGCTGGAGCCTTTCGCCTGAGTTTCCTTTTACTTTCTCTCTTTCTAAAATTCCATGCCCTTCTCTGCAGGCAGTGACCAGTGAGAGGTTAATGGTTACCAACCTGTACACTTAGTCCATTCTGCATAGTATGGCAGGGAAGCCTGGCCAGGGAAAGTAGAGGCTGAGAGCTGGCTGGGGTTTTGCCATGACCCATGAGCCCAGTGTGCAGGGCAGAGGAGAGGGTGACAGCCTGCAACACAGGCAGTTTCTGCCACTGTCTGCCCTGGGCTAATCTGGAGAGACTGTCTTACTCAGAGACACTTCTACCACTCGCTTTGTGCTGCCAGGATTTTTGCCACTCAGCTGTTTCTTTGTCTCTTCTGCCACTTGGCATAATACTCTCGTTTCTGGGTCCATGTAGGTGAAAAATAGCAAAAACTGGAGATGATAATGGCCAATAAAATAAAGAAAAGAAAGTCTCATATTTGTCTAGTGACTAGAGGCAGCCTGGTAAGATGGGAGGAGCTGAACAGTGACTTAGGAAACCCAAAGTCCTGGTCCTGGGTCTGCCATGAGGGAACCTTAGTGTTCAGGCCAGATGGTCCTCTTTTGTGCTATGCTAAAAATGGGGTAAAAGAATGGAATAATGGTGAATGGAGGAATTTCAAGCTCTGTTAATCTGGACAGGCAAACAGGTAAGGCAAGACCAGGCTCTGGGGTTGTGCTTTGTGGGGAGCCTCAGTACTTGCATGTGCCAAGTGTTTATGCCTCTTCTTTGCCTTGGGTTTAGGCTATAGGAATATGAGAACTTCATGTGTCTCTTCCCCCAACCTCCATCAAATTTGACAACTACCACTAAACTGTCTGCAAGCTCCAGGGAACTCAGGCAGACACAAGCCTGAGTTACCCTTGTTTTCACCTCTGTCAGAATTCATACAAACCACAACGTGAACAGTCCTGCATAGTGCAGATGGTACCACAACACTTCTGTGATTAGAAAAAAGATAGTGCTCTGGCTTCCATGGTATGACTTAAATGTCAAGATTTCTTTCACCAGAGGAGATCCAATGACATTCTGGAAACTATGTGTGAAATTTGATTCTACCTCCCCAAAGAGCTGCCATTATCTCCAGTGGGGACAGTTCCAATGAAGCCCCTTGGAAGAATATAAGTGCCCTGCAAAGCAATTCTATCCAGCACAGACCTTTCATCCTGCTTAGGCTAGTATCTTGGGCAGCCAATTCTTGGCCTCGTGCCTCCATGTCTAAGCTGAAAAATGTAGATAATACCTTGACAACTCCTCAATGTGGATAATTCACCAATATGTTCATAATAATAACAATAACTTCAACAAGGAAAAGGGCCACAGTTAGCATGTGCTGAGATTTTCTGTATCTGGCACTATTCTGCATTATTTCATTTATTGCACATTGCCTGCATTGGTTAATTTACTCTTACAGTTGTTCAATGAAGAAGTTATTAGGATTATGACTATTTTACATATTAAAAACACTAAGGCTTGGAGAGGCTAAATAATCTACTCAGAACCACACAGCTGGTGGTTAAGGTGGGCTTTGAATCCAGTATCCAATATATATTGTGTCAGGCTAATCATTGTGTTAGATGATGTTCTGTCCCTAAAGAATTTACGATAATGGAAGAAATATGCATACGTATAAATAGCATTTTTTTTTTAAAGGAAAGAAAGAAAGAAGAAAATGGAAGTATTTTCAACCAAATACAGTTTACTGTAAGTTCAGGGCACTGCTCTACTATTGTAGGGACAGAAAGACATGATACCATACCTCACTCATTGTGAGGGTTACAGGAGAATTCCCCAGTAACAGAAGGCAGGTTAACAAGAAAAGAACAGGTTTATTTAATCACACTTTTAAGTGCCAAAAGAACCTTGAGAAATGGAGACTCATGGGCCAAGAGCTGTGGTGGCAGCCTTAGGCACATGTGATGCAGCAGCTGCTCATATCACTGGAAGTTCTTAAGGACTCATCATCTACAGGAGAATGCATTTTTACACCTAGGTTCAGTGAAGAATGGAGAGCTGGGTAAAAATGTGAGTGAACCAAAATACATATGATCTAAGGTACTAGAGTGAAGTGGGGAACCCCAGAAAAGCCTGCCTGCTTAAAATTTTCTTGGCATTTTGGATATTATTCCTTCCTTCTACATATGGGTACAGCCCCCTGAAATGAGCGTTTTAATGTTCTATTGTGTAAAGTAAGTCACAGAATTTCTTTGCGGTCAGCTCTTAAAGAAAGATCAAGTTAGAGTAATTTTTTAGTTTATATGAGCTGAAGAGGTTTCTGATTTCTATGATTATGGGTGGGCGTGTAGGGGAGCTAGGAGACAGAGGGTTATATATCAGAAAGACTTGCTTTTGGGGTTCATCCAATGACCTCCACTTCAAAGTACTCAGCATGCCAAAGTGCCATACTCTGCAGTACTGTTTCTCCTGAGCCCCAAAACTACAAACATTTCAATAGTTTGTAATATACCTTACATATTTAGAGATACACACACAAATTTTGTACCTGTTTATATATGCACAGATATGTCTGATATAAAATTTGGTAACATGATTGTTCAAAGACTTCCCCCTTCCCTCTCTCCACTGGGCAAAGTGAACCTTCTAACCCTGTAATTTTCTATTCTATTTTTAATTCCAGTGTATGCTGCTCACACTCGCTGGCCAGACAAATTCCTTTGCTCTTGTGATGCAGATGTAGGCTCAAGACTAAGGATAGAGGAAGTGGGAGGGGCAAACTTCGGCAGCAAAGGTTAAGACAATTTGCATAATACAGGCAGGATGGACAAGAGATGGAAGGAGAGGAAAGGGAGATGGGGGAGGGGAGAAAGGAAGTGGAGAAGAGATGGAGGGAGAGGCAGGAGAGGAAAGGGAAGGAGATCTTATCTCAAAATGAAACAATAAATGGTCAAAGAGGGCTAGAAATGTATCTCAGTGGTAGAACACTTGCCTACTATGTTCAAGGCTATGGGTTTACTCCCCAGCAAGGGGTGGGAAAAAGCGACCATGGATCTGAGCCACAGGGACTGTACAGGGTTATACACCAAGGGTATATACATATGAATTTTGTGGTGTATAGCCCTGCGCAAGGCATTTGGCCTCTTTGTGCCTTTTTTCCCTTACAAAGCGGAGATAACAGTAGCACTACACAAGTAGTTGTTAGGGCTAAATGACTTAAACATTAAATCATATTTATTTAATAACAATGGGAATTGTTTAAAACAGAACCTGGAAAAAAAAACCTACAACACAGAACCTGGGACATAAAAGCCTGAAGCTGCCTGTGTCCTGGAGCCATCAATTCATGGGTCCTCAATTATCTGCATGCATCTACTCACTGGTCACTCCCACGCAGAAGTACATGAGGTTTGAAAGCAGACTCACTGGACAGCCAGACCTCAGACAGCAGACAGCTGTAAACTGCCTCCAGACTTCGTGCCTGAACTTTCTCCTTGTTCCTACTCTCCAGGCAGGTAACATGAGTGTTTCCGTTTCTTGCTCCTCACACTTAGGCCCACTTTATTGCTTTCTGCCACTCTGAAATGCACTTTCTTTCTTGACCTCTCACCTAGACTCCCACACCTTCCGCATGGAGTAGTGTAGTCACTCTAACCTGCTCCCCTCGGCATGTGCCATTAGAAGACTTGTCTAAAATCTTACTTCATTCTACTCCTTCCCAGTTCCTACTGCTAATAGGACAAATCCGAATTCCCTGGCATACATTCCATGGTCCCCTAAGCCTGGCTCTACGGGGTCTTCAGCTTTGCTGCGCTATACTCACATCTTCTGCTGTTCTGGCTGAGGGTCTCCTCTGCCAATTACAATCTCCTTTGGGTCACTACCGCTGCCTTTACTCAGGGCTCTCCTGCAGCTTCAAGCACTTTCCTTTCCCAGACCTGTACCTGTCCAACTGTACCTATGCCTCAAGGATGGTTTCAGCCTCCCTTCCCCTAAAAAGTTTCCCAGATCACTGCATGGCAAGGCTGTGTTCATTCAGCCAGTGAGCCTCATCATCAGAAGGGATGTCCAGCACCTCAGAGGCCTTGATTCATATGCCTCTGGCCTTTTGCACAGGATCTGGCACAAGTCTCCATAGCAGAGGTACTGAACAATCAACATAGGATCTTTAGTGATGAAATTTCCTGTTTTTTCTCTGAGAACTGAGGAAGTAAAAATGTTATTCCATCTAAGGGATGTGTTTCAAAGACCTGCTATGTTCTGAACGTTATGCTGTTTGTAGGGGTATAGAGGTGATCCAAAGATGATGACCCAGGCCTTGATCAGAAAGATCTTAAGTATGAAGGGTTCTTATTCTAGCCTCCCTTGGTGGGCTTTAAGTGGCCTGGAAATCCCTGAAGTTGTCAGCAAAATTTCCTAGATATGTGCTATTGCACTTTTTTTCTGGGGAAGAAGCTGTTTTCTGGTGGCTTTTATTAGCTACTTCAAGGAATTCTAACTATACTACAGTGCAAGGCTCACGGCTCTAAGGACAGACATCCACACAATCCATTCATATACCAGTGCATAGCATAAGTGCTTAAAGGAGAGAAAGCACTGTACTGTTTCTGACTTGGGGGTGGGGAGTGGATTGGAAGAGAGAATGTTGTGAGCAGTTCCATGAATAAGGGAAGCAGAAAAGAGTGAAGGCTGACAGCAAGTCTAGCAAAGGCCTGAGACAGAAAAGCAAGGAGGATTTTGAATGCCCTTCTGTAGGAAGGGCTCAAAGCTGGCTGGTCCCACATAGGCACTGGGTATGGGGCTAAGCCTGAGTAGGAGGGGGTCTTTTCGTTAGAGACCCAGACACCAATCTGAGTGGATACTGCATAGAGTGGTTCATAACAAACAAATGAAAGATCTAGGTGACAGAGCCTGGGAAAGTAAGAGAAACAATAATTTGGAGGCCCAGCTCTGAGGCCAGGGCACTGGGCAGCAACAAGTGGCCCACTGAGGTAGCCCACACTTAAGAAAGCTTCACTTTCTTCCAATCACCTGGCTCACTCCAGCCTCAGGGCTCCTTGGAAAACTTTTATCTGCTTCCCACTCCCTCTTATCTTGTCTTACTTTCCCCCCAGTCCTAGTCATCATGTGAGGCTATGCAGTCACCTACTTGAAGACTTGTTTGCTGTCTGTCTCTCTGCAGAAGAGGCTCACTGAGGATAAGGAAAAGAGGAGAAGAATCTTGGCTTTCCAAGCTGACCCATGCCAGCAGGCCCTTAACACCCCTACTATGCTCCCAGGCCTGTGTGTCCACTATCAACAGAGGAGAATCAGTGCCACCCTGGCCAACCCAGCTTCATGTCAGCTGCTCCTGGAAAGCCCTTTTCCAGTTTCCAGTCTTGCTTCAACTTGAGTCTTGAACTTCACTTATTTCTCTGCTCCTCAGAGGGAGGAGCAGAGAATAGGGAAGAGGTGCACATGAGCTGGGAGGCCCTGTACGCCTATACTGACAAGGTACCACTTGCTGTAACAGGATTCTACTGAGATGGCTGAGCTCTCCAGGGAGTCCTGTGTGCTTTCCATCTTCCCTTCTATTGCCTTCCCACTTTCCTATCTGAAGATTGTCTTGCTGGGAAAAATCTCATCAAGAAGAGATGGCCAGAGAAGAGCCTGCTTCCCAGAAGCTCTACTACATAACCCTTAATATATCAGACTCCTAGAAATTCCCAAGTAATCATCTTTCTATTCAGAATAAAGTGGGAAAAAAATCCCACAGAACAGTTAATGTTTTCTAAAATGGAAGGAGAAAAGCATTTCATTCATACCTGTCTTTTCTGAGTTATACTCATGGCAGGAGACTCTGGGAAGCAAGAGCTGGCAGGGATCTCCAGTGCCACATGTATACGGGGTGTGTTGCTAGCCTTGCCTGTCATCCGGTTAAGTGACACTTGAGGGGAAGAGAAACCAAAGGCCTATGGCCTGCACCATGTCTGAAGGTCACATTGGGCACCAACTGCTCTTGGTCCCAGTGTCTGCATTAACTTAGAATGAATTACTATAGGTTAAGGGCTTGGCAATAAGTAGTACTCCATACACCACAGCCATTTTACTTTGACTGTTGCTTTCACTGTGAGGCGAATGAGACTCTGTGTTCCCTGGGCCAATGCTGATGATCTGGATGTCTCTGGAATGTCTACTTTCTCCACACACTACTCCTGCCATGCCTGCTTCTATATTCCCAGCACCAAGCTTGCTGGAAGCCCACAGTGAATGCTTAACAGAAGTAAGACTTAAAGAACAACTGGCACCTCTGTTTGCCTTCCTCCTTTCACAGCCCTGGTTCCACTGACCACAGCCAAAACCAGTGCCCTGAAGGGCAAGTGTTTCTATCTCAGGCTCTTGTGAAGAAGATAATAGGTCAGGCCTCTGTTAGCATCCCCCCAACATGTCCTAGGCCAGCCTGAACATAATTCCAGCTACCCAATTTCCTACAAACCTGGAGGAGCCAGTGCCTGAACCAAAGTGACTCTACCTTATGGAATTAGAATTTTGTGCATAAAATACTAAATTTTACATTTAAAGTTGTCTGTCACAGATGATTTATCAGGTGCACAGAGGCTATGATAGCTTTGCTCTGTAAGGGAGATGAATTTTAATATCTCTCTCTCTCTCTCTCTCTATATATATATATATATATATATATACACACACACACACACTAAAATTCATATATTTTTCTATGTATGTATGTATGTATGTATGTATGTATGTATGTATGTATCTATCTATCTATCTGCACTGCACAGTAACCAGGGACAGATACCACCCAAAATCTCCAATGCAGGCCCCGGTGTTTGCTGTGAGGCCATCCCCTGTCTCTTTTCATGGCTCTGGAGAGGACTGTAGGATTCTGTATCACAACAGCTGATGAAGTACTGCTTCTAGATCAAGTTCTCTAAGCCATTTTCTCTTCTCCCTTGTGGGTCTCCCCTTCCTTTCCTTTACTCTGTTGGTATAGCTGCACAGTTCAGCCTTTCCATGAATACAGACGTGTGAATAAGAGAGATTTTTGTATACTTAACCCATTTGTCACTTGTGAGATACCCAGAAACTTGATCATAACTCAATCCCTGTTCTAGGACACTGAATCCTATGGGAAGGAGAGTCTCAGATCTGCCTGGGAGAGGCTGCAAGCACACACCTTTGTGTGATATACAGGAGAGTGCGTCAAGTCAAATGGTGTCCCCCATCCCCAGAGGGCAAAGGCTATCCTAAGGAGGGGAGAAAGTAGCTAGCTGAGGTGAATTTGATCCAGCAAATACTCTTCTGCTCAGGTTAATTATCTGAGGATGGGTACATAGCCCATATTGTGGGGGCCTCAGGACAGTAACTAGTCTTGGAGTTTTGCTGTTGCTGGCTTTGCAGATGACCCTGGTATGGAAGTTTGCCTCTCATGGCAGTCCCTGTGTTTACATGGTGGATTAGCACAATGATTTATGTTGGTGATGGCTGCCATGTAGCTCTAATATGGAGCAGAGTCTCTTCTTGTTCCTTTGAGGAGCCTGGTATTATTAGAAGGAAGCAGTGGGGTTACAGAGGTAGTTCCTCTCCTCCTTATGCCTCTGAGCTCAGGGATCTGCTTACCTTTTTCTCCTTGTCACCATATTCGATGCCCAAAGTATCCATGGCCCGGACAATGGCTGCCAGAGATTGAATGGTGTTGCTGTAGACCACAGGCTTGTACTGCTTCACGTCTTCTCCAGAGAAGCCATCTTCATGGATGATCCTGGGGAAAAACCATACATGCCACACC
The DNA here is from genome assembly GCF_000260255.1 of Octodon degus. Lineage (NCBI taxonomy): Eukaryota > Metazoa > Chordata > Mammalia > Rodentia > Octodontidae > Octodon > Octodon degus. The sequence continues at coordinate 27,500,378 of NW_004524587.1, forward strand.
TGATGAGTGCACTGTCCTGTCCTCACTCAATGTGGAGAATACTAGGCACTGAAAGCCTTAGCGCCACACCTCCAGTTTCCTTGGGTGAGGGTGAGTGCCCCCTGGGAGGAATTATTGGGCTGCTGCAGTAGTGCCGTATAATGTGAAAGAATACAACCTACCTGAATTACTGAAAAATAATCTGAGAAATAGAATATTGAGGAAAAAACCCAGCTTGTTGTGCTGACTATATACAATGAAAGAAAAGAGATGCTGATAAGTATTTTAAGTATTTGAAAGTACTTAGAATAGGAGGAACAAACAATGAGTGCTCAGTACTTGTTAGCCACTGATATTTCAGGCAAAGCTCAGGGTCGTAAGTATGTACTCGGGCATACTGCTGAAGATCCTTGCAAGAAGTCTGCAAATGAATAATCTATTTTTTCTTTACAGAAAACCCAGTGGTTATTAATGAAGGTAGGATGAGTTGCTTAAAATGAAAAAATAACCATTGTCATTGTCAATAGAAAAGTCAACAGAAGATGTTTCCCTTCTGTAATTCCTGGCTGGGATTCAATCACCAAGTCACCCTTATTTTGCTAGATCTCAGCAGTGGTGCAGTGGCCATGAAAAGGTCAACACAGTTCTCAGAGGGCACGCGGCCCTCACTGGTGGACCCTTAACACATATTCATTGCTGATAAGGATTGGAATAAGATAAAAAGCTAGAAAAGGAAAAACCATGTCAAAGTTGTAAAGAATCCCTTTACAACTGAAGTCCTTGAGAAAGAGCAAATAAAATTTAAGACTAATACTTAACATTAACTGTTTCTCAATAAACTGTAAACTCTTCTATGTCAACACTTTTCAGACCAAGATGGGATGCTATGGGTAACAGGCACGTCAGTACAGTCGCTGATCCCTTACTTCCACCTCACGACCCCTCTTCTTTCTTTCATCACAGTCAGAGCAGGAGAACACTGCTAACAATCATTTTTTTTAAAAAAAGAAAAAAAAAAACCAGCTTTATTGAGCTATAATTTACATATTATACTATACTATCTGCCAATACTAAGTATTATAATTCAATGCTATCCATACCCAGGGATCTCATTATCAACTCAGAACTATGCTGAACCAATCATTGGATTAATTTAATAGTTACACACCCTTAATCTCAGCATCATGCACGCTAGATCTAGCCATCTTCGAAAAGTCCCACCTATAACCTCATGAGGCTTGTGGGGGAGGGAATCTTAATACAAGCCATAACAAAGGGACCCAGTAGGTGTTTACCAGACCACAGTACAGGCAAGGAACAGCCAAGAAGAACTCTGTGGCTCACTGAGATGCAGAGAAAAGAATCAGAGTTAAGAAGGTTGAGGCAGATGGCTTTGGAGAGAAAACTGCAGAGAGCGCTCTAGGCATCTATCTGCTTACGCCCATCTGAGTTTTTGGCAAGTAGTTGAGACTCCTAGCTGAGCACAGAAATGGCACCAGTGAAAGAGGGAGCTGCAGGGAGCTTACAGGTTGAACATGTTCTAGAGCTCCCGTGTACTGGAGATGGGCACGTTCTAGCCAGAGCAGACTGTCCTTGCAGTCTGCATTTGGCACAGACCCCAAATGGCTCATGCCATGGTACAGGGCTAAATTAGCCCCAAGGCTCTGAGAACTGTCCTAACAATGCTGAAAAACAAGCCTGGAAAAAAAAAAAATCAAGCTGACCCACAAGCAATTTAACTGCTTGATAGAATAATGTCAGTACTCTTTAAATGAATGTGACAAAACCCAGGCAGTCAACAGGATATGCAAATATCACTGTCCAATGAAAAATTCCTAGATATACAGAGAAGCAGAAAAGTGACCCCTACGTAGGAGAAAAATTAGTCACCAGAAGTCAGAGATGTGACAGAAATGACGGAATTAACAAAGCATCTACTTTAGCCAGGTATGGTGGCACACACCTGTAATCCCAGCACTCAGGAGGAAAAGGCAGGAGGATTATCAGTTCATACTATAGAAATGATCCCTGAAAGTATAGCTTTTGGGATTACCAGTCCCATGCCAGTCTAGGGTACATGAAGAATTCAAGGCCACCCTGGACCATGTAGTGAGATCCTATTTCAAAACCTGAAAAATTAAAGGATACCAAGAATCTAATTAGGAAAGAAATGGCATATATAGAAAGAGATGATATACAGTAGATGAGATAAAAATTTCACTGTATGATTAAAGGAAGATCAGACACATAGAAAATTGGTCAACTTGAAGCTGTAGCAAGAAAAACTATTCCAATAGAGGCAAGAAGAGGAAGAGGGCTGAAAACATACTAAACAAATTATATACATACATACATATATATAATATATATATATAATATATATATGTGTATATATATATATAATGTACATAACAGCAGCATAAAGAATAAGAGGGAAGAATGCTGTAGAAAGACTCATGATGGGAAGTTAGACATCATTGTAAACACACTAAAGTAATCACTGAAAATCGTAAAGGAAAGGCAACTGTCAACCAGACTCTAGAAGTAGCACCTGAGTAGCGTGTGTGTGTGATCTATAGATTCCCAAGGTGTGATGTGCTTCCCAGAAACCAAGGAAGGGATTCTATGGCATTGCCCTGGTGCCTGTTAGGCTTCCTTATACCTAGGTTGGGACTCTCACTTTTCCCTCCTATGATTAATCTTTATGCTCACCTAACAAGGTACAAAGGGTACATTCTTTTACGATGTCCAATTGACAAAAGAGGAAATCAAGGTTGTGTGAAATTAAATAACTGGCCAATTTCTCTCAATGGGTTAGTGGCCAAGCCTGGAATAGAACCCAGGTCTCCAAGTTCATAGTCCTGTCTACCACACCTCAAGCCAGACACTGGACTAGGCCTGGCAGGTGTCACCCTGGTGCCTGGTGTCAGCTGAGGTGGCTCCAAGTAAAGCAATTCCAATTGAGGTTTGCAGAAATGATGCAATTTGGGTAAAACTGCTCAAGACATGATTATTAGTCTTATAACTTATTCAAGCTGGTTAATACGAACTTAAAACTGGGCTAGAATTTTATAAAATTCTAGAAATTTATTTCCGGAATTTTATATCTTCGTTCTTTCCCTAAAATAAAAAGCACTCACTCAAGACTAGAAAATTCAGGCCATACAGAAAAGAAGAAACACTGTTCATAATTTCACTATGCAGAGAAAAACAATGAATATTTTAGTGTAAAATCTTCCATGTCATTTTTTATATAGTTATTTTTTATTGAGAAATAAATATGAATGAGACAGTTTCACAGCTGATTAATAGGACAATTTTGATAGTCAATACACTGTACATTGTTATCTTCTTAGTGGTTATCCATAGTACAAGAAGCAGACAGGATATTCTGTCCAAACACTGTTAGTACACCTCTTTCTTCTCATTGAGTTAAGTGAAAGTAGCTGTAAATTTATCCTATTTTGTATATATAAATACAAAATGATCTTTCCTTTGCATCCTTTTTTAATTTTAATTTTTTGTCCTGTCAGAGATGAATATTCTATTGGCATCTAAATACTATAGGTGTTTGAATTCAACTAAACAATCTAACACTGTCTAGCAGTCTGTAATATTAGTGGGTTATCCTCAGAAGTTATTGACTTGAGCCTTTTACAGCTCATCATATTAATATGGATTTACTTTATATACCTCGTTTTTATACTTTTCTGCTGGATGGTTAAGACCAAGATATAGCAAGACCTATATACCAAGAAATGTAACTTTTGTATCTGATAAGGTCAGCCAAGTACTCTCAGGATTTATCCTGCATTCCATGTCATTTTATAATGTCACATTCCTCCTTTTTTTCCTCCCAGCATTGATTTGAGGCGAATATCCTTAAAAGTATCAAGTAAAGCCCCTTTATTTTTTCTGTCTCCACATCATTTCCTGAGAAGCCACAGAGCAGTGGCCACAGCTTAGGCAGCAGACAAGCCTGAAACAGTGCCAGCTCTGTCACCATAGAGTTGTGTGTCCCCAATGAACAACTCAACCTCTCAGTCTTGATTTCTTCATCTGCAAGGAGCTGTTGGGAGAAACAGTAAGTACACAGCACATGGCAGCTACGAGTGCTGGTATTTTCTTTTTCAAGCCAAAGTCCTCCGAATATAATTTCTGTCGTTTTTGCCACTAAAAAAAGCAGATCAGTAACTGTGGCCAGTGTCTGAAGGTTTACTGGCTGTGTCAAATGCTTAACATGTTACATTCATCTAACTGCCAAGACAATCCTGGAGGATAGTAATCATTTTCTCTTCCCCGATAAGGAAACTGAGGCTTAGAGAGGTCAGGCTGCTCCTGTGAGGGCACACCACCACTGTGAGGCACAGCAGCATCTGAGGAGCTGCTTGTGACTGGCAGGTGGACACTGAGGCAGGGCTGCTTTTTCCACCCTGGGCCTAAACCCAGGTTCCAGAGGCTCCTGAGGTTGCAGTCCCCCTCCCACTGCAGTGTCTGCCCACTGTTTGAGGTAGGAGAGTTGGGGAAGGAAAGGAAACCTTTGGGTTGAAGTTGGAGAGGCCCTCAGGGGCTCAGTTTTATGAGATGATCCATTTCTGAGTCTTGGAGGCATGCCTTGGTCTTGATTTGGAAAGCAGTAATGGGCTTTACTAAGGTTTTGTGAGAGGTCTCAGTAACAGTCACTGGAATCTCACACTGCAGCAGCCCCAGATAGAAATGTTGAGTGGAAGAGTACAGAATCAAGTACCAGAGACATCAAATGATCCCCAGATCTAACCATACCTGAAGTCAACTTTATCTATACTTTGGAGTAATATAAGTTAATAATAACTCCTTTCTTGCATAAGCTAATGTGACTTGAATGTCACTCATAATCAATAGTCATTCTTAAAACACTTTATAACTTGGTAATAATAATCAGAGATCATCTCACAGTAGACTGACATTATTATTATTTTTTTAAACCACCAGTCTGTCAGTCCTTGGCATCACATCTTGCCTGTGTCTGCTCTTCCTCCCCATATTACCTGGTATAACAGTGGGCTCTGGAGAGCACTTGGTGAAAGTGGAACTTAACTACCTAAGCCAGGAACATATACAGGCACAAGACTTGCTTCTCCAAAGAGCTCACTAAAGGAGGCAGATTCCCCATAAAAGGAGAGGCCAAGCTTTGGGTGCTTTGGGGACCACCCAAAACTCAGGGACTCTGAGAGGTATTCCAGGCCAATCAACCAGAAGAATCAGGGGGAGGAGCAAGAGGTGTGACCAGGCAAGGGCTGACTCTGCAGGCCTGAGCATTCGACTTTGGACAGAAGCTGCCAACTGGAATCTGGAAACCTGGCAACACTGCTAGGTGAGGTGATCTCAAGTGGAAAGAGGAGAGGGAGGGTGTTGGCTTGGCTTAAGCAGGTTCAAGCTCTCTGAGAGAAGGCAGTCCAAGAGGGAATCACGCCTCCCCCTCTATGTCCTGCTTGTCTGCCTTGTGGACCCTGAAGAAGCCCAGACATGGGCTCCCTTTACTTTCTACTTCCCCCTCACAGTGCAGGACCACATAGAGCTGCAGGAAGTCTCTCCAGGCACAGTGGCCTTATATGGTCACAGAACCCTGAGAGCTGGAAGGGACCTTGGATGATAATCTGGCTTGGCAGCCATTCTCCTTTTCTGACAAACAGACCCTCTGAGACTGTGACAAACGTACCATCACATACTTTGCTCCTCAATTTCTGGAAGTTCATGAACACACAGGAGTGGCTTAAGTGCTGGGACACATGATTTTCCACTCCATCTCCAGCTGAATTAAATGTCCCTGCCATTAGCAGCATCACTTTGCACGGTCCCATTAGTGGCCCAGATTGTGTGTGTGTATGGGGAGTTCTGGAGCCAGATACTGGCTGTGTGGTAGGGTAATTTCCCTAGCTGCTTGGTGGCTTGGTTTTCTCAAAGGCTTCCTGCAGATGGGAATAGGAAGAGTAGCCATCCTCACTGGGTCCTGGACAGGATTAAAAAGATGAAGGGGAGTGCCCAGGACAGTTAGCACTCAAGCAGTGTTAGCTATTGGTATGACCTTAGATTTGATAAGTGGGGTGGTGGAAAAAAGCGTAGTCATGTGTTTGTTGCCTGGAAGAAATCGATGTGAAGCAAGAGGAGGGGAGCTGGGATGCACTGGGAGAAGAGAGAGAGAGAGAGAGAGAGAGAGAGAGACAGACAGACAGACAGACAGACAGACACAGAGAGAGACAGAGAGAGACACAGAGAGAGAGGAAGAAGGGAGGGGAGGGGAAGGGAGAGAGGAGAGGAGAGGAGGGGAGGGGAGAAGAGAGGTGAATGGCAGAGGGGCATTCTCTGGACTGGAGGAGTATACTCTGCTCATTTACCAAACAAACATCCTGAGAGCCAATGCAGGTAGAGAAGCCAAATTTCCTGATCTGGGTTGTCATGGTGATGTTGTGAATAGGTATATGAACACAGATGGAAATGCACACAGTGGTGGGTGGAGCTAGGGTCAGGGTTCTGTGTTTTGCTCCTGCAACCACCAATAATGGATTCCAGTTATCAGGAAGACTGAATCAGCAGTAGGGATGTAGTCCTAGTGCAAAGTCCCCTCCAGAGAAAGTAGGCACCAATCAGTCTGGTCCCACACAACATTTTTAACCACAGAGTAAGATGACAGTACATTAGTTAATAAGGCACAGGCTACAATTAGGGGGTTCTACAGAATCTATGAGAAAATGGGAACCAGATGGAAATGTAAAATAAAAACACCTGTTCAGTATAACATGTGTCCCATCCGGCCATATTTATAAAATTGTATGTGTGCATGTGATCGTGTGTGTGTGTGTGTGTGTGTGTGTGTGTGTGTGTGTGACTGTGTGGGTGGTGGTGGTTGAGACTGAGTGGAAGAAGAAGGAGTGAAGAAGAGAGGAGGATATCGGAGGACAAGTAACAATATATCAAGCATTACTTCTGAGTGGTGGCATTCTGTACTTTCTTTTCTTTTTTTTTTCAGAATTTGAAAGCTGTTATGTAAACAGTTTTGCTTTTCATAAAGTTTTTCCAGGTGGCATTAGATGGTTTTGTGGGTAGCTAGAGCTTGCTCCGATTACACTACAACTCTAGGACAGCTCAGCAGTGCTAAATTCCACATTATTAATACTGTATTACGATATATGATTTATCCTTTCATAGCAATACTAAGAGACCTGCACTGAAAAAATGAGACAGCATTTTTCAAAAAGGGGATGACAAAGCTACTACCAAATTTTATTTTTTTTATCAACTGTCAGCAAAAGCAGCAGATGACTTACTCTATTGCAGTGAAAAGGCCCCCAGATTCTTGATCTACTATGAATCACTTCTAGAAAATACTTATTTGTAGAGACTCATACAGAAGATGACCCAGGGCAGCTATATACATTTTGCCTCCTAATCAAACCGATATGGGTCAATATAACAAATTACTCAAGATAGTGACATTCCAATTAAGGATTTTCTGGGGCTCTTTCTCTTCCCAAAACAAATGGGTTACAAATATTGAGAAATATTTAAGTACTGTATAGAAAAATAAAGGTCGTCATTATTTATAATGTAGCTCAAATTTATCAATTATATTAGCATGCAGTGCTACAAGCTGTTTTTTTACAAACACCAGCTGTACTACGCTTTTAATTTTATATTTTGGAGAAGTTTGTGTTTTTCTAATAAAAATGATCTCAAAGCATTTTAATTTAAGGGGTGGGGACATAGCTCAGGGGTATAAGTGCTTGCCTGGCAAGGCCCCCCGAGTTCAATCCCTGGTACCGCAAAGAAAAGAAAGCAAGCATTATAATTTAACTTCTGTTTTTAAGAAACAAAAATAATTTATGCTGCAAATCCAAGTCAATGGCATCATATCCACTCTACCAAGTCAAAAAGTTAAAAGCATTACACATTTTTATTAAATAACTTTTATAATA